>NC_139453.1:17237968-17702842 GCF_963924565.1 Ascidiella aspersa
GCAACATCTGCGCTGAGCTGTGTGCCAAGTCAGCTAAATAACAAGCAGCGGTTGAGGGAAAATAAGTTGTTTCAATCACACACTAAACACATGGTCTTATAATATGCTAATAGACAATAATTTGGCGGTAACAATTATTGCATAAAAAGGCCACTTTGAAAGTCGCAGTTAACCACCTTTTAAGAGATTCAGTTAAAAAAATGCCGTTGTTACACCAACTTTAGATATTAGCGCGAACAGTGAGGAACATTAGCAGCCCCCAACTCGGCGTTTTTAGCGATAAAAAATTAAAAAGGTTTGAGTTTGCGCTGTCAATTGTCGACTACACCCTTATTAACCAACCTGAACAAATAACGAAAGGCAAAAGAGAAAAAATGTCTTGTGTTTACGGTCGACCAAACAAAAGACGAAAAACATTGTTTTGCATTTGATTTTGGTTTCGCGTTAGCTTAAGGGGGTCCGGACACCCAATCCCCTAGATATGCCACTGCTGGTACTAACATTTTATAAAACAAATTCTAGTTTAAATACCATTGAATTCATGTAATCATTAGGTGACGAAACTGTAGATTCAGTCTTGCATGTAGAAAACAATCTGTCCTGACTAAACATCTCTCCAACCTAGAATTCAACAAAAAAGATATTAAAAACAAGCGTAATTGCTTTTGACATTATGAATTTTAGGATTTGCTTTTTGTAAATTTTATGATTAAAGACTCCTTGGCCAGGGCTCGGACTAAGGAAAAACTCAAATTTTCAAAAACATTCAGCCAACTATCTAAATTTTCTTATAGGTTGCTTGTTCTGGGTTGTTTATCAAACAGTTAAATATTTATGAGGTGTTCTCTGCACTCAATGTTGAGTCACCTAACAATTATGTTACACTTTAGCATCGCATACAATTAGCACAGTAACTATATAAAGTTTAAATTAAAATAAATATGGCCAATAATCACTATAAGTATTATTATGCCATTTAAAAGCAATAATAGTAATTCCAATCAGTGATATAAATACCAGTTAATATGAAATACAATATTTTACTTTAAATGTCATAGAGCACAATATTAAAATACAGTGGTATTGTGGTACATCAATGTGTATACCAAAAGTAATTACACATAGTGCTACATCTTCTAAAAATATGAAATACTTCTAATACATTGTGATTTATCGCTGCTTGATATTAATGAAAAGCAACAGTTTGCTATTAGCCGCAGAGAACAAATGTTGGCATTATGTAGTCAGCAAACATCTGAAGTGGCGGTTAAAAAAAAACAAGTTGGTTACCACACTTAAAAAAGTGAATAATGATTTATTAAATGCTCATATAGGAGTTTTTCTAACGAAAGTCTTTAAGTTTGAAGTATTCACACTTTGTCAGCACAGATTCGGCTAAGATAGTAAACTTAAAACAAAGGCCATATACATCCAAAACCCTACATTAAAGTGGAGTCACTTCTATTTTATCACAATATTACTGTTTATTTATTTGAGTGTTAGGTGATTGAAAGGTTACTGGATAGCAAAATATGTGTCACACGAATAAAATCAAACACTATTTCACATACCATAGGCTTTTGTGAAGATTGTGGTATGTTGTATTTATGAGTGGTTTGAAGAGGCATAGTATAGGCACGCACACGTGACACACCATTCATTGGATCAACTTGGTTTACCACACTTGTGTTGCTGCTAACCAAAAGCTGAAACAAAAATATTTTTTTTTGCTATTTAGAATCAAGTATGAATAAAAAAGACAAGTACTGTTTTTAGTTACATGCATAGTTTTTAAGCAGGGCTGCGGAGTCGGACTCGGCGGTTTGTTTTGCCGGAGTCCGACTGTGCAGTACCAAATTTTGAAGTTAATATGGCCGCCAACGGTAAAATTGGAAGGCGGATTAGCATATGGTGGCTACTTTCCAACCATGTATACTCGCCAGGCGGGCAAGCGTCTATCAATCAGCACTTGCCCGAACGAAATGCCACTCGCCAAAGTTGTTGGCATGCAGTCTGTAAATTTCCGTCCTAGCGCGGTCATTTCTTGGGTTATCGTTAACCTGTCTTCTGGTTTTTATGCGTAAACATTAGTTTTTAAAAGTCTGGTCGTTTATTTCAATGCATGGATGAACAATCTAATGACCCATAAAGAAGTTTACGCTAAAACAATGTTTTTAGTCAAAATATATTTTACAATCTATAGTGAAAAAAATAACACCGACAATTTGGTAGCCACGGCCTGCCTGTTTTCTATTTTGCGTTTTTTTTATTCTGGTTATTCTGTGCTTGAAGGACGTTTCACCGCAGTTGCTTCGCGCCAGAAACAATATGCTACATTCCCCTATAGTTACTGGTGGAACAGCAAATAGTGAAAGAATAATTGTAAATTAACAACTAAAGCATTCATTCGCAAAGTTAAAAACCAGAAGCACCAGAGGTTCTGTGCTGCGCGACGCCCTATAGTGGGTCATTTCAATTTCCGAAGGGCATCCGCAATGGTTTCGATTCGTATCTAAACATAATTGCGATATAAAATATTTACAGACAGTTATTTTAAGCTTTGGCTTGGTTGACCGCTATGAAATTAAAGAGATTGCAACAACATACTTACGTAAACTAATTTTTAATTCTCAGCTGTAGTTACACAAGTAGTTGATATTTTTAAATACCGTAGTGTTCAGTGAGCCATTTCGGCCTCTCAAAACAAAACATTGTAAAAACACTGCTTACAGATATTATTATAAGACATTTGCATTCAAACTTATTGTTATGAAAAACTGCAGCAATTGCTTATAATTTTCTTATACAAACAATGAAATAAATACAGAAAAGTAAAATTATTATAGCTGGGTACATAGCAAGTCCAATAAACTTTTTCAAAGGCGTCAACGACCAGGTTAAACATTTAAAAATTAACAATGTTCAAGTTAAACAATAAACCTCATGACTATTTACCACTGCATGTTTTTTGATTGTTTGCCGGTAAAAGATTTTTTAAAACGGAACAAAGAGTCTTTATTACGAGCTTCGAACATTGACTTCGATAAACCATATTATTTAATTGTGTAGTGTTGAATGTATTTGCGCCTTAGTGTTTAAGGAAATAGCTGGCGCTAAGTAATATTTCGCTTGGTAGTGGTGTGTAACACAAGTTGTCCTACACCAACTAACAAAATTCTCGCCAAAATCACTTGGCAGGGGCCAGTGGGTATCAATCAGCACTCGCCCAGAACGATTTGCACTCGCATTGGCGAGCAGGCGAGTGATTAATCTCAACCCTGCCCCTATAAGTGGATTGCTGAAAATCCACCATATTTCGTTATGTAAATTGGGGGAATAGAGGCTGTAGCATCTGATTCGGACTCGGAATTGACAAAATCTCACATTTGGCCGGAGTCGATTCGAGACTTGGGTTTATTTTTTCAGCTGAAGTCGGACTCCGGTTATTTTTAACTTACTCCGCAGCCCTGTTTTTGAGTTGTCAATAGATTTTGCAACTTTACTAATTAAAAGTAAACTAACTAGTAATTAATTGAACCCATTTATTTCTCCATGTCCTAAATACCACAAACTACAATAACTTAATATCACAATATAGGTGTATATTATTCTAGTCAAATTATTAAACTTGGTAAAATACATTTGCAGCGGGGCTTGTTCCTTGTAGCAAGGATGCCAGATTGGGACTGGAAAGAACAGCTTTATTCACACTGGTAGTAGATCCTTCCTAAAAAAATTACAATAGAAGGTTTATTGTAAATTGAATGACTGGAAAAATTAAATAGCGTTTACTGATGGTGAATTTACACAAAATGTACAAAGGCCGCTTTGATTCAAATCTTAGTTTTTCGGCAATTCCTATGTATTCCTCTAAGAATACTACTACTACAGTCTACAGGTGCAAATATTCTGTAGATATTGCCTTAATGCTTTAAAGACTATAATATGAACTTCCCCAAGAGATTTCAATAACAAGCACTACACCAATGTGAGGAAAAATAGGGTTATTGTGTCTTTACTTTACAATTTCATGGAATATTACTAGAACCATACCAATATATATTAATCAAGATATCTTGCATTTCAATCAAATGTTATTGGCCACGACTATATGCCAGATACAAAGTTTGCATTTTACTTAATTGTCTTAGGTTGCAAAAGTAACATTCCAACACACCTAGTACGCTTTAATCGTGGTTTTTGTTCCGTAAGTAGCTTGGATAAAACTAATTTGGCCACTTTTTGTTCATACGTAACTCGGATAAAACTAATTTGGGCACATTATTGTCCGTACGTAGATCAAATAAAAGAAATTTGGGCACATTTTTTTCAGTACGTAGCTGGGATAAAACTAATTTCGGCACTTTTTTGGTCATACGTAGCTCAGATAAGACTAATTTGGGGTACCTAAGGTATAATATTTAATAATTTTTGCACAATAATGATAATGTGGGCTTCAGGAGATGACTGGAGGTTGACAACTTTTATTTTTTTATTTTTGCAAGTACCCAAAATTAAAACTGTGCTTAGCGGAAACACTGTCCGTCGGTGAGCTGACTTTTGCATTTTCACACCAAGCTATATAATTATGGGGATGCTAACCTACAGTATAATGTTAAAAAAAAAAAAAAAGTAATTGTAAGTTGCCCTGATTGCCACAGGGGTTACTCAAGGTCAACTTTAGGCTAATATTCTTGATGGCTACGGGGTTACTCAAGGTCCACTTTACGCTGAAATCCAGAAATCTTCTTGACATATGTAATGACATTCGCTTGTCTTAATATAAAACAGAGCCAAATAAAAAAAATTGGCAGAGTACAAAAAAAGCTTTACAATGACTAACTAAGTTAATTTTAAGTAAAATCACTTCATGATTTGTTAAATTATTAAAAATTAAGTGCTTTTTTCGTTGTTATTAAAGTGGAGTAGCAAAACAAGTGAAAACACATTAAATACATTGCTAGTTTTTTTTTAAACAAAGGGGGCCACGAGGGTTGACAGCTTTTCAAAGGGGGCCACGAGCATAAAAGGTTGAGAACCACTAGACTAAGCATTGCATTGCGGCAATTAAACATCGAACATTTTCGTGCTGTGTTTTCCGAGATATTGATATTTATGCAACTTGTCAAACAAATTATTGAGTGCAATTCTAGTCCGTTTAGGTTTTTTTATTAATAAAAAGAACTTTTTTTTCAAACTACAACTTTTAAATTGCCGCTTCAAATTAAACAGTTAGAAACATCTAGATCAGGGTTTCTTAACGTGGCTCTCGACCCCCTTGGCGGTCACCGAGCAGTCATTGGGGGGCCACGGGCATAAGTCTGTAGCTATAGGCATTGCAAAACCAAAAGTGACACAATGTTATTTGCAAGTTAACTTAAATTTATCATTTTTATTATGACTGTAAAAATTACTTGCAACAGTTACACATAATCCTAGGTATTTTTATAAGCAGGGGGCCATGAGGTTCGATAGCCTGTCAAAGGATTATGACTGTAAAAATTACTTGCAACGACAAGGGAAACAAGTAAAAACAGTTACACATAATCCTAGGTATTTTTATAAGCAGGGGGCCATGAGGTTCGATAGCCTGTCAAAGGGGGCCACAAACTATAAAAGGTTGAGAACCACTGCTCTAGCCCTCCAAGTCTTAAGGTGGGTGAAGACTACGCAGAGACTTTCGTCGACTAAACAAAGCAACAAGGCCTGAAAAAATCAGGATTTTTTCAGAGAGATTTCCCCAGCCGATATGCCTAAAGCTACAGTAATTACGCCGTTTGGGCTTTTCAAATATCTTCCAATGCCTTTTGGATTAAAGCTTGAAGCGCAAGCATTCCAACGACTAATGTAGACTGTCATTGGACTCCATATTTGTTTACTTAGACAATATTCTCGTTTCAAGCAGGTCGCTTGGTCAGCAGATAGACATGAACAGCACAAGGCCACTAGAGATGTCAACCGCGCAGCATTTGCGGCCGCTTGCACAGTGTAGCCAAATTACCGCGCAGCGCCGCTTACCTAAATTTAAAATTTTGCCGCGCCATACCACATGATGGATTGCAGAGCTTTATATTTCATTTTTTGCCAAATAGTAGGCTAAGATACGAATTTAACAATTGTAGTGTACTTTTTCTTTTAAAAAGTGTTTTATTTTTGCTATAAAAATTCTTCTTTACTCTAATAAAACTATTTAATTTAACATACTTCGACATTTTATGAAATACTGTAACGGGCAGTTCATAAGATTTTAAAAATTAATTTATTTTGTAACCTTTTAACTTCACTGAAACAAAAAGGTTAAGTATTATGTTGCAGTGTAACATTTTAAGATGGATACCAAATCTATTGAAAATAAGCTTAAGGCAGGGCAGTTGTTTCTTTTGCCCAAGTATGGCAAGTCGAACATATGACAGGACATCGGGCAGTAGCCAAAACAAAGTCCCAAGGTGTTGTAAATAACTTATCATTTGTTGCTTGTAAAAATTTTTGCTTAAAGTTTGAAAGCCATGTTACTGGTACAACCCATTTAATTTGGCATATGGAAAGCTACGAGGACAGTCCATGTTCTAGTGGGAGACAAATGAAACTATCTTTTAAGAAAACAAAGATTCCAGACAAAGCAAAGTTGAAAGTTTTAAAAGGTGCTACTGAGCTTGTAGCAAAATACTAAGGTCATTTGCAGCAGTTAAAGGCATGAAAAAGTTTGCTCAATCATTCATTGATACAAGTGCTATGTTTGGAAGTGTTA
Source organism: Ascidiella aspersa (assembly GCF_963924565.1). Lineage (NCBI taxonomy): Eukaryota > Metazoa > Chordata > Ascidiacea > Phlebobranchia > Ascidiidae > Ascidiella > Ascidiella aspersa. The sequence goes on from NC_139453.1 coordinate 17,244,717, forward strand.
ATGCAGAAGATGTGTGGCCCAATAGACAACGGGTTTCCAGCCACATTACAGCTTATGCATCAACAGAAAAAGAAACATTAGCAGAGAAAGTTAAACATGCAGTTGAAGTCAATGGAGGTGTTGGTGTTACTGCAGATCTATGGACTGATAAAAAAAGTTGATATTGTTTTAATGGAGATTGTTATAAAATTCCTAACTACATTTAAGGCCATAAGTGATGCAATGGAAGGGGATAATTATCCAACACTGCAAGGTGTGCTTCTTTGAAAAAAAAGACTGCTTGATCATTGTATTTGTAAATACTCGGATTCACCTGTTATCAAATCTTCAAAGTCAAAAATTGTACCACTAATTAATGAAATATGGCCAGACTCAGATCTATACAAGATTGCTTTGTTTTTGTTTCTTAAGTTTAAAGTCTCTCTATATTGCCATCACCTGTATCATAGCAAGTGCACAATTTAGTGAGAAAAATGTTACAAGAACACGGGTTCAGTTATAGTAGTGAACAACATGTGTATCGCCATGATCACTGCTACTTAGCCCCCAAAAGGTTCAAGTCTGCTTATGCTTTGGAGTTTAATGAATATGCAGATACTCAAGACAGTGTAGAATTGGATGAAGTTAGTAAATATGTCAGTGAAAATTTTTCTGGTGACAGATGCAATGCAGAAGGCCATATTGGTAGTTTTGATATTATAAAATTTTTGGAAGAACAAAAATCTGTATTTCCAAATCTTTCAAAGGAATTGTGTTTCTTAAAAGTTATTTAAAGTGAATAAAGGTGTATAGTCCTTAAAATGTCAGTTGTTTGTTTAGTGTTAAGTTAAAACAATAATGTTTTTTCTTTGAATGTTGTATTTATTTTTGTATATATATTGTTTTTTTGAACAAAGTGCTGTTGCTGTCTCTTCACCCACCCAAGAGCTTCTCAAACTCAAGAGCCCAAAATAACGATTGGAACTAGACGGGGGTGCGGTTGTTGTATATTTTGTCAGGGGGTATATTTTCAGGGCTTAGTGTTTATTTTGATTTTATTTTTTAAATTGATTTTATTTTTTTTTTTTTTTATATTCATTTTTTAATTTTTATTTTTTATTTTTTATTTTATACTTTTTATTTTTTAATATTTTGTATTTTGTATTGTGTATTTTATATTATATATTTCATATTTTGTTTTTCATTTTCCTTAACTTGTTTCTGCAAGCAAAAACAGATATGGGCCGAAAACTTTCCCACTTTGATGCGAAAGGGGTTCAAATATGGCATAGTATTTTGGGAATGATCGAAACATATATTTGATAAATAGAATTTATGTAAATAATGTGTATGGCCATTTTATTACATTTTGGCCAGCTTACGTGTTTGAAAAGCAAATATTATCATTCTCCTAAAGACTTAAAATGGTTTAACGCCTATGGTTTGCAATACTTTTGCAAACTTTTACTCGGTAAATTTTTACCATGGCTTGGTCCGAGCAATCACTGTATAAAACAGACTTTAAATCTGTAGTTTCAAACAATATGAAACACACTATTATGTGCCTAATACGCAAACTATTAAATCGAAAGTTTTGCTGATTGTTTAGGCCTGATATTGGTATGTTGGTTGGAGCAACATGCACAACAGGTGCTAACAGAGAGGCGTACACTGCCTTAAGATTTCGCATTTAAATTTGCGGCGGTAAATACACCCTATTGACACATCATTATTAGGCGAAGCTTATCGCAAAGTAATTGGTCGCCCCCAAAAATGCTGACGCCGCATTTAAAGCAAGCATTATAAATGTGTCGCCGATATTCTGCCTTGAACATCCCTACTCGAAATGCTTCCCTGCGTAAATTGTACGGTGGGTGAAAATTTATTTACGGCCTTACCTCTTTTTGTATTACCGCGACAATACGATGAAATACGATTTGAAGAATATTTGAAAAAATCGTATTTGGAGAATATTTGCTATTTGCACCTGTATAGTATGTTACTCCAATCCAACATATCAACACACAATTTTAAGTTGTGTAGGCCTGGTGTTCATATGTTGGATTGGAGTTGCCACCAGATTTCGCATTTAAATTTGCGGCGGTAAAATAAGTTGTTTCTTAAGACCATTAAGTAATTTTACTAAAGAGAAGCCCCTTTTTAAAATGCAAGTCGCACAAGCCCTGTTTTGGACGTGCCACTTCGCACAATGAAAGTCTCACGCGCGGGACAATAAAGCCCAGCAGGCGGTGAGTCGCTTCGTCACTTCACAAGCTGGACAAAGCAAGCGAATATGAACGAATTCTGTATGGAAGTTTTTCTGCTGCTAGATGGCAGTCGTTAGCTACAAAGAGCTAAAACGCAATATTTCAGGTTTTTGCCCCCCAAGCAAAGGCCCCTGGGGGTGCAGCCTCATAAACTTCTACAAAGCACCTACATACCACTCTACGCCATGTCTGAAAATCTGAAGGTTCTACGATGTATACTTTTTCTATAAAGCTTTGGACAAAAATCGGTCTGAAACATGCCATAGGAAACCAAAAAAGAATAGCGGCAAAAACAAGATATGTCCCGAAAATAAATTTTCGGCCCATATAATACAACTGTTATCCATCTAGCAATATTGCTTTTCTATACTTGCGGTGCAGCATTGAATTGTGAAAAGTGCGGTGCAGCTTACAAACAATGTTGTAAACTGCGGTGCAGGCAGCGAACACAAATTTTCTGCCCGCACCAACTCTAAAGGCCACTCCAAAGTGAATGCAATTCAACATTTCCCGCAGCCCACATTAATCATAGGACTACAAGAATTTGGCGGTATGAATATTTGATTTTCATTTTATACCTGAAGCCGCACATTTCATGTCGCCCATATAAGACACATTTGAAAAATCTGTATATCAGGTATGGCCTTAAAAATGAGTAGTTATTGTTGTAAATGTAAAAACATGAGCTATTATATATTTGGCAATAAAGGATCCCAAGGTTTTAGCATTTTTGTCTGAAAAATTGTAAGTGCTGTCCGCAATAGGGAACAATGATTTTTAAATTATTTTCTTTAAACAAGTCGTTTATTTTGTCCATTTAATGGAAAAAAGCTGTGAAACCTTACAGTTTATTTTGTTCAACATTTAAACCATCCTAATGGCCACTCTGGCAACTAAATCACATATTTCATTTTTTAGTTTGGCTAAAAGGGCTTTGTAGGTAGACTTGACAACTAGATTTATTTTAGCTTTTTAAAATTAGATTAGGATTAAAATTAGAGCATTTTAGTTTTATTCAAATTAGATTAGAATTAGAATTAGATCATTTTGAGTTTTCTCAAATTAGAGTAGAATTAGAATTTGCGAATTCCAAAAAATCAAATTTTAACTAGAATTTTAACTAGAATCACATTTATGTTTTACAACCAACTTAATTTAATCGGAATTTAATGTTATAAGAACGTGAATGGTAAATATGTGTGTGCTAATTTTTAATGCCTTTTTATGCTTTTTAGACTGTAAAAATTACATACAAGCAGTGGTGGGAAGCCTGCTTGCACCGGTTCTATAGAGCCGTCTCACAAAATTTCATGAGATCAGCGAACTGGTTAGCATTACTGGTTATTGTCAATGGATTTTTGCATTTTATCTGATACACCGATTTTTAAGATCTAAGTATAGCTCATGTGTTTTATGCCAAAAGTCAAGTTTGCACGTAACAGTTATACATTGTGTTAATTTTTATAATTGTAGTAATTTTCCTTTTGTGATTGTTTGTCTGAAAATTGAATTGTTGCGTCATAAGTGAAAGTCATGAGAGACTGCTGGCTAATTTTAATGGTGAAAACCGGATAGTTTCATCATTTAGTTTTAATTTACTTGGCTGTTTTATTTTTCTTGTTCCTATCATTTCCTTGTATGGCACAGTGTTAATGTATGTTCACTGCTCAGTTTATTTGCCAAAAGTATGATATTTTGTAGCAGAATCGGCTAAAAAATATGACTTTTGTGATAGAACCGGCTGACAAAAAATTTGATTCTCACCACTGCATACAAGTCATTCCAACCAAAATGTTTTAATTGAAATTCTGTGTTTGAACTGAGAGACTAAAAATGCCTTTGGACAAAGTAGCATTTTGGGTAAAATCCAAATTAGATTAGAATTAAAGTAATAACTAATTAAGAAAAAAATTAGCCACATTTTGCTCTAATTCAATGAATTAGAGGATTAGATAGCAGTGACAGACTGGACTAACGTAACCTGTAATGCATTTAGAATATATTGTTGTATTTGCATGAGAGTACATTTTAACAGAGGATTTGAACAATATTGGAAATATTTTTTTCTAAGTTTAATGCTATAATTATAAACTTTCAATAAGTTGAAAAATGTCTATATATACCTGGCTTGTATTCCCCATAGTATTAAGGTACATATTCGTTTTTTCTTTTGAGGCAGAGTTCAAAGCATTGTTTTGGCGCTGGTTGATAGGTGATGAAGGATTTAACATTTCCATTCCTACTCACAAATATAAATAAATATGACCAAGTCAGATTGAAAAATAGAATAACAGAAGTTGTTTGAATCAGTTTACCTGCTATGCTCTCCAGCAACTCACTTTGCAAGGGGTCTGAAGTGTTGTTGAGAGTATCTAAGTTGTCAACCAAACTAAAACCTTCAGGATGTGCACCAAACAAGTCACCGAATGTGTCTATGAAAAAAAAACTATCAAAACTTCATCAAAGTATAAATACAGATTTTGGCCAGACCATGAAATAGAACACTCAAGTTTTATAGTTTAAGTTTGTACCTGCGCAGTGGTTCTTAACCAGGGTGCTGCAGCGTAAAAAAATTCAGTAAAACACTCAACGAAAATTTCAGTCAGGGTTCTGAAAATCTATTTATTATTATTTTTGAGGGGTGCCATAAGCCATAAACAGTTGAGAATCACTGTACTAGGGCTTGCAAGGCAGTGTTTTGACATCACTTAGAACTTATAAGAGTACACTTGAATATTTCTATTTAAAATCTCTCAAAAGCCAAAATTACGGTCTTATATTTGTTGGACCTTAAACACAAAAAGTGTTGGCACCAACACATTTAAAATGTACACTAGAGAAGCATTTAAAATACTGGAAAGGTTTTGTTGGTAAACACAGAACTTCTTGAAAAACACAGAATGGAATACTTGGGTGTCATTATTTGATAGAATCCTATAAAAACTTACACATGTCTATATAATTACATATTATGTGATTGACATCACTGATTCAGGATAACAATTAAATGCGATAACCAGTATGGCAAAATGCTGGCGACTTGGTGACTATGTCGGCCGAAGAATCAGCCAGAAAACCGAAGAAATTGGTGCAAAAAAAAAATAGAAGAAAAAAAAATTTGAAAAAAAAATTTTCTTTCTTTTTTTTTTCGAAATTTTTTTTTTCAAACATCCAATGTGGTTGTTTCCACACATATTTAATCACATTTATTTTTGAAAAGCGGAAATATGTAATAAGTCATAACATTACACACTACAATTGGCAGAAATTAATTTTGTTGTGTCATTTTGAAAAAAGTTAAGGTAGTGTGAAGGACGTTGTTTAGTGAGAAAAAGCCAGTGTAAGGCATATAGACTGTTTATTATTTTAAAATGTACACACTTTTGATCATACAATTGTTATGTGTTGCAAGTACTTCTATATTGAGTTGATTTCCTGTATATTGAGTTGAATTCCCCATTCCTGTTAAATGTACAGGTATAACATTCGCATCGGCATATTAAGGATGTGCCAGGCTATGCTTCTCACCCTAAGGCCTAAAGTATATTTTAGGTTGTTTAATTACACAAATGCAAAAAAATGTTCGCGCTTCGCGCGAAATTTACCTTGGTTTCACTAGGTTTATGTGTCTTTGTTTTCAACAAATCTATCCCAAAGGTAACATGCATACTATGGGGCATGTTACACTGTGACTGTGGAAATTTCTATTAAATTTTATTATAAATATCATTATTTCGAGCAATATAAATTGGAAATTTATCGAAAGAATATTTTTTCGTGCTTTTCAATCTGGTTTTGAGCAGCACGTTTTTACACAAGTTTGCCTGAAAACAGCTATCTATGTAAAACTTTTAAAGCAAGAAAAGCAGACATGTACGTTATACACTCCCCAGACCCCAGGTTGTACCTTCACATGTCCCTTATGTAGTTGTTAATGACTTAAAGTCACAAATTTTTTATGTTTTGTTGTCTAATTAACTTATTAATAGCCTTGTTTATCGCCAAAACATGGCAAGGTTCATAGATTCCTCAGGCGAACACATCATTTAAGTTTCGGGCGCGACCAAAAACCGAAGAATTTTTGCCAAAAATGCTTGTCACCGGAAGGCTGGCAAGATTCTGCCAGCCTGGTGATAAAACTGTAGAGCATAGAGATAACACTGTAGAGCGGTCATGTTCAAATGGCGGATCGCGATCCTGTTCCAGATCTTTTCAGCGTTTTGTGCGGATCTTCTAATGTAGTCTTGAAAAAATAAACTTTCTACAGTGTTTTCATGTGAATACCAATAGCCAGTGTTGATGAATTTTGTAAAAAAATCAAGCATAGAACGAGACTCCCAATTGCTAATCTATGTGAGCGTTTGAGGATATCAGTCAGCGACAGAAAGCCCCAATTTGATGCTATTGTAAGACCTAAAACATGGGTCGGCAACTTACGGGCCGGATGCGGCCTGCTAATGTAATTCATTCAGCCCGCAGCCTCTTTGACAAACTAGATATGTCCATTTCAAATACTTTTTGACTGTTTTAACTACGTAAGTTTGAAAAATTTCCCCGCTTCGCGCGAATCATCTTTCTACGTCCGGCTTGTTTACGTTTTGATGCGGTCTTTTGAACTAGATCAGCGCTTCGGTACCGTTAATGGAAAACGCATTCAAAAATATTGAACATATATTTTTTAACATTTTGTATTTTTAATATTTTATTTGAGCAGGCAAGTAATATGTTAAACTTTGCAATGCAATTACTTTTAAAACCACTTTGTTTTGACTGTTGCACATTTTTGACTGTTGCACATTAGTTTATTCAAATCAGTTAAATAATTGGTAATATGAAACCTTTACTATTTAATATATTTATATAGTTACACTGACTTAAATGTAATATAGATCCAGCCTTAGGCCATGGACCCTAAACTATTTTGTTTTTTTGCCTGATGTTACCCACATACAAAAGCAAATATTAAAATTTTATATGTCTTAGTTGATTATGAAAGGCGAAAGTTAAACAATGAGTGGTGTATAAATTTATTTGTTGTTCAACACAATCAAGATGTAGTTTGATTTGTAAAATGCTATAGCAGTAACGGTAGATTACAATATCAAGCAATACTATTGTACAAAACACCAAGCTAATTATGAAACCATTGTGGGTTAGTTACAAGTTGACAAAACGCAGCAATCAAAAAAGTCTTTTAGCAAACAACAAGATGTATTTCGTGGTTATAAGAAATATTGTGAGTTTGTTACAAAACTGAGCTTCAAGATATCTGAAGTAATTGCCGAAAAAGAAAAGCCAAACAGTGTTGGTGCATGTGCATTTATTAGGAATTGTTTGGAAATATTCATAAAAAAGTCCCTCGAGAAGAAATATTTAGTGAAGCAAACACGTTTGTCTAGTTCAAATAGATGATCTTTAGAAAACTATCGAAGTTTCTATAAAAGAGAGGATACGCAAATACTCTGCTTTTAGTTTCGCTTTAGAGAAGTGAGCGATACTGCTCTGCTAGTTGTTTTCATACGAGGAGTGGCAAATAATATAAAAGTAATTAAGAGTTTTTAGATATGACAAGTAAGAACCAACAACAAGTGGTCAAGATATTTGCAAAATGTAATAAAATTGATGAAAAAATGTAAAATATATTCTTTGTAAGTTGGTTGGTATCACCACGGATGGAGCGCCATCAATAGTTGGGAATACAATGGTTTTGTCAAAATATCTTATGATGCATTTTAAACTAAAGATGTTATTGTGATTCATTGCATCATCCTTTAAGAAGATTTGTGCTCAAAAGTACTGGATTAAGGTGAAGTTATGCAAAGTGTTGTGTTTTGTGTTAATTACATTTGAGCATCGGATTAAATCATTGGCAGTTTAAGTCGCTTCTGCAAGCTCTTAACTCTGATTGCCCGGCTGGTTTGTGGTTTGGAACACCTTATTTTTGTAAGTGATATTATGTTTTTGGTTGATTTTTGTCAAAGCTTAACTCCCCGTCCGAAGCGTCAAGGCTCTTAATGTACATGGGCCATGCGCCTTAAGCTGATGCGAAACCGAAATAAAACGCAAAACGCAGTGTTACTTCCCTTGCTTGCACGACGGCTGACGGTAAACAAAGAATATATTTTCTCTTTTTTTGCCTTTCATTATTCGTAATGTTGGTTAATTACCAAGTGAGTATTTGACAATTGACGACGCCAAGTCAACCTTCCTCCTTTCCTTTTTATGCTAAAAAGATTGAGTTAGGTGCAGTTAATGTTCTTCGCTGTTCGCTGTCTCCGCTAATATCCGATGTCGGTGTAACAACGGCATTTTTTTAACTGACGCAGATTCTCTTTAGTGGTGGTCTAACTGTGACTGTCGTGCACGATTCAAAGTTTCCATTTTTATGCAATAAAAGTTATCACAAAATTATTTTGTTTGGAGTATTCTAAGAAAACATGTTTTGTGTGCAATTGAGGCAACCTATTTTTTCCTCAACCGCAGCTTGTATTTTAGCTAACTTGGCAAACAGCTTAGCCCAGATGTTGCGTTAATCGTGGGACAATAAATCTACGAAAGACGTTCTTGTAATTTAGCATAGTCCCGAACAAGGAACTTAGGAAACTGGGCTGCTGATAATCAAAACATGATTCTACCAAAAGTGTCACACATATTTAACAGTCTTGGTTTAGTTTTTGTCTGAAGTTAATTATTGCATATTAAGCGGTTTTGAAGCTGGCGCCTGGCAGGAGTCTAGACCAGAGGTTCCCAACATGGGCAGTACCACCCCCCTTGTGGGCGTTGGCGAGTTACAGGAGGCGTTTTGGGTCTTTTTGCCAATTGGGAGGCACTAAACGCACATAAGGGGGCATTACATAAAACTACTTACCGCAAAATTTTATAAACAGTTCACACAAAAATAGTAACGAACAGCACTGTAATGTGTACCATTTGAGCTTAAATGGCAACTTCTGAACTGCGACTAGAGGTGTCTCCGCCCATTGTTGAGATAATGATGAAACTGGATTGTATTATCAAGTTAAGTATTCCGCAAGTATGCATGAAACTATATGTTTATTCGTCAGGCATTCTAATTGCAGTACCACAGAGTAGTTTGCACCAGTGTGTTAAAACCCTAACATAATTATTGTTTTTTTGTAAATTATATGTCCTGCTACCTATATATATATGCCTTATTTTTTTGTGTGCATCACATTTTTTTGTGTGAGTTATGCATGTCATTATTGTAGTTTTCCTATAGTGAACGTATGTTAGTCAACCTAAAACATGGCTAACAGCTCATCAAAATGAAAGTGCAGTCAGTATAACGTTAGACAACGATTAAAGCCAACAATCAACTTGGGCACTACAGGTACATAATACCGTACTGCAAGGGTTGGCAAACTATGGGCCGCGGCCCAAATGTGGGCCTTCGAGCACTTTTTAATGGTATTGTTAAGAGTTGTTTTTTGCTCGTTGTTACATTATAGGGCCACCGTGCTATGAACGCCCTAAAAAACTCTACTTTATTAAATCGTTCAAGCCCAAAGACGCTAAGCACACTATGGAAAGTTATGCGCCGTGTGGCCATTAAAGGCTACAAAGGTATTTTTTTATTAAATAAGACTAGTTCTTTTTGCACTTTAAGCTTAAGTGTTTTATGAAGTAACTTTATGACGTCATTCGTTTCACGTAGTGGGCCTTTAATAAAGTTAAAAAACAGGGCCCCCCTTTTTTGGATTTCTGGATATGCCCCTGAATGCACATGTAGCCAAGGGCGTATCCAAACAAAGGGGGGGGGGGGACCCGAATTTTCAACTTTGGGAATTCCCCATTTTTCCGTCTGACGTAAATGATTACATTGCCGAAAATAAAAAAAAAGAAATGTTGAAAAATATATGTCCAATATTTTTAAATACGTTTTCCGTTTGGCCGCGAGGCACTTAGCAGCCTTCCACGGCGCAACGGTAGAGAAGCGCTAATCTAGTTCAATAGACAGCATCAAAACGTAAAAACCGGACGTAAAAAGAACAAAATTTTTCGCACTTACGTAGTTAAAATACTCAAAAAGTATTTAAAATGGACTCGTGTATAGTTTGTTAAAGAGGCAGCGGGATTAATTACAGCGACCGCTTGATTGACTGTTATTAATTGTCGAACACCCACTTGTTTAATCAGAACCCGAACGAATAACGAAAGGCGAAAGACAAAAAAATATCCTGCGTTTACGGTCGACCAAACAAGAAACGAAAAAGGCGTTTTGCCTTTGATTTTGGTTTCGCATTAGCAAGACGTGTGACCCAATTACACTGAAAAAAACACGCAGCTTTGGACGGTGAGGTATACCCTGACAAAAAACGAACAATAAACATTAATGTCACTTCCGAAAAGAGGGGGGTCCAAACCCCCAACCCCCCCTGGATACGCCACTGCATGTGGCCCAGTGTAACAAAACAGTTGCACGCCCCTGGGTTAGATTTGGGATATTCTGCACAAAATCAAAATAATCTTAAATGTTCTTACTTGTTGGAGTATAAGATGATGATAGGGGTGAAAGTGGGGGAGGTCCATCATCTTCAAGGTCCTGAGTAAGGTAGTTTCTTGGTGGAGAAACTCTTCCTCCAATGCTACTTGCATTTGAACTTGTGCGATTTCTGTAATAAAAATCCTGAAAGTTAATTGTTGTTTTCATTATACATTCATCAGTTTGGCCAAAAACTGGGGCATAAACTAAAAATAACAACATTAGGGTGTATCCTTATAGAATCCAAAACCATCAGCAGCAGGTTTTGGCCAGTCAATTACTGCCCTGATGACGCGTATATTAACAAGTAAAACTCATACTTGAAAATATGAGTAAAAACAGGATCAGACGTTTTGTTTAAAAGGAAAATATATTTTGACAAGTGGCATCTTCAGTTCCTTTAAGAGTACAAATAAAAAAATAAAATCAGAGCGCAGCCATCAACAAACCAACAAAAGTAAAAAACCAATATTTTATTGTTTACTTTTTAACTATGAGTTTTACTTGCTAAAAATAACAAAGCTTTTTGGGTAACTAGAATATTGTTGCTCCTTATTTTAAGTATTTAAATTAACATTTCAAACACTTATATACTAACTACAACTAAAAAACTATTTTCAAAAATGTATCTTTATATAAAAAATAAAAAAAATTCTCCAAAATTTTATAAAGAAACCAGGCTTAATTATGGTAAGCAAAATAAAAAATAAAGTAAAGGAAATTTGATCAAAATGCCACTATTCATTGGAAAACATGTTAATTTTACATTTTGTCTTGGTATGTTATTCTGACCCCAATTATGGGCTATTTAAAATGTTGTTTTTTTTTACGAAATTTGGCCCCCAGTCATCTACTGGAGCGTACTTGACAACTATTTTGCAAGAAGTATTAAATATAATACCGTACCCTATGTTTTCTTCAACCAAGTTTCAAAAAGTGCCTAAATGAGTTTTATTAAAGCTATGTACAAACAAACAAGTGCCCAAATGAGTTTTATTCAAGCTACGTACGGACAAAAATGTGGTTAAATTACTATTTTTCTTTTGGTGTTTGTGTTTTTATTTTATATTTTATGACGAAAATATCCGAGTGTGTCCAGGTCAGAGAGTGTTTAGCAGTGTTGTAATGACTTAAGTCCGTGACTTGACTTACGCACTTAAGTCACTGTTTTCAAATGACTTGACTTTCTAAATCATTAGGGCAAAATGACTTGACGGACAAATGACTTGACTTGAATTGACTTAAGTCTTTTGGGCAAATGACTTGGGTTGAAATGAAGTGTTTTCTGTGAGTCTTTTTTAAATCAAATTGAGCTATTTATCTAAATTTTTGCACGTAAAACAATTTGCTTGCTATATGATGAGTTTTTCTTATTTTTTAGTTCAGTTATTGCCCATATCATACAAGTTCAAAAATTCCAATAGTTTACTGTTTTATTTTTACGACAAGGACGAGACTTGACTTGCGCAACTGATGACTTGGAATGGGACTCTTGTGATTTATTCAAAAAGACTTGACTTTGATTTTAGTTATTTTGACTTGGACTTAAGTCATTTCAAAATGACTTGTTTGAAACACTGGTATTCAGCAGTTGAATTGTATCTGGAAAAGAATTATTCATGTTTTCGCGGCGATGCTAATTAATTACTTTTGCAAAAAGTACAATAATTTGTGAAATCATCCTGAACATGACTATGTAAATGTACCCTCGCTTGTTACAAAAAAAAAGAAAAAATGAATGTGGCAATTACCTTACTAACGTTAAGAGTAGCGTAAAACCTGGTCAGAGTGCTAAATAATGCAAAATTTTTTTTTAAATGGTGTAGCCTTTGTATTGATGCCTAAACATGTGCAGCAAAGCATCACACTGAAAGAGAAAATTGATAACATGAAATGTGTTTTTTGCCTTCGTGTTGATCGGAAAATATGTAGTCTACTATATAAAACAGCAAACAAGCTGGTCATCCCTATGTTGTTTGTCGCCAACAATAGGAGTAATTGCTTATAAGGAATGCCTGTGTGGAAGAGGCATTTATTCGACGTACAATCGTAGAATTAACGGTACGACTGCACAAAGTCAAATTTAATTCTTTGTTTTAACAACCTAAAATTCTTATAAAATTTTGCTATTTATGAAAAACCTTGTGGCGTACAGCGTTAAACTTTTTTACAATTTTATTGCAATTGTTTTTGTGTATTATTTAGGAAAAACAGACTTTTTTGCCACTGTTTTTTCATACCTAAAAAGTTAAGACTTTTCAAACATAAACTGGCTTACAGCTATGTAAAAAGAGAGTGTGCAATAAACATATAACATATAACCAAAAAGCAATGTTGTGTGTTGTGTCCTAAATAGATTGACTAAATAGGCAGCCAAAATTTATGTCATTTTATACAGGTAAGACGTAAGTATGGTCTAGGTTTAATCAAAGAGGGTATTGCCTCTTCTCAATAATACAGTCGTAACCCTGTGTAAGTTTGATAAACCTCATGGTTTAGCCCAGGATGGTCCAAGGTTCAGAGCATCGCGGGCCACAATATTTCCTACATGTTGTTTGCGGGCCACATAATGCAGGCTACATGCGTGCCAGCAGCCGATCAACAATTTTCGTTAGGTCGGGACATGAAATATTCTAAAACGAAGAAATTTGAGGGACCGTTTCGGAATTTTTCTTTTGGTATACCGGTATTTTTTTAAATTTCTTGCAAGTTTTATTACACTGCCGAAAATAATAAAATGTTAAAAAATATATGTCAAAAATTTTTAAATACGTTTTCCGTTTGGCCGCGACAAAATTATCAGCCTTTCTCGCCGCAACGGTAAAGAAGCACTGATCTTTTTGAAAGGACAGCATCAAAATGTAAATGAACCGGAAGTGTAAAGATCATTCGCGTCAAGCGAGAAAATTTTTCGCACTTATGTCGTTAAAATAGTCAAAAAGTATATAAAATGGACTCGGATCACCCTAGTATAGCCTATGATTTTAATAAATGATTGTGGCAAATTAACATTTCACTTAATTGCAATGCTATGTGTTGTTTCTGAATTGGATCGACTAAATACATGGCAATAAAAAGCAATACTTACACTTCATATCCATCATTTACATAACGAAAAACTCCTGACATATATCGATAGTAATGACTAACAAACAATAAACTTCCAAGGATACGGCCTGTGTGGTACCAACCAGACATTGTTCGACTTGCATGACATACAAGCAAACACATATTCCCAGTACCAAACCAGGGCTGGGGAGCCGGAGCTGGAGCCGGGGCCATTGTTATTATTTTTGTGGAGCTGGAGCCGGAGCCATTTTTATTATTTTTGTGGAGCTGGAGCCGGAGCCGGAGCCATTTTTATTATTTTTTTGGACCAGAAGCCAGAGCCGGAGCCCTTTTTACTATTTTTGTGGAGCTGGAGCCGTTTTTCAATTTGCGGTGCTAAAGCTAAGAAATTATATTTTGTTTCATCTCCAACGTTAGTTAGCCAAAAGCAATTTTTAAAACTTGTGATTGAATAAGTGACTGGTGGCACCGGAGCTGGAGCCTGAGTCATTAGGTGTGTGTTTAATGGCTCCGGAGCTGGAGCCGGAGCCAAAGGATATGAGTTTTACTACTCCGGAGCTGGAGCCAGAGCCAAAGGATTGAGTTTTACGACTCCGGAGCTGGAGCCGGAGCCATTTAATAATTGCCTGATGGCTCCGCAGACGCCCCAAAGTTACTACACTAAAATTGCTAAAATCTGGGACTACCCTTACACGATACTGTACGTTTTTATTCAAAAACACAGAAACCTTGTAATTTTTGTATTATACAATGGCAATAAGCATCACAAATCTTTTTTTTAGAAAATCTGGATATAATCGCCTGTGATCTTCAACTGCCTGTAGTAAGCTTGCACGTTGCTAAAGATTGTCGGTTAATATTGCAGCACAATCAGTGTTTAATTTTACCCCTCTTTCTGCGGCATCATTCACAACTTTCACAGTACAGACAAACAACTTTAAATCATTGTAGCCATAATATGAGGACCATGAATGAGGAGAATGCTTCAGCCAATCACATTCCTGATTAAGTAGTGTAAAAATAAACCAGGAATCTGGGCCAACCAAATTCTCTAAAGTGGTATAACTGTTGATAGGATGATGCAAAACCAGAATTCCTTGGTGAAACTCATCGGGTTTAGCAGTTGCAAGAAGTTGTTGCGCAATGGCTGCCTTCTTGTCATTGGTCATTTGTGGGTTATCATTAAACAACGAAAATATGACAGTTTCTTCACAAGATACCACTGGTGATGATGAAGCTTATTAAAGGCAGCCTCACCAACTTCCTCATCAATTGCAGTGTATGCCAGCATTAAATGGAGAAACTTTCGGTCATTGATTGGTGACTCCCAAATGCTAGCTCCCAATGCTAGCTTTAAGCCAAAATGGAACATAGAACAATGCTAAAAATGTGTTGAACCTTTGAAGTTTTTCTACAAAAATAGCATCATAACCCATCTGTTAAGACCACATAAACATTTTTTGGCAATACAAAACTTGCCCCATCCACCTTGCACTGTGCGCCTGGTTGGTGATGGGAGACTTTACTTTGTGTTGTGGCGCCTAGTATGGCTTAAGTATTTTCCGCACATTCTTTGTAGTCTCCTCTTGAAAAGAGTTGGGTGTGTTTTTCCTTATCAATAATATCATGATTTATATCCTTGACAACTTCTAAAACTCTTTTTTTTATCCAGTCAATGGAAAAATTGTGTAAGGTTTTAAATTGCTTTGTTTTGTCTATGTTCTTCCATTTAGTCTTGAAATTTGCAAAAAAAATATTTTCTGGGCCAGTCGTTTCTTTCCCGAAGATGATTTTCCAAACTGCATTAACAACCAGTTCATAAATATGATGCTGGCATGCATTATAAAGAAGTTTTTTCCGATGGTTTCTTCTAATAGTATAGCAGCGCCATTTTTCCATCCACTATTGCTTGCTGTAGTGTCAAACACCAATGATAGCACATTTTTAGTGAGTTTCCATAACATTATCATTTCCAAGGTGGCTTCCGCTTGACATCGACCTGTTGCACTTTGCAATTGTTGAACACCTAATAACTTTCCATTTGTGTAACCAGGTTGTCCAGAAGCAATTATTGCAAGAGCCTCGAACTTGTTTCCAAAGCGATCTTTAGTCAATTCCCATCCCAATGAATTGCAACATGCTTTGGTGGATTTGCAGAAACTTCGTCCAAAATTATTGTGATATTTTGAATCTGTTTGCAAGCCTGAGCCTATGTGTTGTTGATCTAGATAAATTCCTTTAAGTCACCCCCACATGATTTAATGAAAGATGACAGCAGCATTGTTGCAGAGTTGTCTGTAATTTTCAGCCTGTCTAATACTTTTGTTACTTCAGGACTGTCAAGTATATTACTTGGTGCTTGTAATGTCACATGTTCAATCAGAGGTGATGTTTGTTGCATTCCTGAGGTCCCAGCACCACTGAAAAAACTTTCAGCACTTTCTGTAGAAAATAAAAGCGTTTCATCAGAATTGCTGTCTTCCTCTTCTGCCAGTCTTTGCAAAACCTGCTCTCGCTGCACACGAATTGCACAATGTTCGTGCAATTGTTCGTCGCGATAAAAGGCAATGTCTTCTTCTTTCTTTTCAGCTGACAAAAAACGATCAGATTTTATCAAAGCAATTGCATTTGGTGCACCAATATCCCACAATTTATCCAAGATGGTCTTAAATTTACTTCTCTTTTCACCTGGGTCGTTTTCCCTATTTTGGCTAGCTTTCAGTGAATACCAAGCATCCCAAGATTTTTTTAGCTTTGCACTTGCATTGGTCTTTGTAATTGTTTTGATGCCTGCCATCTTCCAAAACACAATCACTATTTCATCTTCAGCTTGCGATATGTGTTCTTTGTTTGACATTGAAGGAGAAGCTTCTTTTAAATACAGAATGTACTGCATAACTTGTCGAAGAGTTGGCAACTTACTTCCACTAATAGATGGGTTGGAACAACCAACTAGAAAATGGCTAGCATCAGATCGAAGCCTAGGTTTTTTTTAGGAGAACTCATTGTTTATTAATTAGATAACTGCTAGAAAAATACACATAGTTAGTTACACGTTACTGAAAATCCTAAACCTAACTTCGAATGCATCAAATATTAAAATCGTAAACTGTTCTAGAAGCTAAGAACAGTAAACGCTGTAAAAAATCTGAATTTAAACATTTTAAGATAACTTCGCAGTACAAACCATAATTCTATACTGACTTAACAATTATTTCTTTGTTATGACATCGCACAGTCGCTACAACAGCCAGCAGCAGTTATGTCATTTAACAGCCTTTGTTGTTGTTCGTCAGAAGTGTGACCAATATTTGATTAACTTTAGAATCCGTTATAATCGATATAGCCGACAACTGGTAAAGTAAAATCTGTTAGTAGAAATACCTCAAACTAAGCAGTGAAGGCATTACGAACGCTGTTACAAAAATGACAAACCTAAATAAAACTTTTTTCGGTTTTAACTGATTTTACCGTCTACCGAAAACTTGGTCATAATGCATGCCTAGTTGACAATCGAACAAAGCGGAATAACGTTGGTAATCTCCCAGATGTTGTAAAATAAACTTTGGGGGCTTGCGGAGCCCCTAAATGCAATCCAATTTCAATTTATTTTTGCATAGCATATTTTTTTGTGACACATAATGGGAAATCAAGCAGGAAGCATGAATTTTCGAAAAAAAGTTAAATCTGAACAACCTTACTGAACACGTAATTCTGGTACCTAACAGCTTTAACCTAGAAGTAAATCCTGTTTGGAAGTGAAAAATTCTTACGGGTAAAACTGCTGCAATAATTGCGATAAGTGCTACAACCATTGAGTGGCTATACCACCTTAAAAGTCTGCCACACCAACTACCAAGCGAAGGTGCGTCTCACTTGAGCACATTAATCCAAAAAGAGAGTCCCTTTTCTATTTTGGAGAATATTACGCTATTTCTATTCAAGATTATTGTAAGAGATTATATTTGCAAGATAATAAAAATCGAAACATCCAAAATAACTATTTTTCGTCTTGCCACTACTTTTATAGAATTTTGGGTGAATTCTTATAATTATCAATCGAAAGACAAGATGCTATGTTAAATGATGGCCTGTAAGCAGTAATTAGGACTAGATAATGTGTTGCACCGCTTCAGGTGAATCTAGCACAGATATTGACGTCAGAAGACTAAAAGAGATTAAGAGATTAATAAATCCAATTATAACTTCCTACGTTGTTTAGAGTTAGTGTGTGTTGTTCCAGTATTTTACCTACGGAAAAATCTTGTAGGTGTGCCGCAATCTATTTGTTATTTCTGAGGGGTGCCGGCGCCGCTAGCCATCAAAAATAAAGAACCACTGGCAAAGGCAGTAATTCAAACTGATGTGAAACTGTTAAACTTTTCAAGTGAAATTAGTTATGAAAAAATGTGTTTTAAATTTTTTTTCTAAATTGCAAAAAATTAAGCAATATGTAAATATTCTATATTATGTATGTTAGTCTTAGAGTACCTAAACTCAGTTGTAAACGATTTATTCCGGTTTTCAAAATCTTGTGAAGCTTCTGAACTTGGACTCTTTCTCCATAAACTTCCATCGTTTTTAGATTTCTCTTTTTTCAACAGCTCCTACAAAAATATATCTTTTGTTTTGAATTGAACATCGCTACATAGGTACTAAGCGTAAGTATAAAAGCGAAGCGACACAATAATTTTTCCTGAATTTTAAGCTTAAAGAACAAAGCAAAATATAAGACAGTAGTATTAATAAAGTCAATATTAATAAATATGGATTATGTTTTCATGTTGTTTTCGCAATTTGCGTAAAAAATTTGAAAATAAATATTGCTGAAAACCAATCTCAATAAATCTTATAGGTTGAGAAACACAATAACAAAAAAAGAAAAAAATACACAGTTAACAATCCTAAATAAAACCTTTTCCTTCATGCTTGCTAAAAACTTCAATTTAGGCAGATGGTCTAATTGTAACTGCACCTTACGTACAATCAAAAATGCCCAAATTAGCTATATACTGACAAAAAAGTGCCCAAATTAGTTTTATCTAAGCTCGGTACGGAACAAAAAGTGCCCAAATTAGTTTTATTCGAGCTACGTATGTACAACAAGGTGCCCAAATTATTGTTGTCCAGGGTATACCTACAACCAAAAAAGTGCCCAAATTAGTTTTGTCCGGGCTACAAATATGACAAAAAAGTGCCCAATTTAGTTTTATCCCAGCTAATGGCTGATAAAAAAGTGCCCAAATTAAATTTATCTGAGCCAGGTACGACCATAAAATTGAACAAATTGGTGTTATCCAAGCTACAAACGGAACAAAAAGTGCACAAATTAGTTTGATTTGAGCCACGTATGGACAAAAAAGTGCTCAAAATAAATTTGTCTGGGCTCAAGTATACATACGACCAAAAAAGAGCCCAAATTAGTTTTGAACGGGCTATACATACAAAAAGTACCCAAATTAGTTTTATCTGAGCCAGGTATGGCAAAAAAAGAGGTAAAATTAGTTCTACCCGGTTACGTACGAAACAAAAAGTGACCAAATAAATTTAATTTGAGCTATAAATACGACTAAAATCTGCCAAAATTAGTTTTATTAGAACCACACGTACAACAAAAAACTACCCAAATTAGTTTTGTTGGAGCTATGTATGGATAAAGTGCCCAAATTCGATTTATTCAAGCTACGTATGAAAAAAAAAAGTATCCTAAAGTTATTGTTATACGAGCTTTGTTCGTTTTGTGTATGTGTTTATTTTTTATAAACATATGTATTTATTTCTGGTCGTCCCCATGTTGTTTGCTGCCGATAATATATATGGGTAATTCCATGTCAAAGCACCCAACCTATTTAACCCATATGTTTTTTAAATTGCTCAAATTTTGTACATGTGTAGAGTTTTCCATCCTGATTACAATAAACTTTATTTTACCAAAATTTTTTGAGGGGTTAAAAAGTTATGCTGTTTTGAAATATTGGGGATTTTGTGCTCGCTGAACCGTGAAATTCATTGATTTTTACTCATGCAAAGTTCAATGTAGAATAACTTTTTAATGGAATGGAGTTTTACTTTAAAATTAAGTGTATTTAAAAGATAATAACCTAATGTTACATTTATTACATTGTTTTGTTGTTTTAGACGTAAGGTCAGAGTGCAGGTCAAACTAATGTGTATTTTAAAAATCAGTGAAGTGGAACCCAATTTAGAAGCGAAATATCTCAAAAGCATTAACTTAAATTTTTTTGTGTAAGGTGTCTATGGAGAGCTTATTCCAAGTTCTTTCATTTAAACCAGGTTTCATTAAGGGATACCACTGTCATATGAGCTATGTAACATGACCGTCTAAAAAATAGCATTTTGGTTTGAATTACAAATTTATTTCAATACTTTTTTTTTTTTTTTTGGACACATGTTGTTTTTCTCCGAATTATTATTTTTTTTCAGTCAATTTATTTGTGGCTCACTTTTGACAAGGAAAAAAGCATAGTTGGAACATTAAATTTTCTCAACTCCTAAATACCCTCCCAAAGTTGTTTCTAATATAAAAAAAATTTGCCAAGGTTCCAAGGGGTGGTTTTTAGGGGGGCAAAACTGTCAATTTTTGTTAATTTTGGTTTTAGGCACTTTTCACATATAAAAAAATGTAAAAAAAATCTGATATATTTATGGATGATGGATACATGTCATGAACAATGCTAAGTAACAAAATTTTAAACATTACCCCTGAACTGTTTATCCGGGGGGTCAAAATGCAAAACACTTTAGGAAATTTCAAAGATATATTTACACTAGAAGGAAATGACATAAAAATCTGAAAATTTCACAAATGTTAGAGAACCATTTAAAAAGGTGAGGTTAAAATAAACATTTTACCTCTTGAAAAAAGGGGAGTATTTTGGGGGGTCAAAATTAAAATTCGGCCGTTTTTGTGTAAAACACATTGTTAAATAGTTTTCAATTATAAAGACAAATTATAGGTTGCTTCACAGCAAAATTGACATTCAACTCAAAATAATTAACCCATGGGGGAAAATAATTAACCAAAATTATAGAAATTAAAGTGATTTTTTGATGGAATAAAAATTGCAAACAGAGTGGTGTACACTGCCTGGCAGGTTTTTCATTTGAACTTGTGGCGGTAAAATATGTTGTTTTGTAAGAGCAATAAAATAATTTACTAAGAGAAGCCTCTTTCTAAAAGGCAAGTCGCACGCGCTTAGTTTCACTCAGACGAGACACTTTGCACAATGAATGTTGCACGCGCTTGACAAAAAAAGCACAGCAATGACCAGCCGCTTCGCGGACAGAATAAAGCGAATATGAACGAATTCTGTATTGAAGGTTTTCTGCCGCTAGATTGGAGTAGATAGCTGTAAAGAACTAAATCGAATACGTCAGACTATTGACTTTTGTTCCCAATTAGAGGCGTATAGGGGTGCAAGAAAAAATTGTCAAATATTTTTTAATTATAAAGACAAGTTATAGGTTTGCTTCGCAACAAAATTTATATTAAGACCACTGGCAATCAATCTAGCAAAAGTGCACCATGTCCAACCTATAACACTCAACTTCGGGCCACATCCGCTTTTGCCTACTAAAGCACCGAAACTGGAAGCACAACATTGGGAGTATATGGACACTGACGAATAAGACCCGTTGAAAGAATATAGAATAACTAAGGAATAACACCCTGGTAAAGTATAGTGAAACCGCGCTATACCCCCTGGTATAATATAGTAGAACCGCGCTATACCCCCCTGGTATAATATAGTAGAAACGCGCTATACCCCCCTGGCAAAATATACAAAAACCGCACACCCTGTCTAGTTTCGGGTTGTTTTGACATGGAATTACCCATATATGTAACACCTTATAACAGTGGTTCCTTACCAGTGCCACATCCAGGGGGAGGGAGTGTTGTTTGGGTGTCCGAACCCCCCCTTTTTGTTAGTGATATTATCGTTTTTTGTTTGTTTTTGCCAGGGTTTTACTCACAATCCTAATAGGCAATACTTTTAATGTAATAGGTCACGCGACTTGAGCTAATGCGAAACCAATGCAGATTATTTTCATTTGTTATTCGTTCAGGTTGGCTGATTATAATCCAGTTTGTGTGCGACAAGTGACAACTGATGTTGGTGTAAAAAAAACAACAGCATTTTTTTTAACTAAAGCAGATTCTTTTAAGAGGTGGTTAACTGTGACTTTCAAAGTGGTATTTTTGTGTAATGATTGTTGCCGCAAAATTATTCTCTATAAGCATATCCTAAAACCATGTGCTTAGTGTGTAATTGACGCAACTTATTATATGGGCCGAAAATTTATTTTCGGGACATATCTTGTTTTTGCCGTTGTTTTTTTTTGGTTTCATATGGTTTGCTATGGTTTGCTATGGCATGTTTCAGACCGATTTTGTCCAGAGCATTATAGAAAAAGTGAACATCGTAGAACTTTCAAATTTTCAGAGATGGCGTAGAGTGGTATGAAGGTGCTATGTAGAGGTTTATGAGGCTGCACCCATAGGCACCTCCGATTGGGGGACAAAAAACAAAAGTGTTACGTCATCATTTTACTTCATAACAGCTATCTACTACTATCTAGCGGCAGAAAAACTTCAATACAGAATGCTTTCATTCACTTGATTTATTCAGCTCGCGTCGCAACGAGGCGGCTGCTGGCATCCCTGCTGTGCCTCATTGTCCTGCGCCTGCAACGTTTTTGTTCGAAGTGGCTTGTCTAGTAAAACTAGTGGCATGCGACTTGCCTTTCATAAAGAGGCCTCTCTAAGTAAAATAACCTATTGCTCTTACAACACAAAATATTTTACCACTGCAAATTTAAATGCAAATCCTTGAGGCAGTGGACACATCTCTGTTATCAGTTATCACCTGTTGTAATTGTTGCACCATTCAAACATATCAACACCAGGACTTAACAAATATAATTATACAAGCGCTACAACAACAAAAAGCTTAAGTTTAACGCATTCTTAGCGACGACGTTACAAAGCTACGTCACAACATGGCGTCATAAATAAACAAATATTGCGTTTATTGGATTTAAATTGGCAAAACTTTCAATATAAAACGTGGCTAATTGGGCACATAAACGTGTTTGCATATTGCTCAAAACTACAGATTTAAACTCTGTTTCAACAGTGATTGCTCAGACCAAGGCATGGTAAAAATTTACAAAAGTTGAAAAAAGTATAGCAAACCATAGACATTAAATCATTTAGAGAGAATGAAAATATTGGCTTTTCAAACATCCTAGCTGACCAAAATGTAATAACATGGCCGTAATCATTATCTGCGTAAATTTTTCATTCCCCAAATACTACGCCATATTCGAACCCCTTTCGCTTCAAAGCCATACGTTATTATATTATTATACACAACTTATAATTGTGTGTTGATATGTTGGATTGGAGTAACATACAGAACAGGTGCAAATAGCAAATATTCTCCAAATACGATTTTTCCAATATTCTCCAAATCGTATTTCATTGTATTGTCGCGGTAATACACAAAGAGGTAAGGCCGTGAATAAAGTTTCACCCACCGTACAATTAACGGAGGGAAACATTGCGAGTAGAGATGTTCAAAGCAGAATATCGGCGACTCATTTATAATGCTTGCTTTAAATGCGGCGTTAGCTTTTTTTCGGGCGACCAATTACTTTGATATAAGCTTCGCCTAATAATTTAGTGTCAATAGGGTGTATTTACCGCCGCAAATTTAAATGCGAAATCTTTAGGCAGTGTAAGCCTCTCTGTTAGCACCTGTTGTGCATGTTGCTCCAACCAACATACCAATATCAGGCCTAAACAACTAGCAAAACTTTCAATTTAATAGTTAGCGTATTAGGCACATAATAGTGTGTTGTTTGAAACTACAGATTTAAAGTCTGTTTCAACAGTGATTGCTCGGACCAAGCCATGGTAAAAATTTACCGAGTAAAAGTTTGGAAAAGTATTGCAAACCATAGGCGTTAAACCATTTTAAGTCTTTAGGAGAATGATAATATTTGCTTTTCAAACACGTAAACTGGCCAAAATGTAATAAAATGGCCATACACATTATCTACATAAATTCTATTTATCAAATATATGTTTCGATCATTCCCCAAATACTACGCCATATTTGAACCCCTTTTGCATCAAAGCGGGGAAGTTTTCGGCCCATATCTGTTTTTGCTTGCAGAAACAAGTTAAGGAAAATGAAAAACAAAATATGAAATATATAATATAAAATAGACAATACAAAATATTGAAAAATAAAAAGTATAAAATAAAAAATAAAAAAAAAAAATTAAAAAATGAATATAAAAAAAAAAATTAAACCAAAATAAAAATAAACACTAAGCCCTGAAAATATACCCCCTGACAATTATAAAACAAAATCAGTTTTTTTTGTGGTTTTGGAAATTTCGTTTCCTGTTTTAAAAGAACTAAACGAGTTTGCCGCAATCTATTAAGTGGAACATGCACTAAATGTTTCATTAATGCACAGAGCAAAATATTTTCACTTTTAGCCAAAACACACACTTCAAAGAAACATTAAAATCTCCATTACCAGGATTATCATTTAAACGCAAAGGCTGGCATAAGTTATGTTAAAAGTCGAATATTGGGCAAGATCCATTACAAGTGTGGTACAACTTTAATATTTGGTACAGCTGTTCGGACTATAATTTCGATAGCCATAATAGGTTGAAAGGAAAATGTTGTGGAGGCTGTTTCGCGCTAATAAATGACAAAGGGGCACCTGTGATTGCAGCGAAACAGATTACGTCGTTGTATTTTACTTTAAAACGCCAGAAGCCAGTATGCCAAACATATACAGACAAAACCTAAAAGTCTCCCTGGCCATCGGATGTCATATGCATTTATGGAAACTGTTTAGTATGTTACCATAAGCATTTATATTTCGCAGTATAACCAGTTCATCGAAATGTATAACGTCATCTTGAAATTGTGTGCGCATTTTAAATTGTTATCTTAATAAACAAATACGGAATACGGTAAGAAACAGTCTAATGAATTCTACACAAAATCTCACAGTTTTAAGAAGGAAATGTAATTTTTTTATTGTCTATATGGGTAAAAGCAGTCATCTATTTATACAACGAAGATGATATAATGATTTTATATTCACAAGTAAACAAAACAAAATCTGTTGGGGAATACTATTTACTAGGGTTGCCATATTTTTTACATAATCTCTGCTAAACAACATGATGTTAAGGGGCATAAAAAGGCCGGAAACATTATAACGTTTTAAACTTTGAGAAACTTGCTGTTGTCACGCGAAACAGACCGCAAACAAGCGGTTAAGTTAAGTGTTTTTGCGCAAAGAAAAAATGTCTTTTTTAATTGTTTTTACCGTTCATTGTTCTTATTTAAAAACGGATTTTGTTAATTGTGCCTCAAAAGTTTTGAGGGTCTATAATCTGGTACTCATAAATTTAACCTTTAAAAAATCATCTTTAAAATTTATGTTTGTTATGTAATTTTGGTATAGGTATAGGTTTAAAATTATGAGCGGGTCCTATTTTTTCGCTATAAAATAGTGTGACGTTAAGTTATTTGAAGCTCTCTACGCCTACCTAGCGACAGTAATATCTAGCAATATATCTCCCTTTTGTAGTGTTCGCCAATATGCTATTTATGTAAATCAAACCGCTAGTAAACTACAAAAATGATACTACGAATCACTTGTTTGTTTTTCAGGCCTAAACAACCCAACATTCGGGTGCTTTTGTGGAAAATTAATACAAAAAGTTAATTTGAGTTTAGATAAAAAAAGATGATGAAGAAGGTTGTAGATTTTTGTGATTTTGGCCCAAGGGTTGGGGTAGCATTTTTTGAAGGGCGTTTGAAAAAAAAATTCAAGAATATTGTTTTGTTAATGAAATATTTACTCCCGGGTGGAGAATGTTAGTTTTGTTTATCGTTTATCTTTGGTTTCGGGGGAATCAAAAATATTTTATTAATGGATTGCAGGTTTTTTATTAATAGGGGGGAAATAAGTTTTATTTGGTTTGGGGGGAGGGGGTAAAATCGATAGGCATTTTTGTTTTGTAAAAATATTTGCATCTACGTCAGAAGTGAAGGCAGGAAATTTTCGGCCCATATTTGTTTTTGCTTGCAGAAACAAGACAAGAGAAAGTACAACTTAATGTAAAGCGTAAAACGAATAAAAAGTATAATACATAATACTACAAAAAATAACCTGGTAGAACTCTATTTATAATGACCCAATTATTGAATCACCCATGAAAATAAGGCCCTGAAAAATACCCCATGACAAAATATACAACAACCGCAACCCCGTCTATTTAAGCTCATTCGGCACACTTCTCGACGCAGCTGTTGCGCTAATTATGGCATAATAACACTCGGGAAAACCAATATTTTTTAGTGTTGCAGACGGAAAGAGACATGCTTGCATTATAGCGTGATCCCATATTTGGAACTTAGTAAAATGCTGATATGCTGCTGATAGTCAAAACATGATTCTACCAAACTCAATTACACATACTTGACTGTCTTGGTTTAGTTTTTCGCCTGAAGTTAACGATTGCACACTAAGCGGTTTCAACACATGTGTTCGCTTTGTTTCGTAAAAGTTTGCTTTGCTGTACATTAATTGATTTTGTCTGATTATTTTTATGACGTCATTACAAATCACCATTTTATGACGTCATACCTTCCACTAGTTTATGACATCATTATTCATTAAAGATGGACAGAAAATAGGGGAATTCCCTACATTAAAATTCGCGATCCCCCTTTTTTGATTTTCTGGATATGCCCTGTTCTTAAGTTTTATTTCGTATTAACCTGTCATATCACATCTGGAAACTTACAGTAAAAAATGTATTTTTGTAACCAAAATATTTTGGCAAAAATTATTTCACACTGCCACTAAACCTTGAAAACAAACTTAATAAAGAAAATAGCTGTTTTGAAAAGCCCTTCAAATTTTACATCTTAGATTAGTCAGAAGTTTGTAATCTAAATTTTATCATGTTGAAATCTATATTGTAAAAGTATATAATTACTTGTACACCAACGTTTACAAAACCTTTTTTTTCATTAGTGCATGTCTCCGAGAACCACAAATTTTTGGATTTGAGGTGTCCATACTGGTTGCCCTTCTTCTGGGAGATTTTCCAGGCTTGGCATCGTAGTTTATTACCCACCATGATGATTTTCCAGTACCTTCATTCTGAATCCTTTTAAACTTACTATGAAGAGAAAGATTGTGGCGAATCGAATTCTGAAAACACAACAAAAAATGTTTAACTTAGAATGAGTTATTGAGTAAACCAACCCAATAGCAAAAATCATTAAATTAATAAACAAGAATATGCTTATTTCATACAACATGAAAACTGTGACAGCCACAACATAAAATATATTCTGAATAACTATTTGGACGCTATGTGGACTGGAATATATAGTGGGAGAATTGCATATATTCAATAATTTGGTAACTAAGGTCAGTAAATCTAGGTGAAATAATTTGCAACAGAAGGTTTTTTGTTTATTCATCACAAAAAACGGAAAATATTGTGTCAAAAACATCATAATTATGACAGACATTTCCGTTATTGGCTGCAAAATTTAAAATGCTTTGAAACAAAAGATACAAACACAAGCATGTACAACAGCTGTGACCAAGCCCTTCTGTGGTCGCTTTTAACAATAATAAAGGCTTTCAGATAAAAGATGGCTTTTTCGCGGGCAAGATGCCAGTTTTTGCTGACTTCACCTTGTATAGTGTCGCAGACTAGATCGGGACACAATCCCCAAAGTAGCTGCTAAGGATAGGAATGACTTTACTTTCTCGAGCAAGACGTTTATTGGACAGAACGACAATCAGTACACGGCAACTAACCACGCACACCAAGTGCTCGCATAAGGCTACAGCTTGTCTCTAACCAACGAGATTGCAAACCGTGCTCAAATGCGTCCGATTCTCTCGGTATCCACCCGACGAATCCCATCAAAACGACACCACACAATAGCAAACAAAATCGGCACAAAGATATCACGCAGCGCCGATAAAACCGAGGCTGCGAAATTCACAAATGTCCTATTCCTGAGGGGAAACCGTGGCGACGGGAGCCGACCCGGACGGCAGTTCCCGCGGCCTAACACATTAGTTATGCTTCAAAGGGTAACAATAATTAAATTTGTGACATTTACCCCCTCTTCAAGACAATCCTTGCGATTGGCTAATTTAACGGAACACAAATTTAAAACGAAGTAAAAATAAAGTACAATACACACTTTAGCCCAAGTTAACTTCGCGATGGCACACAGTAAATTTACAACACAAATTGCCAGCAAAAATTAAACAAACTGCAGTCCACACTTTACCCCAACTTAAGACGACTTTGCTATGTTTACATTTTAGCCAGAGAAAAACATCAGACGAGAAAACATCGCATGTACATTTACAGTCGTTTAATTTTAAACAACTCTGGTCATCGCCATGACCCATTTTAACGCGCGCCGCTTAATTTTGTCTCTATCCGGTGAGGGCCGCACATATTGCGCAACCGGTGACAGGTCAAAGATCCTGTTGAGGTTGTTCGGCGTAATGACCTTGCTTCCAACCTGAACCACCTTCGAAAGCGCCCGTAGACCATCCGCAATGCACAAGAACTCCAGCTTCACGTCATCCTCAGAGTAAGAGGTGCAAAGTGTGACCCCGTTTCCTGCTTTTCGAACACCATCTGCTTCTACGCACTCCAATACCTTCGAATTGTCGGCCGCTTTCAACGATTCGAAGCCCGACGGAACGTCTTCAACCCACCGTTCGCTTGTCGCTTCTATCGCCTCGCTGTACAACTGGGCGTCATCACAACCCCTTTTGTTTTCCGCTTCCAAAGCCTCGCTGTACAACTGGACGTCTTCAGAACACTTTTCGTTTGACGTTTCCAAAGCCTCGTCGCACAACTGACCTTCCTCAGTAGAACTCTTCCCGGTCACTTTTCCGCCAACCAAGCTTTCCAAACTGACCTTGCCAGGCGCGGCAATTTCTTTGCTGTTCATCACATTTTTCGCGACAAGCGACGGATGCAAAGCGCCTGTGTATTTCACCTTTGTGACAAATATTTCTGTGGTAGGCACCTCTTCAAACGCTTCTGCTTGCCTGTCCACTTTGACTTGTCGATCTCGCCACTTTTGTTTCCTAGTCCTCTCTTGACTATCATCGGAAGTATTCGGCCTATTTTCTTTTTTCTTGAATTCGACCAGCTTTAATAGGACTGGTCTCCGATGCTGAAGTTGAGCTAATTCAACTTCCAACCGATTCATCTCTAATCGAAACTCGTTTTCTCTTCGGGCTTCTCTGGCCCGCCATTCTTCGGCGGCTGCCCCTTCTTTGGCCCGCCATTCTTCGGCGCCTGCCTCTGCTTCGCGGTAATCTCGATCTGCTTCGGCCAGCCTTTCTTCGGCGGCTGCAATTGATTTGCGGTAATCTCGATCTGCTTCGGCCAGCCTTACTTCGGCGGCTGCCATTTCTTTAACCAACCTTACTTTGATGGCTTCGCGGTTTCTTCGAGGTACTTTGGCCCGAATTTCTTCGGCGTGTGCCTCTGCTGCTTCGCGTTCTCTTCGAGCGTCTTCGGCCCGCCTTACTTTGGCGACTGCCTCTGCTTCGCGTTCTCTACGATATGCTTCGGCCCGCCTTACTTTGGCGGCTGCCACTGCTTCGCGTTCTCTGCGATATGCTTCGCGTTCTGTGGTCATCCACTGCAGCTGCTGCTGTTGAAGCACGAACTTCACCAGGGCATCACCTGCGAGTCCTATGCTCTTTCCTGCCTCGATTATCTTGTCCATTTCTACCTCGTCTTGAAGAGGTCTCTAAGTCAAACCTTTTTAATTCCCGGACGAGCCCCCAATTGTCGCAGACTAGATCGGGACACAATCCCCAAAGTAGCTGCTAAGGATAGGAATGACTTTACTTTCTCGAGCAAGACGTTTATTGGACAGAACGACAATCAGTACACGGCAACTAACCACGCACACCAAGTGCTCGCATAAGGCTACAGCTTGTCTCTAACCAACGAGATTGCAAACCGTGCTCAAATGCGTCCGATTCTCTCGGTATCCACCCGACGAATCCCATCAAAACGACACCACACAATAGCAAACGAAATCGGCACAAAGATATCACGCAGCGCCGATAAAACCGAGGCTGCGAAATTCACAAATGTCCTATTCCTGAGGGGAAACCGTGGCGACGGGAGCCGACCCGGACGGCAGTTCCCGCGGCCTAACACATTAGTTATGCTTCAAAGGGTAACAATAATTAAATTTGTGACATATAGCAACTATTGTCACAGTAAATCAGCAACTAGTTTTCTGATGCTAACATATTTTATAACCAGGGGTTCCTAAACTGGGATCCATGAACCTAACAGGATTTTAAGGGGTCCCTGAAGGCATGTTGGAATGTTAGTGTACCGTATATTTAATAATTAATTTTTAAAAAAATAGTAAAAATAAAAAGGTTTTGCACTAAATGTATTTAGACTTCATTTAAGTTTTATACTTTTTTGACAGAAATCAGAAGAATTATGTAAGTCTATTTGTATCAATTTGTGACATCAATTTATGCGGTCGTTTCAATTTTCTTGCCTAACGCGGTCAACGCTAAGCAAAAAACATTTATATGTGTTTGCAACATTAATGTAATTGCAACTAACATTATTTATCAAACAGTCCAGTGTTGCAAATAAGTCATTTTGAAAAACTTTTAAGTCCCGGTCAAGTCACACACACAATAACTGAAGTCCAAGTCAAGTCTTTTTATCTCCAAGTTAGGTCACTAGTTTCAAAATAAAACGATAAACTACTAAAACCTGAAAACTCGTCTCAATATTAGCACTAAGTCAAGTAAAAAATAACAAAGTGCAAAACTATAGATAAATAGCTTAGTTTTATAGAACAATGTTAAATTAAATCACGTTTTAATCCAAGCCATTTGATTCAATGACTTAAGTCAAAGGTAAGTCTTTTGTTCAAAAGAATTCATTCAAGTCAAGTCTGTTACCGCTACGACTAAGTAAAGTCATTTAAAAACAGTGACTATAGTTTACTTGAGTAAAGTCACTGACTTAAGTTATTAATACACTGATGTACACAGTAGTGTAGACGGTTAAATCCTCTGTACTAATATTACTTACAAAAAATTATATTTGTTTTGCCTCAGTGTTAGTAACATGTAGGGATGTTCAAAGTAGAATATCGAATCCTTGGATTTGAATCCCACCTGGATTCCAGGTGGGATTCAAATCCAATTCTGCCGTTTATTTTAGGGTAATTGGAACCGATATAATGTAATGTTTTACCGCCGATTGTTGCACCTAATTGTACAAACGCGTGTGGTAAGTTGGCCTGTCGCTGCGGCGACCAATTTACAGGGCTTGCTTTAAATGTAGCCTGGTAGTGCATTGTCAGCGTTTTCGCAATTTCTCTAAATGCGTTTAGTTGCAAAAGAAACACGTGCTAGCCATCTACAAAATGCGCTATAGGGTTACTTAAGGTCAACTTTAGGCCAATATTCAGCGAGGATATGCAGTTATACACAGCGTAATTGTCAAGAATTCGTTATGTCAATAGTAAATTTGTGTTCTTTGCAGTACATTATTTGACTGCATAACAGATCATGTTAGTCAAAAAAGAAGGACTAAAACCCAACAATGCTTTAAAAACAGGATCAAATCGCTTAAGACTTCTGTTTGCAGACTATGCAGTGTTTCATTGTACTCACTATTGGCAAAAATATAAGTTTTGGCAACAACCTGGACAGTTGACATAATACAGTTTACAGAACTGCTTCAACTGACAGTTGTTAAGAATGTTAAACATATGGGAGATTTTTTTATTATAATGTACACATGTTAGCAAATTGTTTGGGCGATTTATTGCTGTGATTGTAGGCCCTGTGGGGTAGATTAAGATTAATTCCTTCCCCAAACAAAACCAAGGTTAGATAATTTAATAAAAATATGCTAGGATTCGCTATTCTGGATTCGTTATTCTAGATTTGAAACCTATTATTCTAGAATACCTTCGAATTCTACTTTGAACATCCCTAGTAACATGTATACTTTAATAAAAACAAGTTTGGTTGAATGTGGTTTATTGTTAACATAATTGGCAGAAATCTAATTTGCTTAGGTATAGGATGTTAAACTATATATTAATGACTGTTGTGGTGAGAAACGTTTTCACAACTTTTACAAGTATTGATAACGGTGACTGTAAAATTACACAGAGCTAGTAACACATTTTATTTCCAGCAAATAGGAACTTTGCAACAGCAAGGGAAAATATAAATGCCTGGTAGATTTAAACGAATTAGTAATAAGATGGTTTTGTGTGAATAAATAGTATTGCAAACATGCTAGCAGTATGTTTTTAACAGCAATCCATCATCGTCCATTGTTAAATATGGATCGAAAACATAAATGTCATTACAAAAAATAATTTCTCCAAACTTGTCTTGTAGTCGCAGCATGAAATGGTCATGTGAACCAAAATAAGTTTGCTATAGTACAAGCTATGTGTAAAAAATATACCAAAATTATTGTTTTATGAGCATTGTTCTTTTTAAAACAGAGCGAAACGAAAAAAAATTGCCTTGACCATTGGGCAGTTAAATAACGATAGACTTGAATGTCCGCCACACAAACTACTAGGACGAAATTGAGTCTCAATCATGCACAATACTCTAATTTAAAGACTCGTCTTTATGTGGAAGAAAATCTTTTTAATTAAGATTATTGTAACGTCCCTCGTGCTCTACCAGGCATATTGCTCTGTCACTCCCTTGTATTAAAAACAGTAGTTAACAAAAATAATTACGGTTGGCAATAACTTTTATAGAATTTTCAAGTTAGGTTAATTCCCACGACAATAATTGAAAAGACAATAATTGATGCTCTGTTGAATGGCAAGTAAGCAGTGTAGTGTCACTTTGGATGTACCTATGCATAAATAAAGTGACCACCAAAAAAGGTCTTCCGTGGAGCCTATTTGGGCATCTTAACGTTTAATAAATTTGACCACATAGCACCTTGTAGATAAATAAAAGTAAGCTCTTCAATATGCTACATTGATATAACATTCTGTTATACAATACCTTCCCTAGAAAGGCATTAAAAACAATACAAACCTTCCATCCAGCAGATGAGTTACTATCACCTTTGTCTTTAAAGTAAGGAACATTTTTCACCATCCAATCATATATTTGTGCCAAAGTGAGTCTTTTATCTTGGGAGCTTTCAATACCTTGTGTAATCAAATCAGCATACGACTGATTACCCCAAGCATTTTTTCTGGTAGATGATTTTGCTTTAGCTGTTGTTAATGTATTTGTAACCACAGGAGATAGTCCAACATCAGAAACAGGTGAAATAACATCACATGAGTTTTCATCTTGACAGTTTTGAGGTTTAGACTTAACAAGACCAAAAATGCTTGTTTGAGCAGTTGTAGATTGAGATGCATATTCATTTACATTACTGTTTGAAGGTTTACTTGCCTGGCATAAGATGCTTGATAAATCACTTACAAGATTGTCAGAGGGGGAACCTAATAACACATTTGTGTAATCATTTGTGGGGAAACCACCAAGGCTCAGAGCACCAATTGAATCGTTATTAGTTTCATGTTTAATCATGTTTATCATATCAGACGATCCACTATTAGCCTCCGTCATTATTTGTTCTTGTGATCCACACTCCTCGATTGTGGCTTCGAGTTTGATTCCAACATCACTTCCATGGGGCTGACTTTGTGTTCCTATGTTTGGCCTATTTAGTGGCCAAGTACAAGAACGAGGCCTTGACTGAGGTTCAAAATCTGGGTCAATTATTGGCATTTCTGCCATTGTACCAGCTTTCTTGACAATTACATACACAAAAATGAACACTAATTCTATAATAAAAAAATGTTGTCATGACATAAAAAAATTAAAAAAAAAATTTTAGAATAAGGTGTCCAGGCACATAGTGTGATGGTTGTTGTTGTGATTCACGCTTCTCGATTATGGCTTTAGGTTTTTATTCCGACATCACTTTCATGCTGCTGACTTTGTATTCCTATGTTTCACCTATTCAGTGGCAAAGTACAAGAATGGGGACTTAACTAAGGCTCAAAATGTGGACCAACTGTTTTTATATATATATATATATTTTGTTTCTATATATTATATTAGTTTTCCCAACAATTACATATACAAAAATACACACAAAACCTATAGCTGGTAACAGTTAGTTACTTGCGAGTTTATAATTTTGAGTCGGCAATTCATATTAAAATTTGATGGTTGACAAACGCAGAAATAAAAATTTATTACAAACTAATGTAAACTGTCAACAAAATAAAACTGTTAAAACGTTTCATAAAGTGTACAAGTTGTGTGAAGGTTGAATGTAGGGTTCCTCTCCGGGAATGTTTTGATGGAAAATTCCCGGGATTTTCCATGAAATGACGATCTCAAATCCCGCGAAATTTTTTTTACCATCCCGGTTATTCGGCAACAAAGCAAAACTTAAACAAAATTGTCATTTTTGAATAATATAAAGACAAAAATATTACCAAACCTATTAAAGTCGTTGCCTGAGTTGCTTTATTTGTGCTTACCAGTGGAAAAATCCTAATTAAATTTATTTTACCGATAATAATGCGCCCTGCATGCACGTGTTTTCTAAAAAAAGGGTCGAGCCTTTAATACCAGAAGGTCTTGTAAGATTGCAGAAGCAATACTACAGAACATAAATAAGCTTAATTAAATGTTCAGAGCTAATATAAAGTAATTTTAAACATCATATTGACGTAATTAGGACACAAAAATTACGTCAGGATTCCCGGGAATTTTTATTTTTCGATCCCGTTTCCCGGGAGTGAAAAACTCCGGGAAAAAGAGGAACCCTAGTTGAATGTGTGTAAGTGTATTTCAATCAATTTTAATGTTTGTGTTAGTTGTAAAGAAAACAAACAAAAAACAAATTCCCTAGTAAGAGTTTATCCCCGGCGCTGTTTCCCGCTCGGCTGCGGCCGTAGCCTCTTCATTTCGTGTAAAACCAACGTAAAATGTGGTCAGCCACGAAAAACTTATGTCTTGCTAACGGTTTTCAGTATAGTACTCCATTTCCAGCCAAGCAAATCGTCCCCCCCGCAAAACCTAAAATTTCCAATCTAGCAAAGGTTTAGTTCGCTCAATTAAAAAGAAACTTACAACATGAAATAAAGCTAAACTATTGTGCGATTTTGTCTTTATTGGACAAACGGTCATTTTTACCGCTCAAGGTCATCTTAGGTATGTCCACCACGAAGTGTTAAAGAATAGACAGATTTAATTTTGCTTAAAAAGTTTAAAAGTCTATTCTGATATATTCATTTGGGTCTGGTGTGCATGAGCATGAGAATCAGTTGTATAGCGTGCCGCGAATCCCGCAAATAATAATATTAACAGTGGATTTGCAGACTGATAGGCAATGGGTTAAAACAAGTTGAAATAAACTATTCACCCCTACATGTTACTGATGGTGTACCCTTGCCTTGTCTTTGTCAAAATTGAGATTGGACTGTACCATTCACCAGTGATCTTGAAAACCAAACATTGTTAGGCAATAATCAAGCAGTGTTTTTCATAAACAAATAATTAGATATTTGTTCAGTTTAAACTTTTAGTTTTAAACTAGAAGGCCTGTTTGCTGTCGCACAGAACAAAACAAAAACACAAACGCCATATTGTTTGGATAGCAAGTGACGTCAAAACGATATCACGTGACCAAAATTTGCAATCAATCGCCAAGTCAGTTAGTTGTTTTATTATAAGAAATTAAACATTAGGTATTAAAAAATAACTAGTTAAACGGGTCATGCCTAAATATACAATATTTTACAGTAATAAGTGTTATGAGTGATTGTTTCCGCCACTTGAGGCGCTGTGTTTGTTACATCACAATGTTAGCTGGTGTTTAATTATGGACTGCAATTCGGGCACCCGATCCGTTAAAAATTGCATTTCTAAGCAAAAAGGTCTACGACAATTAGTGCACCCAAAGGATCAAAAAGTCCGACTTTTAAGTTTAATAATATTTGACCTACCTAAACCCAAACGCAAACCAGCACCCTAACCCAAATAATGTGCATTGAATTAATATTTACATAAACGCTTTAGGCTCCAATACCTCAATTTGTGACGTAACAATCCTATGGTGCCATAGACGAGAAACTATCTTATGCCCACCCGAGTTTGGGCTTTTTCAACAGCATTCAAATAATTATTACATTAACGCACATTATTTGGGTTAGGGTTCGGGTTAGCGTTTGGGTTAGGGTGGGTCAAGTGTTATTAATGCCATCTCACACTTTTTGTAATCTTTTGTGAATGTTCAACGAATATTTTCAATTTATCGACGCCTTTTCTGCCATTGGATGCCCTAATTGTCGTAGACCTTTTAGCTTAGAAATGCACTAATTTCTAACGGATCGGGTGAATTCGGGGGTATGAACTGAAATATTTTTGGAAACTCTCGATCGACTGGTTCGGTAAAAAAGTCACAAAACACCTATTATTCATTGTATACGTTAATTGCATTCCAATCCAGCGATGGAAGTTAATTTTTCACGTCAAAGAACGCTTTATTAAGCTTGTCCAGACAACAATTGGTCATTTTAATGTTTCGTTTGTGTAAAACATATTCGACGCGATCGACCAGGTCAAATTAAGCGATCGACGTATTGGCTTCCCTGATCACCAGGGTCGAGTTAGCATAGTAGCAGTTGTAGCAGCTGCTACAGGCCCCGCGCTTCACAGGGCCCCGCGCTTGGTAAGCAAAACATTTTTTTAGAAGTAGGCCTACTTTTTGACCTAACCCAGGAAACAAATTTTTGTTCGTGGCCCGCGAAGCACTTTTGAATTATTGCAATCCGTACCTTTGGAGGTTTATTCAAAGAAATCTAAGTGACCAAAGAACAGTAAGCATACTGCAATTGTTTGGCTATGATCACATTTTTCCGGTTATACCGTGAAATAACAGTTTTCTATCGCTCACCATATTGGGACCCAGGGGTGGCAAGAACGCCTAATTTTTGGAATGTGTTGGACCGGTTTGAGAGAAGCCGCAGTGCGTCCTATATGGAACTTTCCTTCTAAAATGGCTGCTTTGCCAATTTGCATTTTGAAGCAAATGTACGAAAAAATATATCGCGCTGCAAGAAAGTATTGTTCTACAGGTTTCATTGTGACTTTAGGATAAACGACCTGCCCTTTTCAAGATGTAATTTCAGCCAAATTGAGCTGGTTAATAAGCCCTTTTGCGCGAAATAACCTAAAAACGTATTTGTAATTTAGCTAGGCTTGCCATTTTTTAGAAACGTAAATTCGGGACGCATATTGAAAACAGCAAATAAACTTTATGTAGACCTAATACAAAATAATTTGATGCAACTAATTAACTATTAACGGGGTTGAGGTTATTTCATATTTTGTCAGGGGGTATTTTCAAGGGTGGTTTGTCAAGTAGGCCTAATTTAAATTGTAACCGAAAGTAATGTTCTGTATTGTGAGTAAAATGAGTCCAGTAAATACCTTCTACAATTAAAGTATGATGCGGCCCTCGTGAAAGCAGCGACAATTTTAGGCCGTACATGTTGGCAAAGGCGCTGTCTCCATAACAAATTCGTATTCCCCGGACCAAATCATTCTCAAGCATAGGTTAAACAAAATGTGAGATTCCATCAAGCTGGCCTCTTAAAACTATTACATATTATGTTCTACTCGGCGCCATTTACTTAAGCAGCGTGTCATTGCCGATGATTTTGAAAAGGTAATTTACAGGGACGCCAGAGCGATTGCAGGGCAAACACTAACCGACACCCTAACCCAAATATTGTGCATGGCTTAATAATTATTTCAACGTTGTGGTAGGATTCTAGACCAACGCCTAAAACGTTTTATTTTCATCACGAGGCACTGGAGAAACTTGCGAATGACCAAGAGCAAAAGGCAGGATGTCGACAGCAGGCAAATGGACTCCTCTAGAAAATCAAGTTGGTCAAAATTAAAATCTTAGTGTTTTTTGGAATAGCCCATTTGAGCGTTTCCAGGCAACTCAAGCTTCTCTTCAAGCTAAGCAGCAAAGTCTTAGCATTGCTTCAGCGTTGTGTGCCTCTTTGGTTTGTTCCGGATTACCGAACAACAAGACAAGAAGAATTGTCCCAAATCATGTAGGCATTCAGCAGTTCCAGATGCAATGGATAATGATCAGTCACCTAAAGACAGATTCCGGGTGGAAGTTTTCCTTGCAGTATTGGACAGCCCACTATCTGCGCTGAACCAACGTCGCAAGGCAAACACCCATTTAAACACACGGTTTAGGTTTTTGCGAAATTTGCGTGACTTAATACCTGCGCAGATTCAAGAAAGTGCTGACAGACTTTTAGAAGTATATCGCTAGGATTTAGAAGACGGATTAAAAGATGAACTACCTCAGTGTATTGAATTCGTAAAGCACATTGCTATTGATTGCTCCTCAGAACTCAACTATTTCACTTTGATTAAAGAAAACAATATAGTGACACCACGTTTCCCAACATTCACAATTTGTTACGCATTTATCAATGTACAATATGATCTAATTGTACTGGAGGGAGATGATTGTCAAAATTAAAGTTGATTAAAAACTGCAAAACACAATGGGAGGAGAGGCACTAGTTAACTCTTTTAAATGTTGAAAATGATGTTCTGAAGTCACTGAACTCATCTGAAATAATTGCCAAATTTGCAGAGATCAAAATGCATCGAAAAGACCTTTAAATGATATTGTTGAAGTTTTATATTTCGTTTTGCAATTAAAACATTACATTAGAATTCAATCGTTGTGGTAGAATGTAGATCAAATCAGTAAAATATTTAATTACTTCCCGGTCATTATCTGTACCATCAAATAAATCTGCTACAGGCTTATTTAACTTTAATGATTGGTATTGGAAAGAGTCTATTAGGCCCGTACTGTTTCTTACGAAATATAGGCCTACCCCAGGATTTCTCAACCTTGGCCCTCGGCCCCCCTGGGGGGCCACGGACTTAACTCTCTAACTGGGTCGTAGTTTTGCAAAACCCCAACTACCCAAGTGTCATTGTTTTTAAAATTGTCAGTTAACTTAATTTTTTTTTTTTTGCACAGGAAACGTATTATAACCCATTTTTCTGACACGTCGTTTGATGAATATTACTCAATATCGGATCCTAAAATTCGAATCCAATTCTGTCGTTTATATCAGATAAGGGGCCCGATAAAACGTGTTCGTTTTATCGCGGAAAGTTATGCCTAGTAGGCTACCAAATACGCGAGTGGCAAGATCAACGCCGCTTATCATTGTGGCGAAATAATATCTGTGCCGCCAATTATACTTGCCGATAACATTCGCCTAATTACTAAAGATCCATCAAATGCTGTTGGGCAATCAACTAACTAAGTGGCAAATCTTTGTTTGTCCCAAAGTTAACACTGCACATTTGATGATATTTAGCGTCTGGTGCAGGTAAATCGTGAACGTTATAAATTCGTCCTCTTACGGCATTAACCCAGTCGTTTTTTCTGTTGTCACATATTCCTAATATTGTCTCTTTGAATTTTAATGTTGTAACCCTAAAAATTTCAGTACACTTTCGTTAGCTTTTATTTGATTTATTAGTGCCACACAAAAAAACAGTCCTTCGAAAACTCAAAAAGTGAAGTTTGCCGATCGCAATGACCTGCTAGCAGGCTACTTGGCGGTTCCTGAACAACTGCACGTTCCGTTACTATTCTCGTTGGTTGGCCATAGTATTTTCTACATTTTTTATGAACTATATCTCAGGCCCAACTTGCAATGGGGAACATCTGTTAATAGCAGCTTAAAAAAATCCCTTGCAACCATTTTCTTCCAATGTTACAACACCATAGGCCTACTTATTATTAAAAACAAGATTACCTACATTTTTAAGCCATCTAAAAGCAACAATTTACTACTAAATAAACTTTATATAGTGGTTAATTGGACCGTCTACATCTACAACAGCATGAGCTAGACTTGTCTGTTTTTTGCTCAAAAAATGTTCATATTTTTCCAGGGACTTTTTGTGGGGAGTTTCGACGACCTTTCCCGATATGATTCAGCAAAAAAACCTTCTGTTGCAATTAGTTCTAGGTTTGAGCCTTTTTTCACATATATATGCCTCTACTGTATATTATAGGCCTACATACCCTTGATTTGAAAATGATCAACTTTCTCTTAGGACAATAAGGCGGCTACACCATGTATCCCTGCTTTATTTGTTACTGGGATAGTCGGGCCACTGATCAACACTGGATGAAATGGAATGGCCCATGCGTCAGTGAACAGCTGGTGCGTGCAGATAAAAACATTTAAAATGAACCTTTGGTCAGTCGTGACTCGTGATCGCATCATTTTACCCCCATTGCACATCAAATTGGGTTGAAACAAGTTCTCAAGGCCTTAGATAAAGATGGTGCTTGTTTTAATTACAATACAGAATTCCGTCATATTCGCTTGGTTTGTTCAGCTCGTCAGGCGACGAACGCCTGCTGCGCTTTATGTCTCACGAGTGAGACTTAATAGTTGTGCGAATTGCTTGTCTTAGTAAAACTGGGCGCGTGCGACTTGCCTTTTAAAGAGGGACTCTCTTAGTAAAAAAACATATAGCTCTTACAACACACTATATTTTACCGCCGCAAGTTTAAATGCGAAATCTGGAGGCGGTGTACACCTCTGTGTTAGCCCCTGTTGTGCATTTTGCTCCAGCTCTTTTGATGTAAGGTGTGGAACATTTTTCCGTATACTTGTTATTATAAGTGTATCAGTATAAATCATCGAGTAATACGTAATAGTGTTTTTAATTTTCTTGTTTTGAACTGATTAGTCTTATATAAGAGTATAAAATAGGTTCATAGCAGTTTTTTTAACTGCACAACGA
Source organism: Ascidiella aspersa (assembly GCF_963924565.1). Taxonomy (NCBI): domain Eukaryota; kingdom Metazoa; phylum Chordata; class Ascidiacea; order Phlebobranchia; family Ascidiidae; genus Ascidiella; species Ascidiella aspersa. The sequence continues at coordinate 17,285,552 of NC_139453.1, forward strand.
TATTTTGAATTGTTGCTGTTTAGAGTTTTGTTAAATGATTCATAAAACATTTTACTACCGATACTTGTGTTGTAATTGAACCTAAGAAAGATAAAATAACCTCACATATACATTAAAAACTAGACGGGATTGCAGTTGTGGTATATTTTGTCGAGGGTAATTTTCAGGCCTTTAGGGTAGTTTGTCAAAAGTAATGGAGTCATTCTAAATAGGGTTATTTACCAGGTTAATTCTTGTAATATTATATAATTATTGGACTTTATTTTGTTGATTTAAGGGTAGGGATGTTCAAACTAGCATCTTTAGATTTCGAATCTAAATACAAATCCTGAATAGGGTTCCTCTCCGGGAATGTTTCGACGGGAAATTCCCGGGATTTCCCGCGAATCAACAATCCCGAATCCCGGGAATTTTTTTTTTATAAACCCGGGTATTCGGTAAACTAACAACACTTATTTTGCCGTTTTTGACTAATATAAAGAAAAAATAGTACCAACCATGTTAACGACGTTGCCTGAGTTGTTTTATCTGCGCTTACCAGCGGAAAAGCCTAATTAAATTTATTCTAACAATAAAAATGCGTCATGCATGCGCTTTTTTTAAATAAAAACAAATAAGGGTCTCGACTCGTATTAGAGAGGGTCTAGCGCTCCTTCAGTTATAAATGTATAAATTAATAAAAAAAACGGTCTTTAAATACCGCATACCACAAAGTACGCTGTTTCCCGGGAGTGTGTAGGGAGTAGGTTTTTTATTAATAAGTCAATTTAAAATGTTCTTTTACCTCAATCAATCACCAACTTCTACAATGGGTATTGTCTGAGTCTGATTACAAATCCTCACAGTGTTTGTTTGCTGGTGTTTAGCAAGCCAGCCAGAAGCCGGCAAGCAACACAACCTTTCTGTATTTAACTGGCGACCAACTGAGTATATCGAAACGCCAACACATAAATATATTTACACTTCGCATGACGGAAACAGGTCACCTGTCATAGCACGAAAAACATTTTTTTAGGGCAGCGGAAATGTGTGTCATTACATAACGGCGCGTTTTGCTAGGAATGTTTTGGTTACGTTTCTTACGAGCGACAAAATAACGGTAAATTTCCATTACGTCATAGCGATAAAGACAGGTTTTATGTGAAAACAAACGGGGTAAAAATATGCAATACGATAAATTCCCAATTATCCACTAATTATTACTTACGCTACAAGTGAAAAAATCCGGGAAAAAGAGGAACCCTAATCCTGAATATCAAATCCTAATACATTTTTACGCGCTGGTCTAGAATCCTACCAAAATTAATAAATCAACGCATAATATTTGGGTTGGGGTGCGAATTAGTGTTTGGGAGTGGGTGGGTCAAGTATTGTTAAATTCATTGTTTAATAATAATACTTGACCCACCCTAACTCAATCGCTAATTAAATTAATTGCAAAACAGTTGTTTAACACATGTATATTGTAACAAAAAAATCTCACAAATGTTCACCATTCTTAAAAACTGTCATTTTGAAGCAGTTGTGTCGGTTGTTACCAAAACTTAATATTTTGCCAATATAGTAAGCTACAATGCAACGTTACACAATGAACTGTTCAGCAAATCCTACTGACGAGTATTTGACCAGTCAATTGATCGGATTTCATTTAACTGGTCAAAAGCCCAACCCTAATTTTAAGTAACGGTCTTAAGGTTAAAACCAAACATAAATACGTAACAAAATAATATTGTTTTCAGTGCTTATTTGAATACAAACCCACTACACTACTACAAAATTGATAAACGAGTCCCGTTTATGAGGTATTGCTACTGCTTGACAGGGCCAGGGGTATCTATTAAGTCACTTATAGGATGACACCACACTTATTTTACGGTTTTTGTTACCTAGTTTATGTAATGAAAGGAACACCAAAATATATCTCCCAACATCCAAAGTAAAATTAATCAGTTTAAAAAAACGGTTTTGTCCCTCTAAGAAATTTGTACCCCCCAAAAATATCTCCCAGCACCAGCCGAATAATATTCATTTATTTTTATTTACCCACCACACACTAACCCCAGGAACCCAACCCCCCCAAAAAATATCTCATAACACCTGCTGAAAAATAAATCTGTTAGGCCACTAAAAAATGAAATAATAAAATTGTGAGGCATCAATAGGTACTCGTGGAAAGGGTGGTCGGAGACGGCAATTGCAAAAGCACTGTGTAGGGGCGGGAATTTGGGCGAGTAAGTTGTTTTTGGCAAAACTGCAATGTTCAACTAACACAAAAACAGCAGCTGCAGCATATCTTGCCCAAAGCCCCTTCACTGCGATATACAGCAGGTGAAACTTTTTTATATGACCTTGCCTCTTTATTACCATAACATTAAATTCACTAAAATTGACTTCATATAGATAATGATAAATAGACTTAATGTAGATAACACACATACATTGTGTCTCATTACATAGATGTATAGTTTTATTTACTCTATTATACATTCTCTCCATCCATAATTGATTTACGTTAAAAGGCCATTATGAAGTATTAACAGCAACGTGAGCTGAACCAAAGTATTAACATGTTTACCACTGTATTGCAACTAACGATTGTTACTGAAATCAACAATTAGCGTTTCACAGGTCCTTAGTTTACCAACATTTAGTTTATATGTTTATCAGGAACAGAGAGGTCTACATTACCACTGGGATCGTATTTAAATGTGTGGGGGTAAAACATGTTATATCGTAAGAGCAATAAGATGTTGGGATAGAAAAGCACAGCATGATGCCAGTCTTGCAAGCTGTACAAAGCAAGCGAATATATGAACGAATTCTGTACTAAAGCAAATAATGTTAGCAATACAAACTATCGGATGAAAATGATGTAGGATTCTAATCTGGTGCTAATTATTTTATTACATTTTATAGATAGGGACACGGGTATCCGGCGATCTTCTCGTCGTTGTAGCTAACGCCATAACTGATAAACGCTTGTTGTCCGACGGCGCAGCATGTGCACCGGATGACCTCGCCGAGTCACAGCTTATCGTATACTTTAGCGACGTCTAGATTTATTAACTTTAATCTATAGTCTTTTCATTTTGTACTTAGTATATAAGATGGCTAGCGTGCTCTTTTTTATTTATTAACCCTGATGAGGTCAGCTGGTATCTGCTGCCGAAATTGCGGTTTATACTTTGTTTACACCAGAAGAGCGATTTCTATCTATTGATATGTTACCTGGTGGAGCTAACTCTATTTGACCACTCACCTCACAACCCCCTTATTGCAGGTGAACATTCCTGAGAAGTAAGCATTTTGTACTGATTTAAAAAAATACGCCCTGGATTTTGAAAGTGCGGCGCCTATGCCTAGGGGGCACATGTATTGCAGTCAGTCAAGAAAAACGGAAACCAATTAAAAAATTTTAGCCAAAAATAGGTTAGTAAGCCTAAATTAATTTTAGGATTTTTTGCCTAAACAGCAAAACACAATTGTGCATTGATATACAGAGCTTGTCCACATTTTACAATATTTTTATGCAACTATCTGCAAGCTTAAATTGCATTTTGAATATTAACTTTATAAGCGGTTATCACCACATTATAATTACTTATATTTTGAAAAAGTTAAACAGTGATTGATAGTTTGTTAAATAATGATAGCCTACCCAATAGGTAGATTGTCAATAATTTAATAAATTATTAAAAAAAGTATTTTGGTTTATGCAGAATATTTCTTCTCTGAAAGGCTTTATGGAAAGAGAAAAACCAAAGCATGGAAAAACCAAAGCTAAGTACAAATACAATTTTGTAGTGTAAAGGTAAAAAAAGTGTGTGAGGAATAATAAATTTCCAAACTCTGCTCTTATAAGCGTTTACGTTTATTTCACGACCAGCGTTTGGGGACATTCTTAAAAATTGTGCTTTTTGTGTTACAATTTGCCTTTTTTAATTCACTCCATAATTAAATCAAGTGATCACACAATAGAGTTTACTTACATATATGGTCGAAAAATGGTTATCAATACAAAATTTGCATTTCTGTATCGGTCGAAAAAATGATATTGTTCGATAGCTCGTTGTAACTTTGTATTATTTGCAGCCTATTTTGACTGCCTTATAAACAGACCACGTTTGCATTAATGTAAAAACTGAACTCACTATGTTGGCAAACCCATGTTTTTGTTTTGTTTTTTGTGTGTTATGTTTAATCCACCCCAACAGAAGGAAGATATATAATTAAAAACATCCTAGGCATCGATATTCTTTAAATCTAGAAAACCTTGGGATTCTACTTTGAACATTCCTAGTAAATAAATATTTACCCATTAGCAGCATGGCTACACAACGGACCAAATATTGAGTGGCTCTTAAACTTTTTTTTTTGTTATTCTAGGAACTGCAACCACCTATAGGAGTTTCTATTATTTATTTTTACTAAAATTCTTAAATTGAAGTTAATCAATTTGTTTTAGAAAATATCAATTGCTCAATTTTTCAGTAAATAAATGCATGTCAGGGTAAGATAATATCTAAGAGCATTTTTTTTACCACAAACAAGTTTGGATTACAAAATGTTATTGTGTAAAACCCTTGAAAAATTAAATACTTTACCAAGGCACTGCAACGCACACTAAGAAATATTTGTAATATTAAAGGCTTTTATTTATTGCACCAAATAGCAGTTAAGTACAGTCAAACAGATTATGTTTATATTTAAAAAGACTAAAAATAAAAAATAAAATACATTTATATAGGTCCAAAATTGGTCTTTCGTGGTATGTAAGACTTTGGGCTAAAGATCTTTTGAACTGGGTTTAATACATTACAAAGTGAAATAACTTTCATAACCCAATTCCTAATCAAGTCATCTACCAAATAACTTAAGACAAGACCCATCTATGTCTATGATTTCACAACTCCATTGTCCACTATACTACTGTTTATCTATTACAGACTAATAGGTTATCGTCCACATATGACTAAACTTTATGACTAAACTTAATCATAGTAATTTTGATTTCTAATAATTTTTCACAATTTTTCTCAGTAGAAAAATATTTTTAAGTAATACTGAAGAACATCAGTGTTGTTTAAAATATTTATTTGATTGATAATGTGGGTGTTAAATCTTAACGGAGCCAAAAATTGAACTGGTACTGGTAAAATTAAACTGGTATTATTAATTTTTGCTGTTTCTAATTCTCTTTTTGTAAGTTCTCCTAAATAATATTTTTTTCTTTTTTAGAGGTATACACATCAGATGTTTGTTGTTGTAAAGTTCCTCACAATAATGCGCTGTGATATATCTTTATATCAAAAATCACTTGAATTCTTAGATTATCCCTAAACTTACTCTATGTAGCATTAGGATAAATAAATCGGTGTTAATTGTATTTATTTATTTAATGACTTAAACATTCTCCACATGAAATCTATAGACAACAAAAGATTAGGCCGATAGTCCTAGGCTAGATAATTTGTTCATTTGGTTTGTTTCTTCTATTTTGTCCCGTTTGCTTTTTAATTTCTCTTAAATTGTCATTTTCTTTTTGGGGGGGTATACACGCAAGATGTTTATTGTAAAGTTAAGTTTTAAAATTTTCAGGATCAAAACAGTCTGATATCTTTAAGATATCTAAAATGAAATTAGGTAGTTTACAGGGTAACATCACTATGATTTTGTTTTCATTTTAGGTCTTCATTATTCTCCAATATGTGTTTTTACTTAGGTAGAACTAGGTTAAATTAAATCAGTATGAATTTGTTTTCATTTAATTACTTCAAACATTTTCCACATGAATTCTATTGGAAACAAAATGTTAGGCATCACTAGGCTAAATAATTTGTCGTTGTTTCTATTTTCTCCTGTTCATAACTTCTCTTAAATTTACATTTCTTTTTTTTTTGGAGTATACATCAGATGATTGTTGCAAGTATCAAAAATGACTTTAGATAGTAAAAAGGTTACATAAATTAATGGATTTAACTTTTATTTTATGTCTTAAATCAATCTAATTACATAAGTAGCACTAAGATAATAAAATCAGTTTGAATTTGTTTTCATTTAATTACTTTACCATTCTCCACAAATTCTATGAGCAACCAAATTTTAGACAGGCAGTACTAGGCTAAATACTTTGTTGATTTTGTTGTTGTTTCTAATTTTCTCCAGTTCATAATTTCTAACTTTCATTTTATATCTTTAATCAAACAAATTACCTAAGTAGCACTAGGATAATTAAATCAGTTTGAATTTGTTTTCATTTAATTACTTCCACCATTCTCCACAAATTCTATGAGCAACCAAATTTTAGACAGGCAGTACTAGGCTAAATACTTTGTTGATTTTGTTGTTGTTTCTAATATTCTCCAGTTCATAATTTCTAACTTTCATTTTATGTCTTTAATCAAACAAATTACCTTAGTAGCACTAGGATAATTAAATCGGTTTGAATTTGTTTTCATTCAATTACTTCACCATTCTCCACAAATTCTATGAGCAACCAAATTTTAGACAGTTAATACTAGGCTAAATACTTTGTTGATTTTGTTGTTGTTTCTATTTTCTCCTGTTCATAATTTCTCTGAAATTTGCATTTCTTTTTTAGAGTACACAAGAGATATTTGTTGCAAGTATCAAAAATGACTTTTTATTTTAAGCCTTTCGATAGTCTCCAGTGTTGTAAATTAGAGTTGGGTTACCTGTGTTGTAAATTAGAGTTGGGTTACCTGGATAATCTACCATTGAGTTTCTCCAACCCAAAGTTAGACCGGTAGTATTAGGCTAAATAATTTGTTAATTTGGCCATTGTTTCTATTTTGTCGTTTTCTTAATTTACTTCACATATCAGGCCTTGTTGCTATAATTATTTCTAAAATTAAATATTTTGTTAGTTAACTTCAACTTCAGTTGAGGTTTCCTCTCTTGTGACATAATTTTTGAAACATTAACATAGGGCCAGCATTTGTTGAGAGTCCATGGAAGGGTTACAGCTCATTGAAAGGTTAAAACATTCAGTGATTGAATAATTAACAGTGTGATGTTAGGGTGCCACATCTTTATAATTTTGCCTGAAAAGTAGAATTTTTGTTTTTGTTTTTTTAATTTTAGTGTAGTGGAAGTGTTTTCATGTTGATCTTGATAATGATAGGTTTTCAAAAATTTCTGTTATGTAATATAAAGCCAAACCAGGCAAAAAAATTTACTACTTATAAAAGTTAATATTGCGTAAATCGCTCATGATCACATTTCATGCTTCTGCAACTACAAAAACGATTAAGTGCTTCACACAGTAAAAATCCTACAAATTCAGTAGTCCAGTAAACAACAAACATATCATTTAATTTTCTAAGAGCGTTGCACAATGATTTAATTTCATATCTAAGCTCAATTTCGGTAATAAATAAAGGGCCAGATAACACTATATATATATTTGGTTTACATACTATAGAACCCCCAAAATTCCTGTTTAGATAAGTGGATATTGTTCTATATTCAGATAACGTCAAGGGAAATATTAGAAACATGTAACTGACTAAAAGCAGGCATTTTTTAATGTTAGTTGTTTGATGACTTCTCAGGGATGTTCGAAGTAGAATATCCGATTTTAAGAGTCTTATCCAAATTGGATTCAATCCAATTCTGAACTTTATATTGGGTAATTGGAAAAGCTATTTATTTTGTTTGACCATGGTTGGTTGAACCTATTTGTACATCAAGGGTGAAAAGTTGGACGAAGGCCTGAAGCATGGGTGAAACAATTACTGCGTTTCAGGGTTCTCACAAATGAAAACCAGAAAATCCCTAAAGCTATGTTAAAAAATCCCTAGATGGCATGAAAAATCCCTAAACTATAATTAGCGCGTTATAATACCAATTACTATGTAATCACATTACCTCAAAGATGGCTAGTAGGGGTACATATATATATATATACAAATGAGAAACAAATTAACCTTGTTTACATGTTAAAGGCGTGCTGTATATTTTCCCATATTTTTTAAATAACTGCATTGTGTAGCCCAGCGTGGTCCAAGTTTGACAGCATCGTGGGCCACAATATTTCTTGCATATTCTTTGCGGGCCACATAAAGTGCTACATGCGTGCCAGGGGCGGATCAATAATTTTCGTTTGGTCAGGGCATAAAATGGTTAAAATGACGTCACAAAGCATCGTCAAATACATATAAGCTCCAGAAACTTGCTACTATCGTCGAACTTCTGCGCAAATGAAATCGAGTGTCATAAGAGTGGAAGAATTGGTGCGCGTGAAGCGCGAAAAATTTGCGTATTTGACAAAACTTATTTAGATGACTGCGTTTTATAAGCGTAGAGTATTTGCTGAAACCATGCGTACCTTACTAAAATGAGGTGTTGCAAACTATACAATCGCCAAATTACAAAAATTTCATCGCGTAAAAACTGGTTTATAACCGGAAAAATGTAATTATACTTAAACAATTGCAGTACGCTTACTGTCCGTTGGTCACTTAGAGTTCTTTGATACAACTCTCAACTGTGCGCATGCAATAATTAATTCAGCATAGCTTCGCGGCCACGAACAATGATGTTGTGGGCCTGGGTTTGGACCACCCTGGTGTAGCCTATAGGTCTACTCTAGACTATTATTGTCCATTATGCCCAGCTACTCATTTGAGCAGCAATGTGCTGACATACTTCACCACCTGGTGCCATTTTAATTAAAATTATATCTTTCACCTGACTACATTAAGAAGAAAAATTAGCTAAGCTGGTAGTATGATGCATAACGTCCAATAGCGCAACAATCAACAAATTCATGCCAAGTTTGAAATAGGCAAGCAGTTTCAGTTAGTCTTTAAAATTTCATATAAACTTCCAAATGAACAGAAACAAGTAGGCTAGGCTATCATATTTTGAACCGTTTTTTTTTTCTAAAACTGCAATTCGGTAAACATTTACTAGTTAACAAATTATAAAAAATAATTTGCAAAAATCCCTAGATCATCAAAATTCCCAGATTTGTCCCTAGAAGGGGCTTAAAGTTCCAATTTGGAACTACATCCCTAAAAGTGAAAATTTGAATATAGCCATGTAGTGTTTTTTTTTGGGGGGGGGGGGGAGAAGCGTCCAATTAATTTCTGATATCAAAGTGTTATGGGACGACTAACTCATGAAAAATGTCAGGTATGGAATTCTGGCAGAGTTGCAGAAATAGGCTTTATTTTGAAAGGACTATTGTAAGACTTATCTGTAGCGTCTCACTCACGCTTTTAGGGATTCAAACGGATTTATTACGTTGCTGTCAATTACGCAGCACAACTTCAGCACACGCTAGGTAGAATCCTTATGTACACAACAGTTCATGTAACAGACGACACGAAATGGTAACCGGCACATTATTAAACTCAAGTACATGGCAATATTACACAAAATCACGAAACCGCACTGGCGTTACAATTTGTCTCCCAGAGCGACTTGGTGTTCCATCTGGCCTATCAGAATTCGGGGAAGAGCCTTCCACGTCGACCAATGGTGGTACATGGGGAACATCCTCTGATTCACTTTCGTCATTGACATACTTTCGCAGAAATGATGAATTTCTTATCATTTCCACACCCTCCTCATTCTGAATTGTAACTTGGCCACTTTCTTCACCGACAACTATTTTAGGTTCCGGATCAAAATTGGTAAAAAGCTTGTTGGTTTTGGGCTGCTTCACCAAAACTTGATCACCAACTTTTATTCCAGAGGAAATTGCTCTTCTTTTCTCGTCAGTGTATAGTTTTCCTTTTAGCTTGTTGCTCCAGTCCCTGTCATGAAACTCCTCTTCCGTCACCCTTGGTTTTTGACAAAGCTCCGGAAGCTTTGTTCGCATTTCACGACCAAACATTAAATAATATGGAGAAGCTCCAGTTAATGACTGTGGTGTTGATCTGTACGCCATTAAAAATTTGTCCATCTCAGCCTTCTAATCTTTGTGTTCCGAATGAGCCACACGGATTGCCTTCATTAAAGTTCTGTTTTGCCTCTCCACTTCTCCATTAGCCGGAGGCCAAAGTGGAGTTGTATGAACATGTTCAACACCATTTTCTTTTAGAAAATCTTCAAATTCCTTAGAAATGAACTGTGGGCCATTATCAGTCCGAAGTGAGTAAGGCATACCGAACCGTGCAAACATTTTGCTTAGCGCTTGTATTACACAGGAACTTGTAATTGACCTCATAATTACCACTTCATAGAACCTGCTATAATAATCCACAACAACCAATTTGTTGTCTCCACTTGGTAAAGGTCCCAGTATATCAGCTGCACAATCCTGCCATGGTTGACTTGGAGGTAGGACTCTTGCAATTGGTTCTGGTCTGCTGTACTCACTAGTTACTTGGCATCCATGACATTTCTTACACAGGGTTTTTGCATCTCTATCCATCTTTGGCCACCAAACTTTACAACGAAGCCTGTTCTTTGTTTTTACAATACCCTGGTGTCCCTCATGAGCAAGTTTCAGCACAGCTTGACGCAAACTACCAGGAATTACAAGTCTAGTGCCTCTAAGTATCAGGTTTCCATATATACTAAGTTCATTTTTCACATGTGGATGGCTTGGATTAACACATTTTGACCAATCACCTGTTTTTACACAATGTCTAACCACTCTTAGTTCTTCATCTTTTTCGGATTCTCTTTCCACTTCTTTTGATGACATAGCAACAGGTGTACTGTATTCCACAACTTGACCAATAATGTCTTCAGAAACACTGTTGTCAATACAGCATGCTAAATTAAACCTTGACATCGCATAGGCAATATTACTTTTGCCTGGTCTGTACACAACTTTAAAATCATACCCTTGCAGTATCAGCACCCAACGTTCAATACGTGCTGGAAGCTTTGATGACTTTGAGTAAATAAACTGAAGTGGTTTATGGTCAGTCTCTAATTCAAACTTTTTTCCGAACAAATACAAATTAAACTGCTCACAAGCCCAAACTAAAGCCAATGCCTCTCGTTCTGTTTGGCTGTATCTTCTTTCCACATCAGTAAGACTCCTGATGCATAAGATATAACCCTCCATTGACCACATTGCCACTGAGTCAAAACTGCACCCAATCCATATGGAGAAGCATCTGCAATTACTCTTGTTGTGCAGTCATTGCGAAAATAGGCAAGTGTGTCTGCTTTGGCAATTAAATCCTTTAGTTTTACAAATGCAATGTCCTGGGCCTTGCCCCATGTAAACTTGACACTTTTCTTTGTTAAATCCAAAATGGGTCTTGCAATTGAAGACAAATTCAGGATAAATCCTGCAGAATATTGCACCAAACCCATAAATGATCTTGCCTCACTTTTGGGAGGGTTCAGCATTCTTGATTGCTGCTATTTTCTCTTCACTTGGATTAATCCCTTGCTTGCTCAAATCATGGCCAAAAAAGGTAAGTTTAGCCATACGAAATTTGCACTTTTTAGCATTCAGTGTCAAACCACGAGACATTTTATCCAACACAGCATACAACCTCTGATCATGCTCTTTTCTTGTACGCCCATGTATAATAACATCATCTGCAATGTTTGCAGTTCCTTGACATCCCTTCAAAATATCCCATATAATCTTCTGAGATTTCTCTGGGGCTGAGTTTAGACCAAACATTAGTCTAGTGTACCTGTACAATCCCTTGTGTGTGATAAATGTGGTGATATGCCTACTGTGTTCATCAAGCAAAATTTGATGAAATCCCCACTTCAAGTCCAATTTACTGAAAACAGTACTTCCATTGAGCTCATAGAGCAACTCTTCCACTGTGGGTATTGGGTGTCTTTCCCTTACAATAGCTGTATTAGCCTGTCGCATATCCACACACTCTCTAATGTCACCATCAGGTTTAGGAATTACCACCAATGGAGATATCCAACCAGTAGGCCCTTCAGGTGCTTCCTCGAGTATCCCCCCTTTAACAGCTCTTCTAATTTTAATTCCACTTTTTCTCTCAGCTGAAATGGAATTCTTCTCACAGGCTGTGCCACAGGTTTAACTTTATCATTGATGTGCAACTTCAACTTGTATTCCTTCAACAAACCAATTCCAGAAAACAGTTTTGGAAATCTGGACAAAACATCATCATACACAGAGTTCAGACAACTTGGCCCCAAGTGTAGTAATCCTAACACTTCTGCAGTATGCTTTCCAAGCAAGGTGTGACCCTTTTTTTCTGTGACAATAAAATCTGCCTTGCACTCTTGAAGACTGTCTTCAGATTTCACCTGGGCTGTAAAAGTTCCTAAGGTAGCAAGAGGCCCTTTACTGCCATATGCATATAACGTCTTGGCAGACTTTCTGGTTTCTGCTTCAATTTTCTGCTTCTTTAGCCATTCCCGTGTATCCTTGTCAACAATATTTGCTGACGCCCCTGAATCAACCAAAATATTTGGCAAGGTAACACCACCAATTACCAGTGTCACTGTATAAAACTCTGTTAGAGGTTTTAGACCAAAAACAAATCCATCACCATCTTCCTTCTCTATTCCATTTTGTACAGTGTTATTATTGGAACGCCTTTCAAAAGGACGATGTCCCTCTTCACCGTTATATTTTGATGGCTGGAAACCATTGGACCAACACTTTGATTTAAAGTGTCCAACTCTACCACATTTAGCACAAGCTTTTTTTCTAGCTGGACATATCATATCTTTCTTAAAATGTGCCTTTTGACCACAAGCAAAACAGGTTTTTACTTCTTTTCTTGATGTTGAAGCAACCTGACGTTTTCCAGGCTTTTCAATGTAGTTGACTGTCTGGCTTCCCTCCATCAGTTTTGCTTGAGAATTCACAGCTTCAAATGCTTTGGACATTGACAACACATCTTTAAGGGTAAGTGTATCTCTCTCTAGAAACTTTCTACGTAGTGCATTTGAGTGACATTTATCAATTACTTTGATCACGAATTTGGTCATCTGTCTCATTTCCAAAATTACAAGTAGCTGCACTTTGTCTTAGTCGACATACAAACTGATCAACTGATTCGTCATTTCTTTGATGCAATTGACGAAACAAGTGTCGTTCAAAAGGTATGTTGCAGGTATAAAATACTCATTTGAAACAGTTAAAGTTTCATCATAGGTCTTATTGTCATCTTCCTCGTTTACTAATGTATAGTAAATTTCCTGCACATTCATACCTGCAGTATGTAGCAACAGTGCCTTTTTCTGAGCGCTACTCGTGATTCCCTTTCCCACCAAGAATAGATTGAAAGCTCGTTTCCAACGCTTCCAGCGTTAAACCATGTGCATCGTCTTGAACATCGAACGGTTTCAGTGCACCAACATCACTGTTTGACATTCCCACGAGGTCAGGATTCCCTTCCATTACCTTCAGAAAGTTCCACAATCAACCCAAATGTTGATTAAATGAATGAAAAACAGATCCTCGTTGCCAAATGTAGCGTCTCACTCACGCTTTTAGGGATTCAAACGGATTTATTACGTTGCTGTCAATTACGCAGCACAACTTCAGCACACGCTAGGTAGAATCCTTATGTACACAACAGTTCATGTAACAGACGACACGAAATGGTAACCGGCACATTATAAAACACTACATTATCTTGAATAATAGTGTTGACAGACTTATCTCAGTTAATAGTATTGTTAGACTTAACAATGAAACTGCGATACAACAATGAAGCAAATCAATTTGTTTAGCAAGTCATTATTATTTTTTCTGATGTGAATATTTATATTATACCAATGAAATTATTATTACGTCAATTTGTATACCTAATGCCAAATTGTAAAATACTTTTTTACTCTGTTTAACCCTGGACATCCATTTATAATTAAGGAAAATTGTGTTACGTAAACTTTAATTATATGTAAATGTTATTAAAGACGGTTTTTCCTGCTGCAAATGATTAAAGACAAACACAATGATAAAGTCACAAATACTATTGGTACTCTGAAGTCTGAAGCACCTGCAACAAACACATGGGTGGTTTTGCAATTTCTGTTTTCAAACTTAATTTTATATTGTACACCTTTTTCTTTTAAATATTTCATTTACAAATAATACAACAACATGCCCTTAGCCTAAGGTTGGGAACCTGATGTAAAGTTGCTGAAAGCAGACAAGATAAAATCTGGAAAAAATAATAAAGGTTTAAAGTTGAAACTACAGACAGGAGAGCAAAATTCAGATTTTGTTATATAGAGTCTTTGCAGGAGTCACCGTTTTTTAAGGAATACATCTTCAACTCAATTTAACATGGTAAGTGCATTTGATTTTTTTTTTGCTTTAAGCGAACTTTTTCAGTTTTCTGTGTGAACAAGGACAGAGCAACCATGCAATGCCCCTTCCAAGTATATTTTTCCTAACTAGAATAGCATGTCTCCCGAAGATTACATGTATATGGACTATAAAAAGTTCCATATTTGACAAACCCTAATTATAATTCCATCTGCAAATAAAAATAAACCTCTTCAAAATAAGCAAATTACAGCTTTCTAAAAATATGTCACAATTAATGTTCCGTGCAGGTGATCTATCCGGCCATTAACCGCCAGTCTTCATACTACAGCAGGGAGGGCGAACCATTGTCACAGAGTGACCCACCACAGATGTTTAATGACCCACTTGTCTCTCTAGAAATACAGAAATTTTCAGAAAAGGATGAATGCAAAAACTAATTCTTTGCTAGATAGCACTATTATACTGTTTAATTTAGGGCAGCATCTGTGGGCTGTGCAAAGGTGTTTTAGGGCTGTTGAGTAGGTCTACTTTAACTGCTTTTCAACGCTTAAAACGTGTTGAAAAAGTATATATTTGTGAGAATCTGAATTTGGAAATTGTACAAAAGCCCTGATTAACAACCCAGACGATAACACCTAAAACGACGAAGCAGCTAAGTTTCGCATAAAATTAGCATATAATTAATTATATGACCCACTTGTCCATTTTCTAAGGACTGAGTGTTTGTGACTCGCGTGATGAAAAGGTTTGATTTCTGGAATAGAGTTATGTCATACATGTGATTTTTTAACCTTTTTGTTATGACCCGGAATTATTTAACATCTCTTGTTTTTAAGTTGTAAATTGTCAAGCTTTTTATTTTTAATAAGGTTAAGAGCATTCATTTTGTTTTATATGTTCCCTTTTTTTTTAAATTGCCATGTGGCAACTCCTATGCATGTACAAAAACAATGCCCCTCAAACAATTTTTTGACAACTTTTAATGCAAACATTCTAGCGCTTAAGATCTTTTTTTTTTTTTTGGCATGTTTTGGGTTAATCTTTTTAGTCCATACACTATGGAATATACACTATCTTTAAGGAGCCATACACTATGGAAGTTTTACTGTGTGCCGTACTCTATGGAAGGTTGTGCTGTTGCTCTTGACCTTTCTGCCTCACACCCTTCGGTAATTGTCCTGTGAGACAACATGAAATTATTATATGGGCCGAATTTATTTTCGGGACATATCTTGTTTTTGCCGCTATTTATATGGGCCGAAAATATCTTGGTTTTGCCCTATTCTTTTTATATGGGCCGAAAATTTATTTTCGGGACATATCTTGTTTTTGCCGTTGTTTTTTTTGGTTTCATATGGTTTGCTATGGTTTGCTATGGCATGTTTCAGACCGATTTTTGTCCAGAGCATTATAGAAAAACTTAACATCGTAGAACTTTCAAATTTTCAGACATGGCGTAGAGTGGTATGAAGGTGCTATGTAGAGGTTTATGAGGCTGCACCCCTAGGCACCTCCAATTGGGGGACAAAAAACAAAAGCGTTACGTCATCGTTTTAGTTCATAACAGCTATCTACTACTATCTAGCGGCAGAAAAACTTCAAAACAGAATGCGTTCATTCACTTGCTTTATTCAGCTCGCGTCGCGACGAGGCGGCTGCCGGCATCCCTGCTGTGCCTCACTGTCCTGCACGTGCAACGTTTTTGTTCGAAGTGGGCGCATGCGACTTGCCTTTCATAAAGAGGCCTCTCTAAGTAAAAAAACCTATTGCTCTTACAACACAAAATATTTTACCACGGCAAATTTAAATGCGAATCCTTGAGGCAGTGGACACATCTCTGTTAGCACCTGTTGTAATTGTTGCCCCATTCAAACATATCAACACCAGGCCTAAACAAATATAATTATACAAGGGCCGCAACAACAAAAAGCTTAAGTTTAACGCATTCTTAACGACGACGTTACAAAGCTACGTCATAACATGGCGTCATAAATAAATAAATCTTGCGTTTATTGGATTTAAATTGGCAAAACTTTCAATATAAAACGTGGCTTATTAGGCACATAAACGTGTTTGGATATTGCTCAAAACTACAGATTTAAACTCTGTTTCAACAGTGATTGCTCAGACCAAGGCATGGTAAAAATGTACCCAGTAAAAGTTGGAAAAAGTATAGCAAACCATATAGACGTTAAATCATTTAGAGAGAATGAAAATATTGGCTTTTTAAACATGCTAGCTGACCAAAATGTAATAACATGGCCGTAAGCATTATCTACGTAATTTGTTATTGATCAAATATATGTTTCGATCATTTCCCAAAATCTACGCCATATTTGAACCCCTTTCGCTTCAAAGCCATAAGTTATTATATTATTATACACAACTTATAATTGTGTGTTGATATGTTGGATTGGAGTAACATACGAAACAGGTGCAAATAGCAAACATTCCCCAAATACGATTTTTTCAAATATTCTGCAAATCGTATTTCATCGTATTGTCGCGGTAATACACAAAGAGGTAAGGCCGTGAATAAACTTTCACCCACTGTACAATTAACGCAGGGAAGCATTGCGAGTAGGGATGTTCAAAGCAGAATATCGGCGACTCATTTATAATGCTTGCTTTCAATGCGGCGTCAGCGTTTTTTCGGGCGACCAATTACTTCGTGATAAGCTTCGCCTAATAATCAAGTGTCAATAGGGTGTATTTACCGCCGCAAATTTAAATGCAAAATCTTGAGGCAGTGTACGCCTCTCTGTTAGTACCTGTTGTGCATGTTGCTCCAACCAACATACCAACATCAGGCCTAAACAACTAGCAAAACTTTCGATTTAATAATTTGCGTATTAGGCACATAATAGTGTTTTTCATATTGTTTGAAACTACAGATTTAAAGCCTGTTTTAACAGTGATTGTTCGGACCAAGCCATGGTAAAAATTTACTGATAATGTTTTTTTTTTAACATGTTACCTGAACAGAATGTAATAACATGGCCGTACGCATTATCTAGTTATATGGGCCGAAAATTTATTTTCGGGACATATCTTGTTTTTGGCCGAAAATGTTTCAGACCGATTTTTGTCCGGAGGTTTATAGAAAAATTATACATCGTATAACTTTCAAATTTTCAGACATGGCGTAGAGTGGTATGAAGGTGCAATGTTGAGGTTTATGAGGCTGCACCCCTAGGTGCCTTTTACTGGGGGTCAATAACCTGAAATATTGCATTTTAGCTCTCTGTAGCTAACGACTGTCATCTAGCAGCAGAAAAACTTCCATACAGAATTCGTTCATATTCGTTTGCTTTGTCCAGCTCGTGAAGTGACGAAGCGGCTGGACGCCTGCTGCGCTTTATTGTCCCGCGCATAAGACTTTCATTGTGTCGCGTCCAAAACTGGGCGCGTGCGACTTGCATTTTTAAAAGAGGCTTCTCTTTAGTAAAATAACAAAATGCTCTTAAGAAACAACATATTTTACCGCCGCAAATTTAAATGCGAAATCTGGTGGCAACTCCAATCCAGCATATCAACACCAGGCCTACACAACTTAAAATTGTGTGTTGATATGTTGGATTGGAGTAACATACTATACAGGTGCAAATAGCAAATATTCTCCAAACACGATTTTTTCAAGTATTCTCCAAATCGTATTTCATCGTATTGTCGTGGTAATACACAAAGAGGTAAGGCCGTGAAAATACTTTCACCCACCGTACAATTAACGCAGGGAAGCAGTGCGAGTAGGGATGTTCAAAGCAAAATATCCGCGAAAAAAAATATACCCCATGACAAAGACACAACAACCGCATCCCCGTCTAGTTCTTTTTTGGTTTCCTATGGTTTGCTTTTGCCTTTTTACGGCCGATTTTTGTCCGAAGCTTTATAGAAAAAGTAGACATGGTAGAACTTTCAATTTTTACACATGGCGTAGAGCAGTGTGTCCCAACCTTTTTGACACTAGTGCCCCCTTGGGCTAAATATTATTTCATATCGCCCCCCTCATATTCCTTTACAGTAAAGTGTTATATTAATCGTTGCCTAACATCATATTGACTTCACATTCGTTTCGATAAGCTGTCAGTCTTATTTTAGGTTGTCTAACATACATTCACTATAGGAATTTATGGATACATTACTTCACCAGGTTATGTCATTACCAGGAAATATTCAACTTTCTGCACCAATACTTAAAATCAGGGGTCGGCAACCTTTTCTTGTCACGGGCACCAATCAAACTCAGAAAGGTCTCTGTGGGCCGCACAAAATGTTAACTAAGAATTGTGTTATTGGAATGTTAGAACAACTGTGAAACAGGCGGACCTCGGATTTTTTTCATCCATACTACTAATGAAAAGTGTAATAAAGCTAGTTTGAGGAAACGCGATAACCTTAGTGTTTATAGATAGTGTAATTCAGTGTTTGTTAAGCTCTTTAAGTCCTGGCGCACCTGGCGAGCGCAATATTTTTGGGGTATACCAACATTTATTTTAAATTTTGTGCTAGTATTTTTTACATTGCCGAAAAAAATCAAAAAATGTTAAAAAATATATGTCTATTATTTTTGAATACGTTTTCCTTTTGTCCGCAACCGTAAAAAAGCGCTAATATGTTCCAAAGATAGCATTAAAACGTAAACAAACTGGACGTAGAAAGATCATTGGCGCGAAGCGCGAATATTTTTTGCCAGTGCTAAGTTAAAATAGTCAAAAAGTATTTAAAAGTATAATGGACTCGTGTCTAGTTGTCAAAGAGGTGGCGGGCCGTAAGTTGGCGACCCCTGCTTTAAATATACAAACATTTTGCCGCGTATAAAACTGTGAAACGCAACAACAACCAACAACTTTACATAAGAAAGTCAATTATTACGTAACAATGGTCGGAAAACTACTACAAGTTCGCAGTACAAAAGTTGTCATTTAAGGTTAAAAGTTACCTACAGTCCTGTTTGTTACTATTTTTATGTGAACTTTTTATAAAATTTAGCCTATAAGTACTTTTATGTAACGCCCCCTTATGTGCATTCAGCGCCCCCCAAATTAGAAACAGACCCAAAACGCCCCCTTGTAACTCTCCAACGCCCACAAGGGGGCGGTACCGCCCACGTTGGGAACCTCTGGCGTAGAGTGTTATGAAGGTGCACTGAATGAAAATGCCCCCCAATTAAATTAAAATCTGTAATTAATTTTATCTATTACAATTTATCCAACTCTGTAGACAAGGCAAGGGGCTCTTTTGTGGCCGTGTCTCTTGACACAACTTAAGGAAACGCGAACTATAGGTTTCAAAGCCACAATGATCAGCATTATACAATCCGTGTTTTCAGGTAGAAAGAAACAGGATTTCAGAAAGGGTATGGTTTTAATACCGGTGGTTATATTTAGCTAACAAGTCGGCATCTATGGCACTCCACATTATAAACATATATTTTTTTCAGGACGTTTTGTTTTATGACCGGAGACCCAGAAACCGATCACCACATCAGTACATATTGTGTAATGCATTTGTGTTTTGCTTCGCTGTGGTTTCTTTCGTGTTACGTTTTTCATGCTTGCTCATAGCGACTATTTGGTTGAGTTTAGTAAGATAGCTTTCAGTCGTATTTAGGGTTGGCTCCCGTAAATCTTTTATTCCTGTAACGCGGATTGTCATAATGACTTGCAAACAACTCCGTTAATTTATTTAGGTCAGGAGATATAATTGTCCTCAAAAATTCGGTTACATTTAGTTTCCGGTACAACTTATTCAAGTGCGGGACCACAAGCGGTATGTGGCTTTGTTTTGCACAATGAGCGCACATTTTAAGATCCTTAAAAATGTAAGTGAGAGTTGTAGGGTAGGCCTAACAACACACTAGACTTGGACAACTAGGTAATTCTAGTTTTTCTTCCAATTGATTGAGTTTGAGCAAAATGCGGCTAATTCTAATCTTGATTGTACGTTGCTAGGAAGCCATGCTTAATAATTCACATTCTTCTAAGATTAATTTCGGATTTAATGACATTTTGAAGAATTAGGTAAATCTAATCAAATTCAAAAAAGAAATAATTGATTCAATGTTAATCTAGTTCAGAAAAACGGAAATGCTCTAATTGTAAAAAGCCAAAATTAATCTAGTTTTCAAGTCTGTAACACACAAGGCCAAAAGCAGAAAGATCAGCGTTTCTGAACCGATGCACTGGTGCGCCGCGAGCAAAAGGAAAAAATAATGTAGGTCCTATAATATAAAACATATTTTTTACTTTCCTATTAAGCTTAGCTCATTGAATCCGCAAGCCTTTCAAGTAGAAAACGCAATAAGACTTACAAAGCAACAATATCTAAATTAATTTAAATAATAGTACGGTCATGTTCAAATGGCAGATCACGATCCGGTTTCGGATCTTTTCAGCGTTTTGTGCGAATCGTCTAATGTAGTCTTGAAAAAGTAAACTTTCTACAGTGTTTTCATGTGAATACCAATTGTCAGTGTTAATTAATTGCGTAAAAAAATCAAGCATAGAACGAGACTTCCAAATGCTAATCTATGTATCGAAAACGTTTGAGGTAAGATCTAAAGTCTAAAACAGGGATCGGCAACCTACGGCCCCCAGGCCGAATGCACACCGCTAATGTAATTCGTTCAGCCCGCCGCCTCTGACAAACTAGGTACGAGTCCATTTCAAATACTTAATGACTATTTTAACTACGTAAGTTTGAAAAACCTTCCCGCGAATCATCTTTCTACGTCCGGCTTGTTTACATTTTAATGCGGTCTTTTGAACTAGATCAGCGCTACGTTACCGTTAATAGAAAACGCATTCAAAATATTGGACACAATTTTTTAACATTTTGTATTTTCGGCAATGTAATAAAAACTGGCAAGAAATTTAAAAGAAATGTCGGTATACCTAAAAAAATCGCGCTCGCCACGTGCGCCCTGACTTAGAAAGGTTAACAAACATTAAACAACATTAACTATAAAAGTTATCGCGTTTCTTCAAAGAAGTTTTATTACACTTTTCATTAGTAGTATGGATGACGAAGTTTGGGTTCGAATTTTAAACCAAACATCGCCTTTTTTCGCGCTTTGCCAACACTTCACTGCCTCCTTAAATGACACATAATATTACACGGTCCACACGTTTTTAAGTGAAAAAAAAGATCCGAGGTCCGCCTGATTAAAAGTTGTTCTAACATTTTAATAACACAATTCTGAGTTAACATTTTGTGCGGCCCACAAAGACCTTTCTGTGTTTGGTGTTGGCCCGCGACTAGAAAAAGCTTGCCAACCCCTGGTCTAAACCAACTCGTCATTCTACTCACTGAAACAATCTTGGTGCGGTAGCACACTTTACTTTTGACTTTTACAAAGTAATCAATATGTTGTAGGGTAGATTTGCATAAATAAAGCACCATAAAAATTAAAGCTTGTCAAATATGTTTACTATTCGTATTTGGAGGATCGTCATGTTGTCAGGTTTGGCTGTGGTGGATCATGGCAGAAATCATTTGAACACCCCTGTAATAGGCTATCTGAGTAGACCTATTCAGACCACCGACATAATAACGCCATATTCGCAGTAATGACCACGACAGAATAAGATCTAAACATGTCGAAGTCCAAAACTAACCGAAATAAGACTTGAGGGTCATTCCATGTCAATTCACCAGAAAAATCGAAAAATATAACCCACCATTTCAGATTTTGGTGAAACTTTCAGGTAATCTAGAATGACTCTTCATTAACTCAAAACTGAAAAAAATCCGAAATTCGTCAAGTACTTTTTGAGATATGATCATTTAACTGAGGGTATGTTTTTTTGTTGCAAAAATTATAGCAAAAACAGTGATACTTTTTAGTGTCACTACTATAGTGTTTTTAATAGAGTTTTCAATTACAATGATTTTTATCAATAGGAATCCCTTTATTTTTCTTGTTTTTTAGATTTTCCTTTTCGAGATATATTGATTGTGGTTTTGAAATGTATGAAGGAGAATCAATACCATTAGTTTGCTGATCAATAACTCAATAAATTCTGCAACTAAAAGTGACTGTGGTATTAATACTGTTCTATAAACTAAAAGTTACTATTTGCACTCAATTGCAAGGTTTGCCATGTGTAGCATTTCAAGTCATTTTAAATGTATGTGTTGTGATTTCACGCCTTCACTGCTTCAAATAGTATAAGCAAGAACGTTATATGAATGTATCCCAGTCATGTCTAGTCAATAAACAGAACGGGTGTGCCTCGCGGGCTGCTTTGCTTGCTGGCTTTCATGCCAACGAATCAGTGTGGAAACATATCAGAAATACGAAGCAGCCAGATGAACAATTTCTTGACGAATGCAGTCTCTACCTTGAAGTAGTAATTAAGGGAAGATTCATTGAGACAAAAGACTTAATGCTTCTCATAACTAACCCACTGCTTCAAAATGGTGCGACCCGAGATGGAGGAAGAATTCTAATTTCCCGCATATCTTATGGACAAGAAAAGTCGTGGAACGAACTCTGAAAACTATCATGTTTGGAACCTGTAAGGACCCAGCTTTTGGAAGAATTGATCTCGTCGAAAGAGACGCTCAATAGCGTGATCAAAGCATTTGCTTGTGATACGCAACACTAAATATAAACAAGCGTTGCCGATAAACGACATCACATTATGGAAACCGCAATTGCACATGGATTTCACAATAACTGACTCTGCCTAGTTTATCAGGTGAAAATCTACTATACTTTTAAAAATAAATAAGTAAAAATACCGACCGGAAGGTCTGTAAATTGTTTAATGTGACTTTTTCTTAACCATACATGTGTCGAATTTAGCAAATCATTTTTTGCAAACCATGCGCACAAATCAGAGAACGCGTCTTTTCGGCGATGTACGCCCCAATACTAGCTTTTAACGCCACAATGAAAACCCTACTCATCGTCGTAATGTAAATGTTTTATGTAAATAATTTCAATGTATCGTTTAACTCCGTGCTTATCGAATGCAACCCCAATTAAAAAAAGCGGAAATCAAGCGATTTCCTAACGGCGCTCTACGATTGTGTTTTTGTGTTCTAACCGCGTTTCAAACCGCATTTTCCTTCCCTTAAACAAACAGCGTTTCTGGAAACGGATTCGCAGATACTACTAACTCGAAAGTCAGTCAAATTGACTAATCTCGAGTGTACACTGCAACGTCTAATATTCTTTGATCTCATGAACCAATTCTGCGTAAAGTCCGCGCAGAAATTTTCAATTTAGCAGGATTATAAAAGTACGAGTAAGGACACCTGACCCTATCTAAAAAATAGCTTGTTCATCTGTAATCTTACGCCGAAGGCAAGCCTGGCTTACAAGGCTTAGTTGCCAACTCGATCTCTTTTGGAAAAAGTCGGGTCCGAAACGTAAAAGCAGAATTCTAGGTTTCAAGCTAAATATTTTACCTTTTCAAAACGATACATGGCACAGTATCAACCGATGTAAACAAGCTTTCACCGAGTGCCCATAAATGTATTTTCACGTTACTAATTGCTTGCTTGTCACGGGCTCCATCGCTAATGTGATGTTCTTGCTACGTTGACCATAATAACCTATTATGGTGGTTAATTCTACTATTTCCATGATAAGAAAATTCCTCTTATCCGCCTAGGCCTATATGCGGCCGCAATTACAAATGGTTGGAGAACTTACCTCCAACAACGCTTTCCCTACTTCAGAAACCAACAAATCGTAGAGTTTCTGCAGCAAAAAAAAATCAAGTTATGATAAACCTCGACGAGCTAGTCGAAAACAAATAAACGATAACCAAATTCAGTGAAAATGCACGTTGCTCGAGCATTAATTACAAATGTTTCACTGGTGTAAATTGTTGCAACCTTAATCATTGTATGTATCGCCAATGAAGCGAAAAATGTAAAAGTGTAACCGCTATGAATATGTTGCTATATTAATCGCATACAACGGAGATTGAATTAATATGTAATCGCTATAAAGTATATGTGTTATTGTATTGAATCGCAATACATAGGCGCTTTAGGTTATTTTGCTTTTTATATTATAAAAAGCAAAAAAATTAATAATACAAAATCAAAAATAAATAAAATTAGAGTAAAGTATATGTTTATAATCGAAGTGTAAAATGCCTGAATGGCGAGAAATGCAACCAAACACTCCCGCCAATAATTTGGAACAACATATCTGCCGAAATACTATTTTGAATTTTCAGAAATTTTTTACAACAAACGTTAGACTGCGAACGGTCGCGGAGTGCGCACCAATGATTTCCGGTGACATCAGCATTGTTGAGCACCGAACAGGGATTCCCCACCCGATTCTCATAAATTCCTGTCCACAAAAGCAAAAGATAGCTCTGCCAGCGCGTTGAAGAAACAACGAGTTTCGACCATCCAGCGACAGCTAACATCAAATCAGCGTCTCCAAGACAAAAGAACTTGGATCAACAGAACACACAAGAGAAAATTTCTCAACGAAACAGGAATGAAAAACAAAGCACAAATTGCGCAAGTGATCGGACAATTCTCGCATTTCGCGTCCAACGTTCCACAAACATTCCACAACAACAAAACATAACTACACAGACAAAAGCAATCAAAAAAGCCGGTCGTATATATTCAGCCCGGCGTCTCGTTTTGCATGGGAGTATTTGTAGCATTTCAAGTCATTTCAAATGCTGGCTAAGCCAACGAAAACCGAGTCAATTTATATCAGAATAAGACAATAGCTGAATGAACAATTTTGTACAATCTCCCCCAATGAAGAAGTAGGTAATTGATCGAGGCAAAAGACATAAATGAGAACTCATAATTAACCCACTTGCTTCACATGTATAAACAAGTTTAAACAAATTAAAAATTAAAACTTTTTACTATATCATATATTTATTCCTGTCTTACAGCAGACTAGAAAATCTTATTGGTGAAAAAAACATCCTAAAATATCAATACTTACACTTTAGATGAAAAGTTTTTACAAAATTCAAACACCCCTAAAAACGTTTAAACAAAAAAGTACACTCCAATTTTTTTCTGATATATGAAATGTACAAATATCTTTCAAAAAAGATAATTTGCAGAAAAATCGAAATTAAGGGTTTCCAATAAAAGCTAACTAAAATATAGTTCCGCTTGAATGATTTCGTAAACTACGCTGTAAACAATAGACAATAAACAATGAGAACAATTGGATAAACAATAAATTTTGCAGTAACTTAAAAGTGGCATGCCTGATGGTTCTTTACAACTTATTTGAACCTTCTACAAAGTTGCATCACTGAGAAAATGCAAGAAACCAACACGCCTTCACATTTTACGTTTTCAGTTACGCTTCAATGAACACAAAAGTGACCTTAAAAAAAGGCCATCTCCCAAAATAGAAATAATCTGAGAGAAATAAGTAGTTATTTTTTTTAGGAAGGAATGCTCTACCAAGTTCAATAAAATTCAAGAATCTGAAACCATGGGTTACATGGCCTGATGAATTGACATGGAATGACCCTTAAATGGACAATATAACGTTTTTAGTCTTAAAGGCTGGAGTTCCTTTAAAGCTATGCAACTATAAAACCTATGTAATAAAAAAATTGCAAAATACCGATACACCTAAAAAATGTCGCGGTTGCTTCGCTCGTGCGCAGCCGCGTTTTCATACGTCTCTAGGTGCGCCCAGTAAAAAAAGGTTAAGAAACACTGGTCTAGATTCTAGAATCCTACCAAATGTAACAGAACGAGTTGTCAAAAATGATTTTGTGAAGAACAAATAAATATGGCGTGAAAATACACCTAATTCTACGTGCCTAACCCTTACAGTTTTGGCAATATATAATCAACTTCTCCGATAAAAGTGTGCTAGGTTGTAAAAAAAAAAAGTGTGCTAGGTTGCTGAAAATTCTATAGGCCTACTACCGTGGTAGTAAGACCAACTGCATAATAAAGCCAAATTCACAATTACACCCACAAAAGCAGAGCTAATCTCGACAGATAACTCCTAAAACTGTATGCGTAGGAAGAGGGTGCGGGACAATCGGCCGTTTAGGCGTCTACTTTTTATTTTGAATTCCGACTTTTAAACAGGGTTTTGGCACCGGTTTGTCATCCCCGACCCTGCTAATACTTTGGTAAGGTTAGGATAGTTGGTGATGTACGTTCGGGCGTTCGGGTTAGGCAAAATGTTGTATAGTCCGGATTTTAGACTTCTTTCGTTTTTTTTGTTGCTGGGTTTGAATTGTAGGAATAGCTGGTGGAACAGTGTGAAGAAGTTTTGACGTAAAAATTGTATGTTCCGTGTCAGAAATAAGTGCAAAGAAGGTTTTGAGGGATCCGCCCTTGTCACGTGACCTTTTATTAGATATTGTAAGAATTAATGACGTAAATCTTTCTTTGTTCGCAGAAATTCTGATTCTCGTCTATAAATAGCGTGTTCAATCAATATACAAGGGCTTTTACGGCTTTTACTCAGACAGCAAACTCGAGTGCTTTTGTGACTGAACCAGTATCACCCAGTACTGCCTAGTGCAGAGAGAAAATACTGAGACAGTAAAATTGACTGTTCATGTACACTGTCATTCGATTAAACACCAAAATTAAACACCTGAAATGGGCAAAAATGTAACATGTTTAAAAATAAACGTGTTTAAATTTCAGGTGTTTAGACGTTTTGCCGTTTATTCGGTCAGGTGTTTAGGGCTAGTATTCAGTGTTTCCAAATCAATTCCACAAAAATTTCATTACGTAAACCAGTTTATTGTGCGAAAAAGGTGAAAAACACCACAAAAAGCTCAACACAAGTTGAAAAAAAAAAAAGTTGAAAAAAAGGGTTAAACTTGGAAAGGAAAACTATACATTAAAAATTGAAGTGCTCATATTAGAAATAAAAAGAGGTAGGAAAACAGAAAACATACAATGAAAGTGTTTATGCAAACAGAAATATGTATGCGACAATAAATAAAAAAGAGAAAAAGTAAATAAAAACAACAAAAGATATATTTTTTTAATATTTATAAGTTCTATTCTTGGCGAATTTTCAAGGTTGGGTCTTTAGTAGGTTGTTTGAAACCAAATTGAGTAATAGTTCAAACTTTTTTTGCAAACAAAATGTGATAAAAAAACAGAAAAAGTAAAAAAAAAGCACAGAAAAAGGAGATATATTACAAAGTTAAAACCTTTATTATAAGATTTATAATTGCTATGCTTGGCAAATTTTCAAGGTGGGGCCTTAATTAAGTGGTTTAAAAACATATAAACACAGAGCAACAGGGTGGATAACTTAAATCCCGTGCATATTAACAGGCTCGAATATCAATGAAATATAACTTAACAATTCGTTCAATAAGTGTTGTTCTTCCACAAATTTAATGTCCATCCACTAATATACAAATGCAGAAATGCTGCTGTGCCGTACAAAGGTTTGCCTGTTAAAGACCTTAAAGAGTTCTTCGTTAAGACGAGTTGATCATGGCTGCCTAAAAAATAAAATTTAGATCAATATAATATACTGCAATAATTAAATTATACACTGTCACTGAACAACTTTTTGTTCATTTGCTGTTATTCACCAAAACCACTACATGCCACGTCATAAAACTATGTTTTAGTTTGTCACCTATCACTACAAAAGCATATTATTATGATGTGTTCTAGGTTTGGTGGCAATGTACTCTTTAAGCATAGCATTATAAAATGTATTAATTAATATTTATGTTACACTGTAACTTAATGACAGCGCAATGATTACAAAATAAGTTCATTTTTATTTGTATTGATATTTCCATGACCCTCTAAAATTAAAAAAAAAAGGTTTAACCCTACTTTAAAAACCAATTGAACCATTAAATAATTTCAGATAAAAAGTAAAAATGTGGGCCAGAATATTGTATTGGCCATTATGTTCTATTAAAATAGTTGCTTAAACTAGTGATACACAATTTGACACAAAAAAGTCACCCATTACTGGGACATGCAGACCAAACATTATACACAAGTTATGGAACACAACACATAAATTAAATATCTATTTAATTATATGTATTTACCACAAATTTTAAGGTTCGATAAATGAACTTGGGAAGAAGAAAATTTTAGTTTGTTTACCTTGTGTATCAATTTTAGTAGATCTATACTCTTTTGTTGTTTTCCACTTGAACTTTGTCACAGACTTTTATTTTACCATCTTACACTGCAGTTAAAATTCCTGTAAATAAATAAAAACTCTAATTATGTAAACTATATCATTTTATTAAAGCGTCAGTAGCATACCAAAAGTACTACATATTAAATTTTACATTTAAAGCTTCAATGTAAGATTTAAACTATGGAAATGATAAATTGAAACTAAAACACATACAAAAGTACTTCAGAAATTTTACAGAGATAAAAAAAAATAATTTGCTGGCTGCTACTAACAAAATAAAAGCCAAATGGGAATAAACTATATTAATGTAAAACATGTAAGTAAAATTTACTTACATTTTTAACCTAATCTCCTGTGAACCAAGTTTTTCTGAAGTTGAAAAGAGCAAATGGTTTGCTGTCATTGATTGCCCTGAAACAAAGCAGTGTAATCTAAATACCTTTAATAATAATGATTTAATAAAAGCATACTTGATTGTTAACAGAATAATTAAAGTGCTACTTTAGACAAGAAATAGCTTACAAACCTGTTTCGTTTAATTTTCCATGTCTACATGTGTATGGCACCAAACTATTATGAAGTAGTCTTACAACTTTCATTGCTTTTGGATTTATGAATGAAATACCTAAAATTCTGAAACAAAAATCCAATTTCAGACATTTCGTTTTCGCTTGGAAAACTTTTTTTAAACATAAATTTCACACTCTAGACCTGCCCGTCTTCAAGCGTCTTGCACAGCTAACAAAACATTATCACTACACATTTATGAAAAAGCAAATTAAAATAAATAATATATATATAAATCACCACTATACACATTAGTATTTGTTTTACCTCAATCTTAGTAACTCGAAAGCCAAAAATACGCAAAACCGTCTTTAACTGTAATGTATAACTTGTACTGGTTAAAAGTTAAACTTTTTTTCGGCATTTTGAATTCCCGCGTTGGTCACAGTCACAGACCAGTGGATATGCTTTGTTGATGTTCATCGGACCGAATCAATTTCAAATAATTTCAATCATGAGTTGATTTATTGAATGTACGTAATATGTACAATATGACAAAAACTTGTTCTATAACAAAACAAAATTTACTATAAATAGTTAAAATATATCGTAAATCAAACATTTAATAAATAATACTTACTGTTCGTCATACGTTAAACAATTTAAACTTGAAAAATATATAAGCTTCACGGCGATACAGCATTGCCCTAGAAAAAAGTCCTTCCCAAAGATTGTGTTCGTCACGCATTTTATTGCTGGCGCAATTTAAGTAGGTCATGGCGGCGCAAGACCGCACAGCTTCGCTTTTTACTTGGGTGGTACAAAGTTATTCGCAAGCTACATAATGAAATCAAATATTGGATTTAATGGCACGTCAAGAACACAAACCCGTATTTTTATGATTGTCGTTATATTAAAAAAATGAAATGACGCCTAATAAGCCGTACAGATGTTAAGTGAAACCATAATTTAAGTCATTCCGTTTATTGTGATCTGGTACGATCAATCGATCATACATGCAAACTTGTATAGTTAAATATTTGACGAAATCGTACATAAAACAACTGTTCAGTGCTTTAAAATACCAATACCCCTAATCAACATCTTATAACGTCAACATAAATGACTTGAGCTATAAACATGTCTAATAATTGACGTGTTAAATTATGAAGTGTTTAATCGTAAACATGTTTAAATTCGTCAATTGTGCTTAAAATCACCCAATAATCGTTGTTAAACACGTTAAAATATCAGGTGTTTAACATAAAATCGTTCAGGTGTTTATAATTTAAACACCAAAACTAAAATTAAACACAAAGGTGTTTAAATTAGGTGTTTAAGTGTTTAGATTTTAAACGTGTATAGACCGTTTTGGTGTTCAAATTTAAACACCGTTCTGACAGTGTATCTGAACTAAAGGAAAGAATTGGACCTGTCTGGCCTCACGAAGACAGGCCATCTCAAATCTTGAAGGAGTGTGGTCGAATCATCTTGGCAATTATATAAATGATGACTCATTAATCTGACCCACCCCCTCCAATTGGCGCGACCCGAGTGAGGATCGAAGAACTCAAATTTCACGCATATGTACAAGAAAAGATGTGCCTTAATCTGTAGGGACCACCTACAAGCGACCGCCTAAAAAACTATTATGTTTGAAACCTGCAAGAAGCTAGCTGTTGGAAGAATTGATCTCGTCAAAAGATACATCAAAAGACGCTCCGTATCGTCAGCAAAGCATTTGCTTGGATTACGGAACACTAAATATAAACAAGCGTTGCCGATGAACGACATCACCGCTAGGAATTATGGAAACCGCAATTGCACATAGATTTCACAATAACTGATTCTGCCTAGTTTATCAGGTGAAAATCTTCAATATGCAAATTATGTATAGTCTATATCTATTAAGTCTAAATTAAAACGTCGATCGCACGATATTTTGATAAATGTTAAAAGAGCTTAATTTTGTGCTTGGAGCTCAATAGTTTGAAATCAACGCGTTAAACTTGTGAATCACGAATTAATTTTGTTGTGCACGAAATAATTTTGTGTTAAATTTCCGAATTCTTTTAAACATTTGATACGTTTTTGGGTTTTAGTTTAGGGAACTCTCGTCATACGCAGCCGCGTTTAGTTAGGTAGTTAAAAACAAACACGAGTCTAAATACCTCGAAGAAAAGCATAATGATTTTTCCACACGCGAAATATATGCTTCAAAATCGTGTAAGTCTATAAACACGAATTAGGGATAAGCCCATTACCTGCCTTTGTTAAAATTAATAGTGAAAAAGCAGCAATTTCAAAGCGTATTTTCTTGTGATGCGTCGTTATTTTAAAACTTACATTGAACGAATTGTGCAAACTAAAAAAATGCAAATTTTGAAGGAAATGTTGCTCAATGTTAAAAATCAATAGAATTTAATTTTGTATTGAATCGCAAAAGATGTAACGTGAGTAACTACAAATTGCAGTAATTAATTGTCTCAAACTTTAAATATAACCTAAAGCGCCTATATGTATAAATATAAATATATGAAACTATAACCAAAATGTTAATAACCTAAGTTTGAAGTGTTGCAATAAAAATGTTCCAGACATACGAACACACATCTGCCGAAAAATAGTTCGCCTTTTTCAGAATACAAATTCACGTTGGACAGCGAAAGATCACAGCACAGCGCAGCGCACGAGAACGGCTTTCCGGTGACGTCAGAATTGCAACGCACCGAACAGGGAATTTCCCCTGCTGCCGCACAGATCGCCTGAAAAGCTCAATCCACAGCAATGCATGGTGTGTCAAGCACACAACAATTTCGAGCAACTCAGCGAACGCTGACATCAAAGTCCTCGGTTGCCAGTTCAGGCACCAAAGAGAAAACTTTCTCAAGGAATCAGGAATCTGACTAAAAACAATTGCGCAAATGCGTTATGTGATCGAACAATTTTCGCGTCCACGTGTCCACACACATTTCACAAACAAATAACCAGCTTTTAATATGCAAGCTGGTCCAAAATCTAGCGTGGGAATATTTATAGCAGCACTTTTTCAGTAAAAATGTATGGCCTAAATTCTTTGCAATCCCTTTCAATGTTTGCGTTATTTCTTGCAGCCAATGTGCAAACGATAAACGGAAAGTTTTCGGTAAAATTCCGTTACCTAGATTTCTTGCAACCACATTCTCAATGTTTGCGATATCCTTGCAGCGAATTTGCAAAAATTCAATTTTTGACATCAATTTTTTATGCGTCAAGGCATTTACATCCGTTTTAGCATATGTTTTCAAACCGCCGCGGTCTAAACATAAATCAGTTTCCCCGGTCGTGTGATTTCAAACTGTTGTCATTTAACTGAAGTCAGAGGCTGTTTCGCAATCGCGTTTTGACGTAAAAATTGTATGTTTCGTGTCAGAAATAAGTGCAAAGAAGGTTTTGAGGGATCCGCCCTTGTCACGTGACCTTTTATTAGATATTGTAAGAATTAATGACGTAAATCTTTCTTTGTTCGCAGAAATTTTCTTAACTGATTCTCGTCTATAAATAGCGTGTTCAATCAATATACAAGGGCTTTTACGGCTTTTACTCAGACAGCAAACTCGAGTGCTTTTGTGACTGAACCAGTATCACCCAGTACTGCCTGCAGAGAGAAAATACTGAGACAGCAAAATTGACTGCTCATGTATCTGAACTAAATGAAAGAATTGGACCTGTCTGGCTCACGAAGACAGGCCATCTCAAATCTTGAAGGAGTGTGGTCGATTCATCTTGGCAATTATATAAATGATGACTCATTAATCTGACCCACCCCCTCAAGTCCATAGCTGGGAGGCAAATCAAAAACGAAAAACACCGTAAAAATAGTTGAAAGAGCATTAAAGATAATGATTATGGAAATGATTTGGAAGAATAGGCAGATAATTTCGGTAAATAAATAACTTGTAATGACCCTTCCACAGAAAACATCTGCCTATTTTGTCTGTGAACACTAATCACTGGCGTTAAAGTTTATGACGATTAAATTCAGAATCGCGGTTGTTTACGATTTTGCTGCATTGTCTCTGCAAAGTGTGAAAAGTGTAGTATTTCCGAAGTAAAATGTAGTTGTGTTAGACAAGGGAAATCGCAAATCTTGCACTGGTTAGGCTGCTAAAGTATATCTGCTATGTTATCTAGCGCAGTGGTTCTCAACCTCTTTAGCTCACGGACCGGTAAAGTTTCAAAACAAATTTTGCGGACCGATGGACATTTAAAAATTAAAATCAATCCAAAATGAAATTACGACAAAGTATGCAACTTTAAAGCAAAAAACAAAACTTTGATTCAATGAGAAATTTGCTGCTGTCGTTTTAATATCATACGTTGTTCTATTAAAGTTTTTTAAGTTCACATACAACTTCTGGTCTTACAGGTTAAGACTTGAACGGGTTGTAGCCTACATTTAAACAATTGGCTATAACACTTGCAGCATTGTGTCGTACGATAAAGTCCAAAGTAGACCACTCACTCTTTGTTACGTCACAATGTTGCAAATTGCGAAACTGGTGAAGTCCTAAATTTGATGGACAAGCCTTCAACATATTGTATTTTTGAGATATAAAAAGGCACCGGCGGTTGAGAACCACTGGCGTATGCTCTAATGAAGAGTTAAAATGTCGTTGAATAAAACTCAAAACTTTTTTTTTTTAATTTTTTGGATAAAATTTCAACTGAACGGCAATTATTTAAAACCGAGTATAGTTTTTTAAATTTTGTAAACGATTTATGTGCATTTTTAATCGTTTTTGACTTGAAATAATTTTGACAAGTTTTGAACTAACGTCAAAATTTTGACTTTTTTTGACAAGTCAAAATTAATCGCCCTAGTAATAAAGAAACTACACTTAAGCTGGCTTGAACTGCGCGCCATGTATTTACGACGCTGAAACGGATTACTTTTTAATCCGAATTGAACCTTATTCTAATCTGCCTGCGAAAGGTGCATGTATAAACGAGCTTACGATTACATAAAAATACGAACGTCGGCTCCTAATTGTTAGAGCCGAAACAAATATGTGTTTTTTTAGTTCAAAAGGAATAAACTTCATTATAAGAGACCGGCTCATTGGGCACACCAAAATTGTATTAATTTTAATCGAGCTGACTGTGACACCTAGCCTACATATGAGAGCATGGACTTCACAATTGGAAGGCTGCATAGAAACTTTATAAAACTGTCGTCCAAAGGGAAAAATTGAACATTGCGTTAATTGTGTTTTAAGAGTTGTAATAACACGAAATACAATGGCTATACTGCAAATAAGGTTTACAATTCGCGCGAAAAGTTTTAAGTTTGCTAGCGCTAAATAATTGTGTATAATAATTAACAGGTTTGTGCGAAACGCAATTTTTTTGGCAGTTTTGTTCTTAAACTTTGTAAAAACACAGTTTGACGAGAGGGTGGGGGCATTTTGCACAACTTCGTTCTTTGATGTCCTTCAACAATATCATACTGTTCTGACATAACACAGCCTATGTCGGTCGTCATTAAGAAGTAGCAAATATTTTAAGAACCCAAAAGTTCGCAAATCGTAAAATCAAGAACTCCTTATTTTTGAGCGACTTGTAGCGGCCCTGTAATTTCCCATATACGTGTACACGAAGTGAACCTTTTTCTTATTTCTCTTATATCGTTTTTATGCGCGCAGTCACCGCCCGTTTGGTCTTTTCGTTTTTGGTCGCTGAATAAACTGGTTGTCGCCTTAGACTCATTACACATGTTTATTTGTAATGTAAAGCAGTGTTCCTCAACCTTTTTTCACGTGTAAAACTCATAGTTAAAAACATGAGTAAAAACAGGATCAGACGTTTTGTTTAAAGGAAAATATATTTCGCCAAAGTAGCATCATCAGTTCCTGTAAGAGTACAAATAAATAAATAAAATCAGAGCGCAGCCATCAACAAACCAATAAAAGTAAACAATAAAATATTAAAACATGATAATAGACTAAAAACGCAATGAAAAGCACTACAGCCTCGCAGGCAACACGACTGGGATAAATGAGTAGGCGACGCAAATAAGTGGAGGAAGGGGAAAAAATACATATGAGCAGTGCGAGATGCTAGACGGTAAAATGCGGCTCGAATGGGTAGCGATAAGATAGCGGTTTATCTTACTCGCGGTAGAACCATTTTTTGGATGTTAATGGTTGCGTTGACTACCTTTAGCCACTTTGCTTCACATATGTCCAACTTTTTAAAAGGTTTTTTTTCTAAAAATGTTATGCTGAAACACTCTGCAATGGTAGGCCTCTGCCTCAGCATGGACATGTGTTTGTCAGCGTAGTGGCGCAGAAGTGCTGCTTTGTCGTTATTTTCTTTGTAAGTTTTCCATACTGCTCTATGGCCTCTCCACCTTGTTGCAAATGAATATTTTGTTTGCCCGACGTATCGTTCGCCACATTGCCGACAGGACGCCATGTAAATACCGTGGTCGGTGCAGCAAAGTGCTTGTTTCGGTGCTATGTTCCCATTGCGAGTGGGAACTGTGAAAACCTTCGAGACCATGCTCTCTGCCTGTTTATAATGACCGCATAAACAGCAGTGGCCGCACGGGATTGACTTTCCAGTGAAATGGATGGTACTTGCCGGTTGACTAATTGCGCGGTAGTTGGTAAGTACGCTTCCAAGTGTCGGAGGTCTTTTGTAGACAAGCATCGCTTGTGGCTGCAGCCTTCTTTCGTGTAAGGTAGTTTTAAGCAGCTTTGGAAAGGCTGTGGGCCAAACTACAAGGTCCTTTCTGTTTTTCTTTGTCTGCCTTTGGCGCACTTTAGCTTCAAACTGTGCTGCAGTTTTTAACGTGACTTTAACCATCCTTGGAGGAAACTGCGACCGCAGACATTTATTGCCGAGATTTTGAAGGCTCAGTGAGTAGTCTTCCTCCATCTCGTTTAGTTGTCTAAGGCGTGTCGCCTCTCCAGTTATGATTGATTTAAAAACGGAAATGGGGTGGTGGGAAGTTCCGTGCAAGAACTGCCAATGTTTTGCAGTTTCTTTTTTGAAATCCTTTAGTTTGAAGCCGAAGGGTGATTCTGCACATGGGACATGGAGTACGTCAAGAAACTCGACCTGTCCACGTACGTCGGTTGTACAGAAGGAACGAAATAGGAGACGGAGTCCATGTGCTGCAAGTACCTTTTCCAAAGATGTTTGAATGTGTCTGTTTGCTGCTCCTCCTGCAACAATCCAGACAATGTCATCGATGAATCTTTTAAAGACTTGTGCTTCCTTTAAGGTTTCAATCCATGGTTTTATTATATAATGCATTGTAATGTTAGCCAGCGATACTCAGTGGTTATCGCCTGTAACTATACCATCTTTCTGCTGGTAAAAATTATCTCCATGCTTCGTCACCACGCTCTGAAGCGTTAGAATCGTCAGATCTACAAGTTGGTTTTGCGCTGCCGTGGTAAAGGTAGATTGCTCTTGTAAGACTGCAGCTACAGCTTTCTTGACGGTTGCTCTTGGTAAGTTTGGGTACAGCCCCACCACATCTGCTGCTGTAACATATATTCGTTTTCCGATTTTACGTTTCTTTTGAATGCAGTTACCTTTCCATTTTTTCACTTCTTCTACGTATTGTAACAGAGCTAACACAATTCGGCGGCACACCTCCGAATGCATATAGATCAACGATAAACAACATCACCAAAAATCGTATGCTGCCAACATAAAAAGAAACGCGCCGAACATTTTTATTTATTACCGGTACCTCTTCCTTTGTCTTCTGATTTTGCGGTTTTGCAGACTTCCTTCCAAAGTCCTGAAAATTCTACTCTCTTCGCTGGTCAGAGAACAGACGACTTTAATAGCATTCGAAAAATAAAACTCACCTTGGTGGTTTGTAGCCTACGTTTTTGCTAAAATTATTTTTTCGAAACAGCTGCCAAATTATGCAATCACATAATGTGAAAAATATATTTATTGATTTTTTATTTACATGTTTTATGGGTTTGGAGCATATGGTTAATCTCCCTTTTCATTTTGGTGTAACGTTTGAATTCAATTGTTGTATGTTTAATTGTGTTAAATCCTGGTAGTTAGTTAAGTAAAAAATATATTTTGGAATTGATTTCCGGTAATAGGTGATAACATAGGTTTTAAAAAAGTTTTAAATATTATGGAAAGTTCCTAAAATTCTTGCCTCGATGACATATCAATTTTTTGTGTTAATTCTAATGATGATAAAAAGTGTAAAAGCAAGTCACACAACTCCGGGGACGTCGTGGCACACCGGTTGCGGAGCACTGATGTAAAGCATAAGACAACACACCAGCACATTAGCCAAATGAAAATCGTTATAAAAAGTGTGATTTTGGAGAGAGCTTTCGCTCTCCTAACAATTGGTTAGCGCATTTAACCTAAATTAGACCGTATTACTTCAAATAGCCTACTGTCCGATTATAGCTAAATCGACAGTTTGTTGCTAATTTATCCGTTTTAAATGTTGTCCTATTTAACTTTAATCTGACAAAAATGTATTTTCCAACGCGCCTCCTAGTTGTGCACCCACAATCGACAGTAACAGCACACTTAAGTTCACAAAAATTTGTCTCCAAATGTTGGTCAACTTTTCAGCAATTTATTGAATTTTGCAATATATTAAACATGCCATATAAATGTTATCATATTAGAGGTTTAAACAAGAAACAGTGCAGTTATAAAATGTGCGGATTGTCTTCTGTGACGTGCTTAACCGATTCATCTCGCCTGACATATCAGTGGTTTCCGACCTCTTGTGGAGAGCCACAAACTTAAATGTACTAAATCGAATATAGATCGTAATCCTTTACAGTTCAACAATGTGTTACAAAACCGATGGTTTTAAAATTTGGCAAAAATTTCCGAGTTTGCGTAGTAAGCTTGCACAACTTATGGTTTATTAGCAATATAACGATTATTTTATCCAAAAGAAAAAATTGCGCGCTTATATATATATTTAGTATCATCAAAAACCTTACCGGTTCGCAACGAAATGTCGTAATTTTTTAACCTGTTAATTTTCTAGTTATATGGGCCTAAAAAAATATTTTTTTTTCGGGTCATACCTTATTTTGCTCTTATTATATGGTATTTTATAACTAGGCCGTACGCATAATCTACTAAAATTATATTTATCAAGTATTCGATTATTTCCCAAATACCTCGCCGTATTTGAACGCCTGTCGCATCTAAGCCACAAATTAAGCACAAAAAATAAACAATAAATTAAGTGGGGATAATTTCATCCCATATCTGTTTTTGCTTGCAAAAACAAGTTAAGGAAACTAAAATAATATAAATCGTAATAAAATAAAACACAATTAACTAAAATAAATATACCCCCGTGAAAATACACCCCCCGATAAAATAT
Source organism: Ascidiella aspersa (assembly GCF_963924565.1). Classification (NCBI taxonomy): domain Eukaryota; kingdom Metazoa; phylum Chordata; class Ascidiacea; order Phlebobranchia; family Ascidiidae; genus Ascidiella; species Ascidiella aspersa. The sequence goes on from NC_139453.1 coordinate 17,323,781, forward strand.
ACAACAACCGCACCCCCGTCTAGTTGCTCTTATTTTACCGCGGCAAATTTAAATGCGAAATCTGGTGGTAACGTAGCCTAGACCTCTCTGTTAGCACCTGCTTTGCATGTTGTTCTAACCCAGTGGTTCTCAAAGTTTTTTTCATATTCCTTCCTTAAAGACTCAAGTACTGTTAATTCCTCCCCGACATAAATCAAAAAACGAATATTCACTATGTTTCAGTTATGCACGAAATTCTCCGCATTTTGCAAATGTCAAGCAATCAATATATAGTGGGAAATAGAAGTGTTTGCTTAAACAGTATGAAACAGTCACCTGTTGCTAGTAAACTAACTTACTGTGACGAAACAATACATATTGTAAACCAAACGGTCTCCTTATGGCGTCGGTTATCACAGTTATAGCAGCATATTATTTTCTTCGGGTATACTTTTAAGTCTTATTGTAAGTTCCCATTTAAACCATGTTCAGTTAGTTATATGTGTTAAATATCAATTCATAAAAAGTTGGCAATTTTCATCCAATTTTCCTCCCCAATTCCTCTTTGGAACAAATTTCCTCCCCAAAATTGAAAATTCTCCCCAAAGTAAACCAAGTGGCTCCCTTTGAGAACCACTGTTCTAACCAAACATATCAAAAAAAGTTTAGTTTTTTTTATATTTCTACCTTAAAGACTCAACGCTGTTAATTCCTTCCAGACAAAAATTAAACCGGATGCTAGTAAACTTACTTACTGTGACGAAACAATACATTTTGTAAACCAAACAGTCTCCTCATGGCGTCGGTTAACACAGTTAAAGCAGCATTTATTGTCTTCACTTATACTTTCAGTCTTATAGTGAGTTCCCATTTAAACCATATGCAGTTAGTTATATGTGTTAAATATCAATTCATAAAAATTTAGCAATTTTCATCCACTTTTCCTCGCCAATTCCTCTCTGGAACAAATTTACTCCCCAAAATTTAAAATTCCCCCCAAAGTGAGCCAAGTGGCTTCCTTTGAGAACCAATGAATTAGGCTATATTTCCTTTTTACAAATGTTAGCTGACCAAAGTTTAATAACATGGCTGTACGCATTATTTACGTAAATTGTATTTATCAAATATATATTTCGATCATTCCCTAAATACCTCGCCGTATTTGAATTTCTTGTCGCTGTAGTACAAGAATTGTGCTCGCTTGAGACGTGATTTCGCTTGGTAGTTTGTGTGGCGTACTTTTCAGCGCAATTTAACCGCCCAATGGTCAAGGCAATTATCAAAATAAAAGAAAACACACAACATTGTTTTTTTACGTTGCCCTGACAAAAATATTTTGGGAACTCTTCCGTCCACACGTAGCTCAAATAAACTGATTAAGGCACTTTTTCGGGTTCGGACTCCCCCTTTTCGTAAGTGACAATATCGTTTTTTGTTCGTTTTTGTCAGCGTTTAAACTCACCGTCCGAAGTTGCGTGTTTTTTAATGTAATTGGGTCACGCGTCTTAAGCTAATGCGAAACCAAAATCAAACGCAAAACGCCGTTTTTCGTTTCTTGTTTGGTCGACTGTAAACGCAGGATATTTTTTTTCTCGCATTTCGTTATTCGTTCAGGTTGGCTGATTAGCAAGTGTGTGTTCGACAATTAACAACAATAAATCAAGCGGTCTCCACCTTTTTCCCGCTTATAACGCCGAGTTAGGCGGTGCTGATGTTTCTCACAGTTTGCCATTTCATATACTTTTCGACTATTTCAACGACGTAAGCGCGAAAAAAAAGAAATGCCGTTATACACTTATACCAATAAAAAATCGCGCTCGCTTCGCTTGCCAGGTGTGCCCTCTCTTAAGAAGGTTAACAACACTGATTTTAGAACTATTTAAGTGGCGTTTTCATGTTGTGCTAATCGAATAACACCCGGGAAAACGATCTTCGTTTCGTATTGCACGTGGCGAAAGACGTGCTTGTAATTTAGCGTGGTCCCGTACATGGATCTACCAAAATCAATCATAAATATTTCACGGTCTTGTTTTCGATCTACTCCTGAAGTTAACGATTGTATACTAAATCACAATCGCTAGTTTATGACGTCATATACGTCACTATTTTAAGATGTCATTAACGTCAGACGAAAAAGCGGGGAATTCCCTAAGTTGAAAATTCGGGACCCCCCCCTTTTTAAATTTCTGGATACGCCCCTAGTAGTACATATACTTTTTCGTTAATCCGTATAAGTTTAACCAAATTTGCAACAATCGGTCGAGAAATGTGATCGTTTTACCAATTTAAATGTGACTCTAATTTATTTCGGTCAATGTATCATTAATTAACAATTGAGGGGTCGCGTAAGTTTCGAAAACTGGAAAAGGGGTAGCGACAACAAAAAGGTTGGGAACCACTGCTCTAGGCAGCAAAGACAATCCACTCAGTAGATAATTGCTCTTTGAGTATATTCACAAATCTCACAAACACAGCGATAAACAGAGCGGTGATTCAAGCCGCTAATTAGTAAGACGTTTTCAGTATCAAGCGTATAGTAGAATGAATGTGAAACGCGGAAAAGCAATTCGCTAGGCGTCAGTGGACAACGGTCACGTGTTTAGTGACGTAAAAGTAGGCTAACTGCTACAGAATCCCCCTTCCAGTGAACAAGTCAGACGTAGGAAGGGTTGTTTATTAATTTAAAAAGAGATCTGGAAGATGGATATTAGGATATGGTTAGGGCGTGTGTCAAACTGTAGAACACAAAGAGAAATGGCATGCAAAAATGGCGAGCGAAAAACACATCTGTTTAGCGCTATGAGAAAACAATATATATACAACTCAGCGGAGCAACATTTTATGGGTGTTTTTATAATTTTTTTGAAGGCGAGTTTTTAAAAGATTTTTCTCTGCGAATAATGTGTACACAAACGATTTAAAAATACAATACAGGAAGCAATAAATTATAGGCTGTGGATTCTATGACCACAGAAACTTAAATGAACAGCTAAGGCTGTCTGTTTTGTAAATAATGAAATCTTGGTTTCTCGAACCCTTATGACACAAATATATTTCTGACGTACAATGATGAAATGCGATACATCGAATAATAGATACATGGCGATAAATTTCATGCACATTCGGTAAGCTTAACATTTGGCTTTAATTTAGCAAACATATAATTTGGGTCTCTGTGTCGCCATATTAGCTCTGTCAGCAGTAACGCTGCAGGTATTAGTATGTTAGTAAGGGGGTCTGCTAGGGGTTTGGGTTTGTTAGAGGCAAGGAGGTGTAGATATGCGTCCTCTAGAAAATTTGCGTAGTCGAAAGCTCCCCGGGATATAGTTCATTCCCGAAGGATCTTCATAGTTAGCAGGGCTGTCTCACGTAGCTCGAGATTTCCTCAGTAAATCAGCGTGAGTTTTCAATAAAATTCACTTTACTGAAATCGGTTGAACGAAAGCAAAGACGTGGCATCACGTATTCTTGTGCTGAGAAGTTCAACGCAGTGTTTGATGAAGTGCGTTCAGAGTTGAACTTAAGATTGAGATCATATTCGATCACAATGAGCGGTCGGAAAGCTGTTCTCGTGACAAGCTGGTTCCGATGCGTAGTTGACCTGTGAGGACGCCTGGAAACTTATGAAGTTGGGGAGCATGTTGATGCATAGAAACCTTTGATAGCCTCCATATGTCTTGCCACCAAACAGCATGTTTGTATGACAATGGTAGATGTGGATTCACAAAGGGTGTAGGGTGAAAAGGTGAAGGGTCAAGTTTGTACGGTGCAGCCGAGATTCGAACTCGGTTCGCGAACAATAAGTCAACTGTATAATTACAGCTTAAACGTGGTCCCGGTCCCACAGCTCGTCAACTTGCCCATGGAATTTCCTTCTGTCATCTTAGAGATTGTTACAAATCCCAGCAACACACGAAGCGGTGATTCAAGCCGCTAATCAGTAAGACGTTTTCAGTATCAAGCGTATAGCAGAATGAATGTGAAACGAGGAAAAGCAATTCGCTAGGCGCGGCGGTCACACGTCAGTGGACAACGGTCACGTGTTTAGTGACGTAAAGTAGGCTAACTGCTACAGCATTTTTTTGCCGTATTTGAATTTATCTAAGCCAGGGGTTCTTAAACTGGGGTCCATGTACCCCTTGGGGATCCGTGAACTAATTTCAGGGGGTCCATGAAGGTCAAATTGAAATATTAGTGTACGTTTAAAAACTAATCAAATTAAAAAAAAGTTTAATTAAAAATAAAACGTTTTACCACTAAATGTTAGACTCCTTTTTACTTAAATCATTAGCACATTTCTGAAATGCTATTTGATTGTGACGTCAATTTATGACGTCATTTTTAATAATGTCTTGCCTACAGGGGTCCATGTGAAGCAAAAAATAATTTTAGGGGTTCGCGGTGAAAAAAGTTTAAGAACCCCTGATCTAAGCCATAAAAGTAAAGGCGGGAAATTTTCGGCCCACATCTGTTTTTGCTTGCAGAAACGAGTTAAGGAAACTAGATGTAACGAATATACTTAACCACTTACCAAAATGAAATTAATACTATTTAAAAGTAAACCTGGTAAGTAACGCTATTTATAACGGCCTACTAACACAAAATACAATTTAAATAAAATAAAGTAAAAACATGAACACTAAACCATGCAAATATAGAACCCCCGACAAAATATACAACAACCACACCCCCGTCTAGTGTTATTTTATTTTGCAATGGGGGTAGGCCTACTTTTATGAATGTTTGTTACCTTAATATTAAGTTAGTGTGGTTATTTTCTTACATGTGACCCAATGTTTTTTTGCAAAGGTAAATAAGCATAACATAGAGTAGACAATATCATGCAAGCTTGTACCTTTCGCTAAAAATAAGGCATTTTGAAGAATATTATAGCTACAGAACTGAAATCTTCCATCACAACAGAGAAACCTATATTTTGTGGAACAACTCCAGGACAATGAAAAATATATAAATTAAACATAGAAAATCCTTTTACTTGGCAAATGCATGCTAGTTCAATGCACTAACCATATTTAACCTGACCAAAAAAAAGCTAAACATGCCACAGCCACCTCAACCAACTTTGAAGTTATTGATATTTTGAGGGTGATAATCTGAAATCGTGAACTAAGTTAATAAACAATTCAACCTTCGAATCGGGGAATTAATACGGCGCAAATACAAATATTTATTGCCAGGGCGGTTTGATGAACAATGTTAACTTGGGAGTTAAACTGGTGTAGCCTGCCTATGTGTGTTAATCTGTCAGAATATTGCTGGAAGTGTTTCGTCAATTTTCCAGAATTTACTGTTTTGTCGCGTCTCTAAACCGGTTTGTTATGAAATACAATTACTGCCATCTGGTATAATGTGTTTAGGTGATGACAATTTATGCAAAAAGCAGCAGTTACATATGCCTATACTGTTCATACGTGGAGTTATTATCGCGCACGCTACGGAGGAAAAATTATTGAAACTATAGTTCTGTAAGTAGGACTGATTGTCGTTCGTTTATACCAGGGATTCCCTACCTTTTTACGATCTCGTACCACTTGGACGCTCTGTAGTGTCGTGCGTACCACTTTTTGCAGAACAACTAATTTGATCGAATCATATTTTTATCCATTTTTCGGTTACAACTAGCATTATTCAACGCTATTTGTAGCTTAAGCCAGTGCTTCTTAAACTTTTTTAGTTTTATTCACCCCTACCATCTATCTTCAGATTTCATTTCCCCTTGTCTCATGATATTATAAAACTATCTCGTCTATATATAATAGCACAAAATGACAATCTAAGTTTTACCACTGCAAATCTACAATTTCTCGAGTTCAAAAGCACAAAACAAAGTCGCCAAATTGTTGTTCCCGGTACTCTAGGGCTTCCATATTTTTAGCACCCCAAAAGAGGACATTTTTTTGCCTGCAAGTAAAACGAAAATAGAATTGTTACGTTTGAGAAATACGTGCCATATCCACAACTTTTTTCAGCAGCGGCACCCTTTGTTATTTTCCTATGCCTTGCACCCCTACGAAAAGCAGTTCGGAATTTTTAATTAAATATCACTAAGACAACTTGAAAATAAGTTTGTTGTCGGTCGCGCGAGCGCGAAAAAAAATAGGATTTAATTGGGTGTATTGGCGCTAAACTGTAAAATCTTCGCAAAAAAACAATTTTCGCAAAACATTTCATCCCGCTGTTGCCAGCCTGTTATCCAATTATATAAAATATGGATAAAAAATAGTTCAATCGGTGGATGACTTTTATCGTTTATCTAGAAGTTAGCAAAATTATAATTAAATAGGGCCCTTATACCTTCGATGATATGAAAACATGCAATGGCACTCAAAGAGACTTTGTGCTCAACAAAGTAAACAAAATTAGATAACAGAAGATTCGCAAATTTTTTTTGGCAGTTTTAATGTTAAAGTTGGCAAAAACAGAGTTTGTACAGCGCTGTAGGATTGGTGTACAACCAAAACGAAAGCGATACCATTAGAATCATAGCAAAAAATTTAAATATTAACTTAGAACTCGCCTCCCTCCCTACGAATTGCTTGGAGTCCCCCTAGAAATTGTTTTCTCCCCTATAAACGCTTTTCAAACCAGCAATTCAGCATCTTTTATGGCTTAAGTATTTTTTGGAAATAAATATAACGTCTAGCCTAAAAGTCTTGTTAAAAGTATAAGCAACAAACTCGAAATGCGAAAAAAATACGACATTTGGACATTTTTGAGCGTCCTAGGGAGGACCTTTCAGTTTTCTTGGCAAAAGAGGACACATTCCTAAGAGAGGACATATGGTAGTGTAGCGAATCAGCGTCTGTATTTGTTATTAACAGTACTGTGTTTATTGTGCGTGTGCTAAAGTCTGCTAAAGTCTTTCTGGCGTGTTTCCTGTGCGCTGCATCCTGCTAGTTAACTGGCCAGTTTTAATCCTCAACGCATTCGCTTTGAATGCAACGTTAGTCAAAGTGTCCTTTCTACTGCACTACAGTCAACAGATGCATGCCTTACTTGCGAGACGTGTTTGCGAACTATGCTGAATTATGTGAATGTACAATAAATCTATAAGCGACCTGACAGTATGCTCCTTAAATTACAATGGCAGTTTGTTTTAGTTTCGATTTAGTGGAGTCAGATAGCACGGTGGTCATGTCTCACCTGTTGAAATATACATTGGTGAGCCCGACGTGATATGAACACGCAATTAAACCCTTCTGATTTAAATTTTATGCATACTGTCAGGTTGCATAGAAAGTATGTATTCATTTGGTTTGCTAGCGCAGTTTTTCGCTTGTAAGTATTTTTAAGCTACGCCGATCAGTTATGATTTGTTGAAACGTTTGTTGACTAGTTTATGCCAGCGTTATTGCTTGTTAAATTGATATTTGATTAGCCGTAATGCAGAGAAAAATCGTTTGACGCTTTAAATTAGTGGTTACGCAAGACTGTTATAGTTATTGTTGCGAAATTATGGCCCTTTTTTGGTAAAGTTTTAAAGGTGAAAATATTACGATCGAGGTTGAACACCTCTCGTGATAACTAGGCCTAATCTCAAAACCAATAAACGGATAGATTCTATCTCAACCAGCACTTACAGAAGTCGTTACTTTTAAAGTGTCAAAGCCACTGCGGCTATTGTCTCTGGTCACGTGTTATGGTGATTGATGTTTTATATCTCACCCAAAATAACCTGATCACTTTGTCTGAAATTCCTGCGTCACTTAACCGTTATGATTTATAAGAAGGAAAACAGAGCAGAAGGCCAAACCTTGTTGCCAATTCCCAACATAACGCGAGATTTATCTCATTTTGTGACTGCAAGCGAAAATGCTCTGGGTATTATAAACCCATGATTGCTAAGGCCTTTGGTGCCTCATTTACCTTTCAGACGGTGTGAGATAACCGTCATATAGCCCACATGAAGTTACTAGCATGCAGAGAGTAACTTTCTAGAATAACCTTTTGCGCCAAGGTTATTATGTCTGCTTTAGGGAACCCATCTAATGTGGACTAGGCGATGTAATTTGTTTTCGCGTTTTTGAGATTAGCACCTTGCCCCTTTTAATTGGTATTCTAGAGCAAAAGACTCTAAGCAACTAACTTCAGTTTTGCGATTTGAAATTAGAATTGCGTTTTAAGACGATCATTTTCTGCATTATAGGCTATTCAAAAGTGTTTTGCATTGTTGTTTATTGTGCCTTTCAAGTACCATTTCAGACGTTACATCGTGTCGTACAACCAGCTACCCCTGGAGTTGTTCGTGGGCCGCCAAGACAAGGAATTCATGAACCCTCTTCGCTCTATTGAACACCACGGTTCCCAACACGTGCTGTTTCCATATTGCACAAATGTCCGACGTTCTGCGTTTGTTGGTCGACTTCTGATCGGATCCTGGGAAGATTTTAAAGAAGAAGCGCGGCTCAACGAACTGCTAGGAACTTTTTTTGTGTTCCTGGGGGAAGGCGGATGGTGTAGCGAATCAGCGTCTGTATTTGTTATTAACAGTACTGTGTTTATTGTGCGTGTGCTAAAGTCTGCTAAAGTCTTTCTGGCGTGTTTCCTGTGCGCTGCATCCTGCTAGTTAACTGGCCAGTTTTAATCCTCAACGCATTCGCTTTGAATGCAACGTTAGTCAAAGTGTCCTTTCTACTGCACTACAGTCAACAGATGCATGCCTTACTTGCGAGACGTGTTTGCGAACTATGCTGAATTATGTGAATGTACAATAAATCTATAAGCGACCTGACAGTATGCTCCTTAAATTACAATGGCAGTTTGTTTTAGTTTCGATTAAGTGGAGTCAGATAACACGGTGGTCATGTCTCACCTGTCGAAATATACAGTAGGCCTAATTTATACACTCAGTGCAAACCAACTCAAGTATTACAATAAGCAAAAAAACACCAAAAAGACAACAGTTCAGTAGTCGATTTACTTCAGAAAGTTGTTTACTAGTGACTATAGGATGCTCCTGAACTTTCGTTCACCCTTATTCACCCCTTTTGGTTGGTTCACCCCTGCAAAAATTTTATTCACCCTGGGGTGAACCATTCACCACTTTAAGAAACACTGGCTTAAGCTATAAAACAGTAGATTGTATGTACCAAGAGGCGAGCAATCATTTGACGTAATTAACGCCCACTGTCCCACAGCGTTGGACGCTTTACAAAGCATCTGTGCTCCTTGCCGACAAGTATTTTGAAGATCGCATTGTTTCGAAACAACAGGAATAGTTAAGTAACAGTAAGAATGAGCTTCAGGGGAATTTTTTTTATGTAATCAAAACCAGATAAACAAAATATAAAGTTGTGAATCTAAGGTTTTGTGAAAAAAACGGAATCTACTCGCGTACCACCTGAAAAACCTTCGCGTACCACTAGTGGTACGCGTAACACAGCTTGGGAACCCCTGGTTTATAGCCTACGCAATAAATATTATAGCTTTGTGATACGCACCCACACTGGCAAAAACGTCACAAACCGTCTACCTGACTAAATTATCGAACAAATTGTGCCACACTCAGCATCTTCACCATTGTAAACATTTGCGCCGTTAACTAAGTCGGATTGCATTGCTACACTATTGGATCGTCTACCTCAACGATATCTTGGTAAATTCGTCTCCAAATAAAATTGTATCGTATCGTATTAATTGCCTTCTTCTTGAGCTCGCCTATGTCAGTTTATTTTTTGTAAAATATATCAGGATTTATCTTTAAAAACGTTTTAGGTATACTAAAACGTCGCACCAAAACATGTAAGAAATATTTTAAGAGGAATAACATTTGTGGTTTATCTAAATGTCAGAAATAACATAAATATGTGTACTTTTATGGCAGTAGGCCTACCCCGATACGCACGGAAACCTCGTGTTAAATCAATATTCTGAAAAAAATAATCCAAACAACAAAATACAAAAGCGAAAATATTTCAATTACGTGTTCTAACTAATTATGTAGCCCAAACTGGTAGAACAAAATTAGCCCAAATAATGAAAATAGTTTAGTAGCATAAAAACTTGCGAATCGCAAAATCATAAACCTATATATTTTATAGGTTAATAATTTTTAATCAAACTACACATGTATTTCATGAAAAGCATAGCACTGCATAAAATCAGACTTTAAAGTAAGCGGATATCAATGGAGCAAATAATCACTACACAAAAAAATGAATTTTTATTAGAGCTTGTGCTTCCCTCAAAATTGGTTATGGCCCCATCTGGTTGCTTTTGGCTAATCGTACAATGCTCTCTGATCAAGCGGCAATGAGATGGCATAGATTTATATTTCTCTAACAATCGAGGCGTTGTAAACTACTTCGTCTAATTGTTTTAAAATTCCACGATGAGAAATGTTTTTCTAACGTATTTCAGTGTAGGTAATCAAAAGCTATAAGGCATACGAATTAATCTCCTTGTATTCACGGGTATGTTGTCATAATACGTCGCAATAATTTAAATATGGTGGAGAAAAACGTTAAAGATTTACCATAGCATTCTAATGGTCATCAAAAAGGCTAGCAGATGTTATCTCGGATAAAGAATGTCATAATGTCCTGGTCGGTACAGTAGATGTAAAGAAGGCCGGCATCCTTCAGGAAAATCATGATAAACAATTTTGTCTCCATTCTGGTCAATATAGGCAACTCGAACGTTGGCTTCCAGAAAACTAGACAGCGCACTTATATGAATATGGTCACTTTCTTGGTACATTGGCTCCACCTCCTTTATGGTAAAATAGAGTCAATTTTTTTAACATACCTGTTCTATATGATGAACAATATTACCATTTTACAAAATTCAACCAATGCTTTTCCATCATCCAGAAAATTTTGATAAAAATCTGCTTGATTTTGCAATTGACAAGATGTAATTAATCGCAAGTAAACCACGCAGTAGTTTGACATACCCTCATCACGAAAAACCGTTATTAAGTCTTCCAGAGATAAATTGTGTCCAACAGACTTTATTAAAGACATAAACTGTAACCAATAACAAAAGGTTAAAAAATCAGACGTTTATATTCGAGTCAGAAAGTAAAAACGCTGAAAAATCGTTATCTAATAGTTTGAAAGCAGGGTAGACAGAATTAAATTGCCATCTGCCACTTTAAAACAATTAAATTATGCAATAGTTTTGTTTTAATTTTTTTTATCCAATCTGTAGTGCTTTTACATTTTTTTAAACGTTTATTGATTTTATTATCACCTGGCAATGTATGTTAATTTTACTTTACTTACAGAAACTGCCAGATGCCAGTGTAGGCAAAATATATATGCCTTTGAAAAAAGTTTGATCCTGTGTTTCACTCGTTTTTTAATCTTCGAGTTTTATTGTTTAGTTCAGTGGTTCTCAATCTGTTTTGTTTCGTGGCCCATTTTCGTTGAACAAAAATGCTGTCGCCCAATAAATTTTTACGAAAGAACAAACTATAAATAAGGTTTAGAACAAAAAAAAGCGGAGCATATATTAATAAATATAGGTTTTATTTAAGTTCCTTCTCAATTCCTCCACAAGCCATTATTCCTATGAAATTAGGTATAGTAACACAAATAAAACTAAATTTTTCAATAAATCATTTTCAAATTGGTCTGTGACCCACCTAAAAAGTTTCCATGGCCCACCAGTGAGCCATGGCCCACTGGTTGAGAACCGCTGGTTTAGTTGTTTGATATAGATATATATATATATATATATATATATATATATATATAGGGTTAAAAGTAAATGACTTTCGTACTAAAATGCAATTTTTGGCAATTATGCTACTCAAAGATTAGTATAAATGGATTTTGAGGGGTAACGACAAACCAATTGTTAACAAAATATATAAATAAATTTCTCTAATCACTTAATTTATGTCAGCTGACTACCGCAACATATCAAGAGCTATGAATGTCCAAATAACTACTTTTAAGCAGTGGCATAAGCCACATAGCGTAGCACTATCAACGGAAAACTGATGCTATGCGCAATATTTAGGTAATTTTAAATATGGATGTCAGTGGACAAAGTCATACTCACATTTTCATAAAAATCTTCCACTGTGAACGAAGGATATTGCAATTCCATCAGCTTTTGAAAAGATAATTCAGCATTTTTCTTGAACCTTAATTAATGTATATTATTTATGTTTTGCACATTTTACGCATAATTATATGTATCAGATTCTCACAAAGTGCGAACATTTTTGCATTTATATGAGTAAAATAGGACAAAAATCCTAATGGGATCCGCTAAAAAGACGGTTAGGAGCCGCATGCGGCTCTGGTTAAGAGGGTGTTAAGAGGGTGCATATCTCCAAAGCAACAAAAAAAAGAACGTGTTTTATTTCAATAACAAGAAGGGTAAACAGAGAATCCATAATCAATGAATTCCCCCCCCCTTTTCGTAAGTGATATTATCGTTTTTGTTAGGGTTCAACTCACCGTCCGAAGAGGCAATATTTTATAATGCAATTAGGTCACGCGTCTTCTAATGTGAAACAAAAATCAAACGCAAAACGCCCTTTTTCGTCTTTTGTTTGGTTGACCGTAAACGCAGGATTTTTTTCTCTTTTGCCTTTCGTTATATGTTCAGGTTGGCTGATTAGCAAGGGTATATTCGACAAATAACAACGCCAAGTCAAGCCTTTTTTATTTTTTATCCCGCTAAAAACGTCGAGTTAGGCTTGATGTTTTTCGCTGTTCGCTGTCTCCGGTAATATCCGATGTTGGTGTAACAACGGCATTTTTTTACTGAAGCGGATTCTCTTAAAAGATGGTCTAACTTTGACTGTTCAGAGTTGCCTTTTTTATGTAATGATACCTATCGCAAAAATATTCTCTATACGCATATCCTAAGACCACGTGTTTAGTGTGCAATTGACACAACTTATTTTCTCTCAACAGCAGCTTGTATTTTAGCCGACTGTTCTATTTTTAGCCGACTGCGCTAATCGTGGAATAATAACACCCAGGAAAAACGATCCTCGTTTAGTATTGCTGGTGGCGAAACATGTGCTTGTAATTTAGTGCAGTCCCGTACATGTAAGTTGGGAATCTGTGTTGCTGATAGTCGAAACACAATTCTACCAAAATCAATCACACATTTCACGGTCTTCACACACTAAGTGGCACGTTTTCGATTTGCGTCTGACGTAAATTGCTGTCAGTCTGTTACTGATTTATTTATTTATGTCGTCATTGCAAAATTGCTGTCAGTCTGTTACTGATTTATTTATGTCGTCATTGCAATCACTATTTATGACGTCATTATGCATGAACGTTAGACGGAAAATAAAATTCCATCCCCCCCTTTTTGATTTTCTGGATAAGCCCCTGCATAAAATACGATTTATTCCTTGTATAGATGGATAACACAAATAATGTATCGATTCAGGAATCCGGCCCACCAAGTACTTTGTTTTCCCATATCGGGCCCGCCAAATGTCCGCTCCTGCCTTAAACCCTACTCTAGAAAAAGTTTTGACAGCTGTGCTTTAATTTGTTACATATATACACCCAGGGGCGTATGCAGAAATCCAAAAAGGGGGGGGGTTGAATTTTCAATCTATGGAATTCCCGTATTTTTTGTTCCACGTAATTACTAATGGCGTCATAAAATAGCGATGGTTGTGATGTCATAAAATAGTGATTTTGTAATGACGTCATCAATAGGGAAAAAATAAATTGGAATCGCATACATACTTGTTAATAAACCAACCTGAACGAATACCGAAAGAGAAAAAATATCCTGCGTTTACGGTAGACTAAACAAAAGACTAAAAACGCCGTTTTCCGTTTCCAAACCCCCAAAGGTACATATCTGTTTTGTCAAAATTCTTTTATGACTTTTTTTTGTATGTGTGATACTGATTTTTGTCCACAGTTTTATCTAAAAGTATACATAATAAAATTAATGTGACGTTGTGAATATTTAAATTTTACTCCTATCTAGCGGTAGCAATATATCCTTAACAGGACTTCATTAAAAGGAAACCAGTTGGACAGGTAATCTTGCATTTGTATTCAAAAAGCCAATTGTCAAAAAAGCAAAACAGATTACACCTAAAATTTGGCCAGACTAAGTTAAATATACTTTACTTGGAATTTAAAATCACCAGATCAGCAAGCATTTGTTAACAGCATATTTACCGAAAAAATTCTCTGTGAAAAAGTCGGAATCTATGTTTACAACAAATGTTGAACATCAGTTTAAACTTTTAATTGAAACATGTGAAATACCAATCAATGTCAACAACACATTTGTCTGAAAAAAAATACCTTGAAAATTCTTCTTTAGATTGAAGCATATGCTCTAAGTAACCAAATCCAAATGCACGAAAGAAACAATTTCCATCACCTCTTGTTTTTCTTACATGACTGTAGCGTGAATTTAATTCCTTTAAAAAATATGCATAACTAAAAACAAAATATTAACGGACATTTGAGCAGAAAAAACATTTTCAGTAATATATACAATTAAATGACATTTCCTCAGTAATCAAATAGTTTTTAATTTATTTCTCATTGTTTACTATTCTTGTTTTTACGCATCACCTATCTACGCTGCAAAATATTTTCCAAAATTTTTTACTTTAATGAGCCTTTAACAGTTTTTTGTTGATTTTTAAAAATAGCTAAAAAGTATCTAGTGAGACTTTATTGGCAGAGGTATGGTAGTACCAAGAAACACAACCCCTTCACTATAATTGTTTTACTCTTTGAAACTATAACACTGTGCTAAACCCCTCATCACATGTCACTAAAATGGTAATATGTACCTTCAGTTTATCAATGAAGTTGTGGTTTTCTTCACTGTAATCCTCAACTAAAACTTGTACATCCAGTTTGTCACTTATAAGGTCACTAGTAGCAGCAATCTGTAAAAAGCAATTTGTAAAAAAAAAATTAATTACTTTGCCAGGTAAAATAGGTGATACACAAGTTTATATATATGTATCTATGTATGTCACAAAATTGATGGAATTTTGCAAACATGCTTTATGGCACTGGAGTGGGATGTTTTCTGGAATCGGGATGTTTTTATGTGTTGTTCAACTAGTTGCAAATGGATTGTTCACTAGAATAGCAGATTTTCAGAATACAGCTTGACAACCCTCTCTGCTGTGTCATTTACCGCTTCAAAATAAGTTGCCTTAGCTGCTACCCCAAGATCACCAAAAATGAGCCAAAGTTTTGGCCCGACTATGTCGGCCAGTCTGGTTTTCATAATAACAATTTCTTGATATACAGGTATGCCATATTAGAATTGGACAGGAAGAGAGGCTTGTAGAAGCTTCAAAGCAATTTTGTTTTTTTGCTTTTCTGCATGGAAATAAGATTGCTGATAAGGGCATAATCCACAGTTTTCTCATTAAAATGTCACCTGATCTGTTAGAAATTAGTGCAGTTCTAAGCAAAAAGGTATACAACAATTAGGGCATCCAAGGGCAGAAAAGTCTGACTTTTAGACCTTGAGGTTGTGCCAATGCAATAATTTGGAGTAAACTTCCGGCATACATAAATTGAAAGTATTTGCTGAAAATTCTCAAGATAACAAAACATGTGAGATTAAATAACACTTGATCCACCGGAACCCAAACGCTAACCTGAATCATAACCCAAATAATGTGCATTAATTTAATAATTATTTGAACGCTGGAAAAAAAGCCCTAACTCAGGTGGGCAAGATAGTTTCTCGATGTCACAAAGTGAGGTATTGGGGGACCCAAGCATTTATGTAATTATTAAATCAAAGTACATTATTTGGGTTATGGTGCTGGTTAGTGTTTGGGTTAGGGTGGGTCAAGTATTATTAAACTTAATTCTTATGAACGTTTGTTAAGTCAAATTAGTGCATTGTCCAAGATCTTAAAGTCTAAAAGTCTGACTTTTTGATCCTTTGAATTAGGGTTGGCAAGCCTGTCAATTGACTGGTCAAATACGGTCAATTGACCACACTTTATTTAACCGGTCAAATACTCATTTCGGAAGCAAATGTTGTAAATTTTATCGGCGGTTGTTTTGTGAAGTTTTTAATAATCCCAAGTGTAACTTTTTTAAAGAATTTAAATATAAAATGGTAGTGTTTACCTAATGCAAACACAAGTTTTGTGGTAATAACAAAGTGTTTGTAATAGCAAAAGTGATTTTATTTTGTTTAGAGTAGAATAAATGCATTTCATATTTTTGAGTCTTCCAGTCTGTTTACTAGTATGAGTTGCACCATACAGTGTAAATTCACTGGCTTTCTTTTGCTGTGACATCACAATGGTGGTGAATTGTGTTTGTCATAAAAGGAATAGAAGGAAAGTAATAGAATACTTGGTTTTGCAGTTTCAGATTTGATTTACAGCTTTGTAGTGTAGTCATCTTTTGTCAGTAGCTTAGGAGTAAATTTTAACAGGAAATATGCTTGTAACTTATTGATTATACTGAGCATTAATGTTTTTTTATCTGTACAGAATTTGTCATTGCTAAAGTTATGGGTAAGCCAAAGACCTTTATTTGGAAATTTTACAACACAATTAAAAGGGGCAGCAAAGTTTAAGCACAGTGTAGGTTTTGTGCTAAAGAGTATGTAACCCATGTGGACAGGATGGTAAAACATTTACTGTCACAATGCAGTTCCTGTCCAACTAGTGTGAAGGAACCATTATGCAACTTCAAACAGGAAAGCCAGGATCTACACAAGATATAGCCAGTACTAGCAGCAATGAAATAAGTGTAAATTTATTTGAAGAAGAAGAAAGTGATAAGATGTCAGTGTCTTCTGCATCTGCAGCTTCATATCAAAGTAGTATTAAAGGATTTGTAGACCGAATGACACCACTATCAAAACAGCATTTAGACCAATCATTTGCAAGGGCAGTGTATGCAAGTAACATGCCATTTCACATTGTGGAAAATCCATATGTAAAGGAGTTTTTTGAAAAGCTAAGACCAGTATATAGTTTGCCATCGCGCAAGCTGTTTTTAGATGAGGAAGCAGACGAAATAAAGAAAAAGGTTCAGGATATTTTGCATGAAGCTGCATTTGTCTCAATTGTATCAGATGGCTGGAGTAACATGCGCAATGAGGGAATAATTAATTTCATGGTTACAACACCTAACCCAATCTTTTACTCTTTCCAAAACACTACAGAACATCGCCATACAGCAGCATATATTGCAGATCAATTCCAAAATGTTATACATGAGATTGGTTCTAACAGACAATGCTGCAAACATGAAAGCTGCTTGGCACATAATAAAGGAAGAGATTCCACATATCCAATGTTATGGATGTTCTGCACACACTTTACAACTTTTTATACAAGATCTCGAAAATTTTACAACAGTGTCATCCCATACTTCAAGTGTCAATAAAATTGTAAGATTTTTCAAAAACAAGCAAGTTCCAGCAGCAATCTTCAAACGACAGTTAATGCAGCACTCAATTTCTTCCACACTCAGTAGAATTTGTAACACACGTTGGGCGTCTATGATAACCTGCATTCAAAATCTGCAAACCTGTAAAAAGGCCCTGCAATCTGCAATTGTAGAAGATGAAGTATCAAGTGCATGTCCCAAAGATATACGGAATAATATTTTAGACAATGATGCATTTTGGACCAAAAATGCAAAACTTTTAGATTTTATTAAGCCAATTGCTGATTCTATTTACAAACTAGAAAGTGATGTGACTACATTGTCTGATGTTAGACAAGAGTTTTCAACTATCCAAAAACACATTGACGGGCCTGTACATTCCAGCCCATTAAGATGCTTAGAAGAGGAAAATGTAAAGGCAAGAATTTTGTTCCGTAAAAATCAAGTAGTGACGCCGACACACAATGCGGCATACTTACTTGACCCGAGATTTCAAGGCCAGGAGCTTACAGATGAAGAGTTTGATGAAGCATGTGATGTGATTACCTCTACTGCAAATTTTAAAGGAAGCTCATGCAATGATGGAAGTAATTGCACAAATTGGAAATTTTAGAGCTAAAAGTGGCATATTTGCCAGAAAAATATTGTGGAATGCAATTTCATCAGTCAAAGCAAACCGCCTTAAACCTAGCTCATGGTGGAAAGGCCTTGCCCCTTCTTGTATTTTGAGTAAAGTAGCGGAAATACTACTTTCACTTGCAAGCTCTTCTGCTTGTGCTGAACGCAACTGGTCTGTCTGGGGAAATATCCACACAAAAAATCGCAACAGACTTAAAACATCAACGGTTGGCAAACTGGTTGGGGTATACCACAATCTCAGGCTACTTGGGAATTTTGAAGAACCGAATCCTTTGTCTCCAGTGGATCCTGATTCAGATACTGGTAATGACTTCGGAAATTCAGATAGTGACAAAAGTTCAGATGAGGTGTAAAAATGTTTTGTGTACTGATACATTTACTTGTTAAATTTCGTTAATAAACTTGTTGGCTTAACTTAGTGGTTGAAGTAGTGGTAAAATTATTATTAATGTTTAAAAAATAATTGTTTTAGTTTTAAAAACCATTGTACTTGAGCTAAAACGTTCATATATTTTATTTAAAGTAAAAATCAAGGTTGATTTTTACCTTCAATTGCATTTTGAAAGTGTGTATAGTATTTGACCAATATTTGACCTATTTGACGAGTATTTGACTGGTCAATTGACCGGATTTTATTTGACCGGTCAAATGCCCAACCCTACTTTGAATGCACTAATAGTTTTAGACCTTTTCGCTTAGAACTGCACTAATTTCTGATGGATCGGGTGAAAATATCATATATGCCTTGTAAGCTTGTGGCATCCTGCAGTCCCAGCTTGAAGATACTATATGCGACAAGCAAATGAAATACATAAATATATGGAAAACTAAAAATGATGAATATATGGAGAAACAAAAAGGATTAAATGGAGATTCCCAGTCTAGAATTTTACAATTATCCCAATCAATTCCGTGTCGAAGTTCAACCGCATGCTTTGCCAGAGCTGACGGGGATGCCCTTTGGTGGCAGATATCATGCATATGTTCAAGTTTCCTGGTATGAAAGGAAACAAAGAGAAAAACTCAGAGAAAAAAAAGAGACAGTTCATTAAATCATTCTGGATTGCCAAATGTCGTAACACCATAAACAAAATGGATTTGAGTTTCCGGCTATCTACTCTTCGTTGTTGCTTACGTCATGACTGATAAACGCTCGTTGTCACAGCTTATCGCATACTTTAGCTTCAGCAACGTCTAGAATTATTATTTTATTTATAGTCTTTTTATTGTTTACTTTTTTGTATATAAACTGGCTAACACAATCTCGTTTTAATTATTAACTCTGATAGGGTCAACTGGTATCTGCTGCCGAAACAGCAGTTTATACTTTGTTTACACCAGAAGAGCGATTTCTATCTATTAATATGTTGCCTGGTGGAGCTAACTCTATTTACAGTGCAAAATAGTTATGCTACACACAATTTAAAGCTGACCTTAAATTTCCTTAAAACATTATTTTTGGGTAAATGGAAATATGTTTTCTGTTTTTTAACTATAATCAACTATTTAACGTCCCTCTTACAGTGTCTTATAACATCCCGGATAATATATTATTTAAACATTCGTTAGAATAATGTTATTTTAAGGAGTTTTGTTTTGATTTCGTTTTTGATTGTGCTCAATGCATCATGTGACTCACGTCCCACTCTAATTAAAGTTTTCATTTTAAACCAAATAACCCTAATGTTTTCCACTTTCTGTGCATTGTCACCTTTTCTTTAAATTTGACCTCAGTGGCACATTTGCGCACAACTCCTGGATTAATGAAAGGCGTCTGACGCTAACTTGTTTTATAGTGTCAAGATCTCTATTTGATCCTCCTGCAACAAAATTTTGTGTTTCTCAAATAGAAAATATTCCCTGGTCTGCAGGCATGCCATCATGAAAAAATTAACCAACACTGCGCGTCTTTTTAAGCAAGATTTATTTAAACATCCGGTCAATTTTGTAATGAATAAATAGATGTGTATAGGGAAGTTTATGGTACGATGAAAGACAGCACATTGGTCTTTTTTGTGAGCACAGTTTGTCGTTTAATGCAGGATCAAGCATGAACTTGCTTTACGAAAAAACAATTCGTAACAATAAAATTAAATGAAGCGCAACTGCTTTATTTTATGTGAAATGCGAAGCGTACCTAATTTTTTTATTTTGTAGCCCCAAAGTTTTGTTGGGGGAGGGAATCAGACGAACAAGGTTAAATGAAAATCTATTGACAAGAATGTCAAAGGCAGATAATAATGAGCTTTAAAGTGTCTTTTAGAAGAGACCATTTTTTCTATTTGTACGTAGCTTGAATAAACCTAGTTTGGACACTTAAAAATTTTGTTAAAGTAAAATAGGGTACAGAAGGTAGGTAATATGTTTAACTATATGAAGGTCCTTGGCTAAACATTTTTTTCTATATAGTGAGCATTTCAGCATTCAAGGGTTTCGCCAAAAAGGTTTAATCTTCATATCGGCCAAAGGAAAAAAACACTGACCAGCGTAGGTAGTAACAAGAAAAGTCATCCAAAGCAGTGCTCTTCAACTGGTGTATACGGTGCACCCCAAGATGAAGCAAAATATGTTCAAAGTAGAATCCCAAGATATTATAGAAAAAAAAAATAATAAAAAAAAGGATATGGATTATTGTGCACGGACTGTGCATAAAGTGTTTTAGCGGCAAAACATTAAAATTAATGGCAATTTTCTCCATAAATTGATTAAAATTATTGGTCTATGTATTGGCTTTTGGTGTGCATTTTTGTACCAGCAGATTTCTTTAAGTTTCTTGTTTCTTGAAGCACCACACAACCATCCTTCATAGTTATACAATATAATAGTGCGTCATAAAGCTTTTCCGCATTGTATTACAAAGCAAACAAATTTTGTCATTTCTACTCAAATATCCCACTTCATATTTAGAGGGTAGAAAGCCAACAAAATTACCTTTCATTTAAGCTAAGTTACAGAAAAATCGAAGTAGAGTATTTTTCGCTATAAGCGATCAAAGTTTTGTCATGCATGACTGATGACAAATAGTCATGTGTGAAACTAGTCACTTGGTGGCCTGTAGTGATACAAAATCAAACAACAATATATATTTTCAGAATCTCCTTACTTTGAAGAACTGATATGCATTTTATTTTTGGAAGTTATCATTTAAAACACCTTCATAATACGTCAAACAAAATTTGCAGTTAATTTCTATGCATGAGCTATCACGAAAATGCCTAAAAAGGGTCAATTTTCAATTGCTGATATCTCAAAAAGTACTTGACAGATTTCGGTAAAATTGACATCACTTTTCTTAGAATTGCACGGAGATTCTACATATGAATTTTTTTTTAAATCTATGACATATGGTGCCACCACTGTACCAGTAGCAATGGAATTCAACCCTATTTACTTTATTACAATTTGTTGTTACACAGTGGAACCGGATTTCCATATTTAGAATTATACAATACCTAGTTTACCTGATTTTGAATGCTGGTTTGCATGGCTGTTACAGCTTCATCAAACTGTTGATTGGGCATAGCTAAACATAAAACCATGGATTGATACAAATATTGTATTGAAAAGTGAATTGTCCTTTTACAAATTTTTAAACTACAAAATTTAACATATTACATTTATTACTGTATAAAAAATTAGCAATGACAATATTTTGCATTTGTATAATTTGTAAATCAGTGTAAAACTATTTAATACATTAACTTAAAATGAACTACTACTACCAATAAAATCATAGTAAGGAACATACAATAACACCTATAGACAGTGGCGTATCCAGGGGGGGGTTGGGGGTTCGGATACCCCCCTTTTCGTATGTGACAATATCGTTTTTTGTTCGTTTTTGTCAGCGTTTAAACTCACCGTCCAAAGCTGCGTGTTTTTCAATGTAATTGGGTCACGACTCACGCGTCTTAAGCTAATGCGAAACCAAAATCATTTCTTGTTTGGTCGACCGTAAACGCAGGATATTTTTTCTCTCGCATTTCCTTATTTGACAATTAACAACAATAAATCAAGCGGTCTCCGCCTTTTTCTCGCTTATAACGTCGAGTTAGGCGGTGCTGATGTTTCTCGCAGTTTGCCATTTCATATAATTTTCGACTATTTTGACTACGTAAGAGCGAAAAATTTTCGCGATTCGTGCGAATGACTTTTTAACGTCCGTTTTGTTTACATTTTAATGCTGTCTTTTGAACTACGCTGCTTTACCGTTGCGCCGTGGAGGGCTGCCAAGTGCGTCGCGGACAAATGAAAAACGTATTCAAAAATATTGGACATATTTTTTAGTTTCGGCAATGTGATAAAACTTGCAATAAATTTAAAAGAAATGCCGTTATACCAAAAAAAATCGCGCTCGCCAGGTGTGCCCTCTCTTAAAAAGGTTAACAACACTGATTTTACAACTATTTAAGAGGTGTTTTTATGTTGTGCTAGTCGAATAACACCAGGGAAAACGATCTACGTTTAGTATTGCAGGTGGCCAAAGACGTGCTTGTAATTTAGCCTAGTCCCCTACATGGATCTACCAAAATCAATTACACATATTTCACGGTCTTGTTTTCAATTTACTCCTGAAGTTAACGATTGCGCACTAAGCGGTATTATTTATGTTATCACAATCGCTATTTTATGACGTCATTAACGTCAGAAAAAGCGGGGAATTCCCCAAGTTGAAAATTTCCCCCTTTTCAAACCCCCCCTTTTCAAATTTCTGGATACGCCCCTGCCTATAAAGCAACATAATTGGCATAATTAACTTTAATACAAAAATTATTAGATTATGAACCCCCCAAGTGCATTTTTTGCGCAAAATTTCGTCCACCTGTACACTTATTTTTTCATAAAAATGTGCGAGCAAAAAATAAATTACCCTACAATTGTCTTCTGTGTAGCCCACATGATCACTATTTTACAAGGTTTTTAAATGAATAACCATAGTATCCTTTTTATGTCACCAAAGTTTCCAATTTTTTCACATAATTGACACACAACACTTAAAAAAGCATGTCATAGATCTTTAAGGTAACAAAAGCATGTGACATTTGTTGTTTGGAAATACTCTCAGACGTAAAACTTAGGTTGTAGCAGCAAGTGTTTAGACTTGCACGATAGTATGATAATCAAGCAAATATATAATCCCAATGCTAAACTGTGTCAAACATAAGAAAAATCGCCATTGAAAATAAAATAGCCTACTGTTAAACTGCTACAATAAACGCAATATTTTGGCAAAGTTTGCCTAAATTTGGTGTGGTTAAACACATTGTAAGAAGCTATTAGGCTTTGGCCTCAATCACCATCAAATCATTCTTGGGAAGGTTTGTTGTATGATACTTTAGTATGTTTCCTCATGGTTTAATCGAAGTATGTTTAGTAAATGACTCGTGTGATAGCAGTATATGTTTGACTCATGTGATATTTAAGCAAACACGTAATCCCGGTACCAAATGGAGTACTACAGAATAAAAATCTGTAAATGTTGTGGGGGCAAACATACTGTACTGTAAGAAGCAAATTAACTTTTAACCCAGGGCCGTTTTTGGTATGACTATTTTGAAGAGTATTGAGGCGAAGCTTGCTTGAGATGCAATTTCGTTGCTCCGTCTTTCTATCATAGAAAGGCACAATTTTTTTCAAACTATTCTGCAAATTTACTCAGTAAGCTTTATAACTCCACACTGTTTTGAAAACACTGAGCATAAAAGTCCTAACTTCGCAAATGTGATGACTTTAAATTGGTTCACTGCGTTACTGTAAACATCGGAAAAACCTGCAACCTTTTTGAAATATAAATTGCTTACTGTGCAAAATGTAAAAAAAAACTTGATATTTTGCTCCTTCTGTCTAAATGTTGTTTGTTTAAACATACTGCAAATTTGAGTCTTTATTTGGAACCTTACATACCTTTGGTAACAATATTTTCTTTGTGTGTGTATTAAAGTGTAGCCTATTGTGAAACAACAATGGTGCTGGTCGTTCGTGACTGTTTGCCACTGATTGTGTCTGAAACGGGTTAACTTTATGCTTTCCCACAATAAGACAAATTCACCTTATAAGGATAAGGTCTGTGTGGAAGCTACATTGAATTGACTGGCATACTACAAGTTATTTATTTTATGATCATGGATAGACCATGACTGAAAAGATAAATGTTGCAATTCACATGTAACCAAAAAGTAATGTTACGGATTGTTCAGGGGGCTAAAGAATGTGTGAAAATGTATTTTGAAATACCAAAACAGTTTTTACGTATAAAATTACACTAGGTGACGCTATACATATATAAGCTATTGCTGCCAGGCATAATATCAGGTTTGTAGAGCTCTTCTGGCAAATGTAATTTTTATTCCGACGTTTCGACGTCCTATACAGGTCGTCTTCATCAGGGTAAATAACACTGAATGCGACTAGTACAGTGCACGATAAACAAAGGAAAAAATGGAAAAAAGAATGGAACGCAAGCACGTTACAACGCAACGAAAACAACACGCGATAACGAATGATTGGGCCTCTAATCTTTAAGCAGGTGCCTGTAGCACGCTGAAAGCATCACGTCTTTTTTCCTTTTTTTCCTTTGTTTATCGTGCACTGTACTAGTCGCATTCAGTGTTATTTACCCTGATGAAGACGACCTGTATAGGACGTCGAAACGTCGGAATAAAAATTACATTTGCCAGAAGAGCTCTACAAACCTGACGCTATACATGTTCGGTAATTATAAATCTCAGAACATACAGGGTTGAAAATCGCTCTGGTGAGTGCTGATTGACACCTAATCGCCGGACTGGCGAGAAATTTAATTAGTTTGTGTACAACAACTTGTATTAGGCACCATTACCATGCAAAATACTACTTAGCGACAGATATTTACATAAACACTAAGGCACAAATACATTTTACACTACAGAAATAATAAGCTTAATCGTAGGTCACGTTCGAAGCTATGATCGTAATAATGACTCTTGATCCCGTTTTTAAATAATCCATTACCGACAACATCAAGACGTCATTGCTGCAGTGGCAAATGGATAATTTTATTGTTTAACTTAAACATTGTTAATTTCTAATTGTTTAACCCAGTTGTTAATGCCTTTGGAAAATGTCATTCAACCTACGATGTACCCAGTGATAAGAATTTTACTTTTCTGTATTTATTGAATTGTTTGTATTAGAAAATTGCTGCTTTTTTCAATAAGTTTGAATGAAAATGTCAACAGCTGATAATTAGCAATTAGTCTAAAAAAGTATGCTGTTGCGATCTCTTAAAGTTCATAGCGGTCAACCAAGCCAAAGCTTAAAATATAACTGTCTGTGAATATTTTATATGGCAATTAATTTTAGATACGAATCGAAAACATTGTGCGACGAACCAGTTGCTTACATTGTTTTAAGCGTAAACTGCTTTATGGGTCATTACTGTTTAAGTATAGAAACTACAAGACATATTAACGTTAACATAATAAATGACTGACAGAAATTTGCAGATGGCAAGCCAACATTTTTGGAGTGTTATTTCGTCAGGCGAGTGCTGATTGATGGCCCCTGCCTGACTATCGTTTTTAAAAGCGAGTGCAGTGCGATTTTTGTTCGTTTTGTGTATTCTAAACCAGTGTTTCTTCTAATTTTACCATGTGCAGGTGCCCAAAATTTTGCGCAAGAGCCGAAAATCAGTGCACAAATTGCCAAAATAGGCCTAGCGGAATACTTTTTCCGTTCTTTGGTGTTAGTCTGGTAACACCTGCGCACATAGATTCACCTGAAGCGACATGACAGGCCACCTAATCACTGCTTAGCATACTTCCTATTGAGCAGAGCATCTTGTAAATTCTATCAAACTTGTTGCCAAATGCAAAAATTATAATTATTTTACAAACTACTTCTGTTTTTATTAACTTCTAAATATAATCTATTATCATTTTTGGTTTGTCTGGCGGACAGATGTTTGTTGCAAGGAAGAGACTGAGCAATACGCGCTGGAGAGCACTTTTTTGGTCATACATGGCTTGGATAAAACTAGTTTGTGACCCTTTTTGTCTGAACGTTACCCCGATAAAACGAATTCGGGCCCTTTTTTGTCCGTATGTTGCTCTGATAAAATTGATTTTGGCCATTTTTGTACGTACGTGGCTAAGATAAAACTAATTTGGGCCTTTTTTGTCTGTATGTAGCCCGGATAAAACTAATTTGGGCACTTTTTTAAAACTTTGGTTAAGTAAAAACGGGGTACTTCAGGTACTATTTAATAGTCCTTAAAAAATACAAACATTGCCTATCAGTTTTTCAAAGCTATAAAAAAGATCTAAAACAACTTTTTAAAAAAAGAGCAGAATACTACGGTAGGGTTTTGGGGGTTCGGACCCCCCCCCCCTTTTTTTTTGTAAGTGATATTATCATTTTTTGTTCGTTTTTGTCAAGGTTTAACTCACTGTCTAAAACAGAAGTGTTGTTAATGTACTTAGGTCATGCATCTTAAGCTAATGCGAAACCCAACTCGAGCGTAAAACGATGTTTTTTGTTTACTCATTCAGGTTGACTGATTAGCAAGGGTGTACGCAACAATTGACAACGTTAGGCTTCTTCCCCTTTTTGCTACTTTTCGTTGTCTGCGCTAATATCTGATGTTGGTGTAACAACGATTTGACTTAAGCCGATTCTCTTGAAAGGTGGTCTAACTTGACTTTTCAAAGCCGCCTTTTTATGTAATGATAGTTACCGCAAAATCATTCTCTATAAGCATTTCCTGAGACCACGTGTTTAGTGTTTTTGACACAACTTATTTTTTTCTTAACCGCAGCTTGTATGTTAGCTGACTTTGCACACTGCTTTAGCTAGTCCCGTACATGGAAATTAGAAAACTGCTCTGCTGATAGTCGAAACATGATTCTATCAAATTTAAACACACACATTTTAACGTTGTCTTGGTTTAGTTTTTCCGCCTGAAGTTAACAATTGCACACTAAGTGGTCTTGACTGGCGTGTTCGCTTTGAGTCTTAAAGGTTTGCTTTGCTGGACATTAATTGGCTGTGTCTGATTATTTTTTATAACTTCATTATAATCACTATTTTATGACGTCATTATTCATAAACTTCAGACGGAAAGTAGGGGAATACCCTAAGTTGATAATTTGGAACCCCCCATTTTTGATTTTCTGGATACGACCCCTGAATATAAGTAACACTTTATAACAGTGGTTCTCAACCGTGATTTTGTCATTGGCAAGGTTTTAAGCTACTAATTATTCAACTCATATGTGCATCTCTACGACCTATCTGAGCTTAGTTGTTGAAACAAGGTGGTTCATGCGAGTATTTCGTTTCACAACTTTTTCCACGCCAGGTGCAATGTTTCCAATGCAACATCACAGCAATTCTGGTTTTAGTTTTGTGATCATTGTTTAATTAGATTTCAAAGGGTTGTCTAGACTCCACGCTACACCCTGGCTGTTTTGTTGTGTCCCAAAAATGTTGTTGTGTTTTACATGGATTCAATGAGCTGCCTGAATTTATGTCATTATAAACAGAAAAGCTGCGAGGGCGATATCTCATTTTAATCAAAGTTGTCAAAGTAAGAAAAATATGTTAATATTCGTTTAAAAGTTAATATTGCTTACTGCTAAAACCGCAGCTTAAACGAGCACAATACTTAAAATAAAGAGACTCATTTATATGGCTGGGTGAAGTTAATCTCGGTCTCTCGTGCATATTGCTCAGTCTCTCCCTTGAACGAAAACGATGGACAAACCAAGCCAAAAATAATAACAGATTAAATATTTGGGATAAAAACAGTAGTTTGCGAAATTATTATATTTTTTGAGTTTGGCAACAAGTTTTTATATAATTTACAAGTTAGACAAGATGGTCTGTTTAATGCAAGGGTCTCAAACACGCCGCCCGCAAGAACATTTTGTGCGGCCCATGTAGAAATTTTGGATTTCCAAGTATTTAACAATATTTAAGTGCTACATATCTTTTTTTATCAGATTTGAAAGTTAAAATTCACTTTAAAATTGCTTCAAAAAAATGAAACTATACTCACCAAACTTCACTGTCATATCACTTTCAAACACTACCATTTATGCGGTAAAAGATCTACTATTACGTCACATTGCCTATTCAACTCTGTACAGTTGTCACAATAACGCTGGAAAGTGTGTCAGTTATGTGTTAGTGTAATTGGTCATCTCATAATGTATAAATTAATTGTCGAGTTGTAGGCTTTGATTGTTTTACCCTAGTATTGAAATAAATTTCTATAGCTTAAAAAGCTAAATTACACTTGTCTTTTGCTTCAAAAATGAGAAAAATCACAGACGAAAGAAAAGTTTTTCAAGATAAGTGGGAGGAGTTATATTTTGTTACCGCGGTCAGAGGTACTAGTTATTGCCTTATTTGCTGGCAGAAGATCGCTGTTATGAAGAAGTATAACAAGGGTTTGCACTTCAAAACAATGCACCGCGATAAATAATATGCTTACCAGGGTAAAGTAAAAAAATAAAAAGTTAAACCAGCATTTTGCAAACAAAGAATTTTCTTTGCCAATATTAGGCAGTCCACATCTGCAAGCAACTCTAAGATTTGTTTTTGCTGACAATTTGAAGCCTAATATCGAGATCCGTGTCCTTGAAAAACGCTGCCAGTAAAGCAGCCAGAACAAATAACTATGGCCTAAAATCAGCCTACATGTGTTTATATTCTATTGTGTTCTAATTATTGTGAATTGCGGCCCTTGGGCATTTGACACGTCCTCATTTGGCCCTCAAGAGCAATTTGAGTTTGAGACCCTTGGTTTAATGGTAAGCTAAGCAGTGATTAGGCAGTCTTTCTGTTACGCCGCTTTTGTGAATAAGCACTTTGGTATTAACAGACTAAAAAAAATGAAACCAAAAAGGGGCCTCCATGGAGGCTATTTGGGCACTTTTTAGTTGGATATTTTGGGAAATATACTAATTTTGATGTATGGATTTTAGGTAATAATATTTACCGAAAATTATTCTCTAGCATATATATTATTCATATTTGATTAGTGTGCAATTAACACAATTTATTTTCCCTCAACCAAAACTTGTATTTTACCTGACTTGGCTAAAAGCTCCATGCAGAAGTTGGGATAACTGTGGCATACTAAGATGCCAAAAAAATCGTTTTTTGATTGCAGGTGGCGAAAGAAGTACTTGCAATTTAGTGAACTTCTCATATTGGAATTACGAATTTACCAAACTCAATTACACATATTTTGTTTCTAATTAATTTTTTTCCTATTTAGGACATCATTACCATCAACATATTTTGATGTTTTTTATTCATTAACGTTAGATGGAATATGCCAATTCCCTAAGTTACAAATTGGAGACCCCTTTGTGGATTTCTAGATACGCCCCTGCAGGCACCCCTTTGATATTTTAACTAAAATACTCAAAGCAATTCTGTATTTGTCAGTTACACATCAGTAGGATAATTTAAAAAACTTCCGAGCAACATGTTTAAATCAATGTAGAATTTTTTATTTTGGGGAATGACAAACATGCTGTCGAGGTTATCGACTCCGGAGCTGTAAGGCGAAAGAGAAATCACATAAAGAGTTGGAGCAAAATGCAAAAATTATATGGCATTTATCTTGTTGTAATTGATGTTAGTCAATCATGTTATAATTACAACATTCTAAAAACATTAAACATATGGGTAAGCGCAAAAAATCTGAGTACTCACGGAACTAGTCTGTCATCACATGCAGAATAACTTACTGTATATATATCGTTTATGTAAGATGGCAAAAATAATACAAAAAAGTGTATTTTTAAAGACAGAAAACATTCCATAAAATCAACAGGATACAACTTTACTAGAAACTGAAAGAATGGTAAAATCACAAAAAAATTGGATATACATTGTTGAAGTTCACAAAAAACAAAGTTTTTTGGCATGGCCGAGTGCCCTTATATCTCAATTGTATACCAGACTGTTTTAGCTAACTTTTACCTATTTACACAGCTTTTATATATTTACACAACTTACCATTTAAATAATCCTGCTCTTTAACTTGGCCAGTTTCTTCTTCTTCATTTTGCGACATTGTAATTTAAAATATTTTACACATCTAATATTAACTTTTACTTAAAATTAAACATTTCAAGTATATAACCTTCATATCCATTCTTTTAAGACAAATGGCTATTTTTATGGCTTTGCCCGTCCAAAGTAGGCCTACCCAACTTTTAGCATCTCGAATCTAACATTCATGTTAGAGATCTAAAATCTTCACACATGCCTTGTGCTGACCAAAAGCTAGTCAACCTAAAAAAGCTTGGGCGCTGGTCTAGAATCCTACCACAACGAAACACCATTTGGGTTAGGGTACAGGTTAGCGTTTGGGTTAAGGTGGGTCAAGTATTATTATTAAATTAGGAATATAATAATACTTGACCCACCCACACCCAAACGCTAACCCGCATCCTAACTCAAATTTTGTGCGTTGATTTTAGAACTGTGGTAGGATTCTAGACCAGCGCCAAAGCTTGTCCAACCGTACTACTTTAATGGAAAAAAAACATATTTATGCAGAATTAAAAAAAAAATTACCACCACACTAAGACAGGTCTTTATTTTATGAATATGATAATTTAATATTAATATTCGCCATAAAACACTAGACGTAAACATTTCCGCACCTCACGCGAACTAACCAAAAAATGAACAAAATTAAAACAGGGCGCCTATACTCTTTAAAAAGCGCCATAGCTTGTAGTCAATATCAGTCGGGCGGTGCGGGCTGTGTACATGGGCGCCCGCACGGGGGGACAAGGGGGGGGGGGGCGCACTTGCCCCCCCCCCTGGAATTTCAAAATGCGAATATTAGTATTATTTATAAGTGTAATATGTATTACTTATGAAGGTCAAAAATGTTATACATTATCCATTGCCCCCAGTGGCGTATCCAAGGGCGCGGGAGTTCTTACCCCCTTTTGTAAGTGATACTATCGTTATTTGTTCGTTTTTGTCATGGTTTAACAAACTGTTTGAAGCGGCGTGCTTTTTAAGTAATTGGATCACGCGTCTTAATTTAATGCGAAACCAAAATCGAGCGCAAAACGCCGTTTTTCGTCTTTTGTTTGGTTGACCGTAAACGCTGGAAGTTTTTCTCTTTCGTTATTTGTTTAGGTTGACTGATTAGCAAGTGTGTATTCGACAATTGACAACGCTAAGTCAAACCTTCTTTCTTTTTTTCTCGCTAAAAAACGTCGAGTTATACGCAGTATGTTCCTCGCTGTTCGGTTTCTGCGCTAATATCCGATGTTGGTGTACCATCGACATTTGTTTAACTGAAGCAGATTCGTAAAAGAAGGTATAATGGTGACTGTCGTGCGCGTTTCAAAGTCTCCATTTTTAAGTAATAATGGTTAACGTAAAATTATGCTCTTTAAGCATACTGTAAGACCACGTGCTAAGTGTGCAATGGACACAACTTATTTACCCTCAACCGCAGCTTGTAATTTCGCTGACTGGGCACACAGCTCGGCGATGTTGCGCTAATCGTGGCAACACCCGGAAAAACGATCTTCGTTTAGTATTGCAGGTGGTGAAAGTCGTGCTTACAATTTAGCGCTCGTTCCGTTCATGGACCTTGAAAACTGCGCTACTGATAGTCGCGAATTATGTGTAATTCTACCACAATTAGTCACACATATTTCACGGTCGTTGTTTTTTTTCGCCCCAAGTTAAAGATTGCACACTCTGATTTCGCAGCTGGCGCCTGACCGGATTGTCGACGACGCACGCGTCTCGCATTTGCTGGACGTATTTGGCTGTTTCTAATTAGTTTTTTTATCACGTCTTGCAATCACCATTCTATGACGTCATACTGTCACTGTTTTATGACGTCATCATTCATTAACGTCAGACGAAAAATAGGGGAATTCCCTAAGTTAAAAATTCAGGACCCCCCTTTTTGATTTTTTGGTTACGCTCCTGATTGCCCCACCCTGGAAAATTTTCTGCGGGCGCCCGTGGCTGTGTACATTGCTTTTTGACACCAAAGGGAAGTACGCACCAGTACGAAAAGCTACACAAAGACCAAGGGTGACAGGGTTTATCAGAAACTTTTAATGAACCATTAATGGACGCTCTTTTACTTATGTACGTAAAAAAAATGGTACGGTATACAAATTATAAAGAGCTGAGATTGCGAACGCTGTGGGTATGTCAGTATAATGTTTTTTACATTTTCTGACCCAGCTCAACGCCCCCCAGATGAAATTGTGCAAAACGTTTATAAACAGCATGGTGAGACCACTAGCGTATTTTATTATTAAAGATCTCCTTAAAAAAATTAATTGTGCCTTTTCTGTTGCTCGCAGCATGACAAGTTTTACTTTGTTGGAAAGAAGAATCCTTGTGCTGTGCAACAGTGGTACAGCCGAGCTGATAGCTACAAGGTGCGACACCTGGCGGAAGGTTCAACGGACCCTATCGTAATACATATTTGCCGCTAGATGGCAGCAAAGATAATTTTGTCAGTCGAGGGTGTGGCCTCCTCTATTAAGTAAAAGCAAAGTTGAGTTGCTACTTTAAGAGGCCTTTCCCCCAGCGCGCTCTCTTCAGGTGCAATTTGACTCGTAAAAAGCCACTCTCTATATAACGGGATTTGCCTTTAAAAGATCACTTCTTTAGTATTGTACGTAAAGAAAGGTCTCTTTCAAAAAATAATTGCGCCTTTTCTGTTGCTTGCAGCATAA
Organism: Ascidiella aspersa; assembly: GCF_963924565.1. Taxonomy (NCBI): domain Eukaryota; kingdom Metazoa; phylum Chordata; class Ascidiacea; order Phlebobranchia; family Ascidiidae; genus Ascidiella; species Ascidiella aspersa. Next base: position 17,356,488 of record NC_139453.1, read on the forward strand.
CAAGTTTTACTTTGTTGGAAAGAAGAATCCATGTGCTGTGCAACAGTGGCACAGCCGAGGTGATAGCTACAAGATGCGACACCTGGCGGAAGGTCCAACGGACCCTATCGTAATACATATTTGCCGCTAGATGGCAGCATAGCTAATTTTGTCAGTCGAGGGTGTGACCCCCTCTATTAAGTAAAAGCAAAGTTGAGTTGCTACTTTAAATAGCCTTTTCCCCAGCGCGCTCTCTTCAGGTGCAATTTGACTCGTAAAAAGAAGGTCCAACGGACCCTATCGTAATACATATTTGCCGCTAGATGACAGCATAGCTAATTTTGTCAGTCGACCACCCTCTATTGAGTAAAAGCAAAGTTGAGTTGCCCCTGTTGTCCCGTTGCACCGAAGTGCATTGTACGAACTATCGTCGCTCGGCAATAAGTGGCTGCGAATCGTGTTGTCCCGTTTCACCATAGTGCATCGTACGAATTATCGTCGCTAGGCAAGAAGTGCCCTCGACACTCAAGTTTAGCACGTTGTGCCCTTACGCTCTTTGCTTCCGTTGTAGTGAAGCATAGCTTACGAAGGCTCGTGTCACAACGCATCGTGCCTAGAGGGTTCTGCTTAATTTCCTGCAGCAGCAAGTTTCGTTCCATTCTGTTCTGCGCTCTGAGGCTTTGTTTCTTTGATCTGTCATACTGTTTTGTTCTCTATTGTTACCTGAAGTACCGGTAGAGCACATTGCGCATACACCATGGATCCCATTGTTGTCGCATGGCAAGCGCTTGAGGGAGTGGGTCCGATTAATGAGTCTTCATTTATATAATTGCCAAGATGAATCGACCACACTCCTACAAGATTTGAGATGGCCTGTCTTCGTGAGGCCATTCAGGTCCAATTCTTTCCTTTAGTTCAGATACATGAACAGTCAATTTTTGCTGTCTTCAGTCAAAGCTGTAAAAGCCTCTATCTGGTTCAGTCACAAAAGCACTCAAGTTTGCTGTCTGAGTAGAAGCTATAAAAGCCATTTTATATTGATTGAACACGCTATTTATAGACGAGAATCAGTTAAGAAAATTTCTGCGATAAAGAAAGATTTACGTCATTAATTCTTATAATACTTAACAAAATATCACGTGATAACAAGGCGTGGTCTAAACCTTTTTCACACTTATTTCTGACGCGAAACATACAAATTTTACGTCAAAATGCGATTGCGAAACAGCCTCTGACTCCAGTTAAATGTCAACAGTTTGAAAATCACACAACCGGGGAAACCGACTAATGTTCAGACCGCGGTGTTTTGAAACATATACAAAAAACGGATGTAAATACCTTGACGCATAAAAATTGGTGTCAGCAATTTGAATTTTTGCAAATTCGCTGCAAATATAGCAAACATTACAATGTGGTTGCAAGAAATCTACGTAACGGAATTTTACCGAAAACTTTCCGCTTATCGTTTGCACATTGGCTGCAAGGAGTAACGCAAACATTACAATGTGGTTGCAAAGAATTTAGGCCATAGATTTTTACTGAAAATTTTCCGTTACGACACATCGATTAAAAACAAAAATTCTCTGTGTAAACACAATATGACAAAGTGGCTTCTACACGCTAAATCCGCATGGCAAGCGCTAAAATGTCGCATGGCAAGCGCTAAAAAACTAAAAAGACATGTGTATTACTAATAGACAGAAAAAATGCAATGGCACTTAAAGAAACTTGTGGTAAAAAAGGCAACAAAGTAGAAAACATGAGATTCGCACAAAGCGCGAAATTTCTTTGCAGTTTCATTGCTAAAGTTGGCAAAAAAACAGAGTTTGTACAGTTGTAGGAGTGGTGCCCATTCCAAACGAAACCATTAAAATCACTGTAAAAAATATTCGCGCCCCCCTAAAAAATGCTTGGCGCGCCCTCTGGTTAAGAAACACTGCTTTATAGGAAAAACAATTCAAATTTTAATCGAACATTGCATTTCAAGAAGAAGCAGTCTCGTTTTGCTTTTGTAAGCTTCATTTTGGCGCCCCCGTACCTTGGCGCCCGGGGACATATGCCCCCTCCCCCGCCCGTAGCTACGCCTCTGATCGCAATTAGTGGTTGAAATTAAAGCCCATGAAATGCTTTCTGTCACTAGGAAGCGCTCGGAACGATTAAGAACTGAATAGACTGATGTTGGAATACAAGTCAAGCAGACGCTACTTTCCAAGTGACCCAACAGGTAAAACAATATATTAGTTGCTTGCTGACTAAATAAATTAAATTAGGTGATGATACTTTAGCACTTTTTTATTAGGTTGTAAGAAGCTTTATCAGTGTTTAATTTAGTTGAAATTTGAAATCAGTGACAATACTTTAGTATGATTAATACGTTAAGCTTTAATAACCTATAAGTCAGCTACACATAGGAAATCTAAACAATTAACAAGTGTTCGTGGTTCAGGGTGATAAAGGCGAAGTTTAAACTCGGCACAGGTTTGGCACGATTGCCCATCTGCTTCACTTCTTTACTTGAATATGGTAAATTTCGACTTTTTCAACAAAATCATATAGTCGAGTAAAACCAGGGTGCCCTAATTTTCTGTGAAGATCACATAATTTTGAAATAGAGCTGTAAAAACGTAATCTAATGTAGAAAGGCAAAGCCGTCAGTCAAATGCCTAGAATCTATCGTTCTAGAAAACTAAATCAAGAAAGTCAAACAGTGCTAATCTCTGAAGCTCGAAAACAAACTTAACGCCTTGTCCATTTTTAAAGTAATCCCTAAATGACAGACATTTTAACCTTGGCGTAAAGGTTAAACTAAAAAGTTACACTATGCAAGCTTGTAACTCAAAAAGACATGCGACGGGTATCTCAGCTGTCTGTAAAGTAAAAAGGCATCACGTGGCTTTGAAATCATTCTCTGCCCGGAATGCAAACAAAACGGCCAGGTTATTCTAGGTGTGATATCTCTAATCAAACACCGTAAACAATATAGGACCAGACGACACGTTAGCCGCTTAAGGAAATGCACTTCAGAAGGCGCAACTTCTGTAAGTGTGAGAGATAAATATATCTGTTTATTGGCTTAGAGATTAGTTTACGAGAGAAGAACATTCTCTTACGTAAAGTTTCTCCTTCAACTTCACAAAAAGGGACGTAATTTTGCAAATGGCTGAACAGCTATGCCGTAAATTTAGTTTAGCTCAAGCGCGGTTTTAAATCTGCATTGCACGACCGATAAGACAACATTAATTCAGCGGCAAAATACTTGAGCCTACAACTGCGGCAGCTTAGAGAGAAAGAGGCGTGGTGCGTAAAATTATAAACAAGGCATGATGAGATGACTGTGTCCGGCATGTATCAATAACTGACAATGCATAGCGCGCACAAAAATTACGAATAAATTATAGCTGTCATCCTACGTAATCAGACTTGGACAACTAGATTTATTTTAGCTTTTTAAAATTAGATTAGAATTAAAATTAGAGCATTTTAGTTTTTCTAAATTAGATTAGAATTAGATTGTTTTGAGTTTTTTCAAATTAGATTAGAATTAGAATTACCGAATCCTAAAAAAACAAATTTCAACTAGAATTTGAACTAGCAAGTATTCTTATAACAATGTGAATGGTAAATATGTGTGTGCTAATTTGTAAGCCTTTTGATGTTTTTTAGACTGTAAAAATTACATACAATTCGTTTCAACCAAAGAGTTTTAATTGAAATTCTGTGTTTCAACTGCGTGACTAAAAATGCCGATGGACAAAGTAGCAGTTTCGGAAAATCCGAATTGGATTAGAACTAGAATTAGAGCACACAGGCAATTCATAAATTAGATTAGAATTAGCCGCATTTTGCTCTAATTCAATGAATTAGATCTAGTTGTCCAAGTCTGTACGTAATGAGCCTATTATAATTCAATTTAATTGGTGTAAGACCCATCCCTGTGTTAACGGTAACTTAATTAAGCTATAGGTGCTAAAAATTACCCAAAAACGTTAACTAAAAATCTATCAAAAAAAAAATAGCTAAAGGCTGATAAGGGAAAAAGAAGGTTAGGATAGTAAGAGGCCGTAGATCAGGGGTCGGCAACCTTTCGTACGCAGTGTGCCAGTTTATGAATAATGTTAAAATATTACAACTCGCGTGCCAAACATTTTTCTATGTTTGGTTTCGCACTGGCAATCAGGGCTGTGGAGTTGGTTAAAAACAACCAGAGTCCGACTCGGGCCGAATATGAGGTTTCATCGCGTCACGAGTCCGACTCAGCCTCTGTATTTCACCAATAACTAAATTAAGGTGGATATTCCGCAATCCACTGATAGGGTCATGGAAAATATGCCACGAGCATATGCTATTCCACCTTAACAATTTACAGTTTGCGCTGCCTTATCAGTTTCGAAATTTGGTACTGCGCATGCGCACATGTCGGACTTGGGTAGTTCCCTGCTGTGATCTGACATCTAATTTACGTATATTTTCTGAAATATACTTTGATGCTTTTAAGCTGATACCTAGAAGTGTTAACTATCAGTTTCGTTTTTGTTAGTTTCTCAGTCGCACAAAAACACACGTGCTTACTTTTAATGTAAAACAGCGTTTCTCAACCTTTTTAGCGTACGGACCGGTAAAAATTTAAAACAGGTTTTGCGGACCGGTGGCCTTTAAAAATTAAAATGAATCCAGAATGTAATTATGACAAAAGTATGCAACTTTAAAGCAAATAACGAAAACTTTAATATAATGAGAAATTTGCTGCTGTCTTTTTGATATCATACGTGTTATTGGTGGTTCCGTTGAAGTTTTTCACGTACAACTAATCTTAAATTTAAGACTTAAACTAGTTGTAGCCAACACTCGTAGCATTGTGACGTACGATAGAGTCCAAAGTAGACGATTACCTCTATGTTAAGGCACAAATCTGCAAACTACGGAACTGGCTATGTTCTAAATTTGTTGGACAAGCCGCCTTCAACATCTTGCTTTTTGCAATTGAGATATAAATTTGTAGTATATTTGGCGGACTGGCAGGAAAGTTGACGCGGACCGGCGGTTGAGAACCACTGATGTAGAATGCCCTGCTTTAACGTAGTAAACGTTACGCCAAATTTGGGACATTGTGACGTAATAGGAACGGTTAGTGGTAAACAACAAGTATAACGCCCACAAAAATAATATTAAATACAACAACAATATTAGATACAACAGAAGACACTTATTTGTGACACGAACTGGCAATGTGTGCAACCATTTAGTTAGCGCTAGTGTTAGTGATGTAATAGTAATGTTAATGATGTGGTATTGATGCACTTTCCTAAGGTGATATAAAGTACGCGTTAAATCAATTGGCGTGCCATGCAATATCATCTGCCACTTGTGGCACGCGTGCCAGGGGTTGCCGACCCCTGCCGTAGATAGATAGGGTAAAGTAAAATACACCGAAAGCCATTGCAGACTCACCGAATCTGTTGATCTATGATGCAAGCAGGGCAGGTCAGAAAAACAACTAGCCTGTAGTGAGGTTCGAACTCACGACCTCCGGTCAAGCCGGGAACGTCGCTCTACCAACTGAGCTATGCAGGAGGAGCGAGTCGAGAAGCAACCATACGCCAATGTTTGCTCAATCTGTTAGTACAGTCCCGGCTTGACCGAAGGTCGTGAGTTCGAATCTCACTGCAGGCTAGTTGTTTTTCTGGCCTGCCCTGCTTGCATCATAAATCAACAGATTCGGTGAGTCTGCAATGGCTTTCGGTGTACTAATTATACGTAAGCCGTAGTCGTTGATCAAAAAGCAACTTCAGAAGGGCTAGATCTCAGTTGTTAACACACATATGTGTGCATGTTTCATTGAATAAGGTAAAGTAAAGTAATGTAATTTTACTCGGTTATCATCAGGTGTAAACGTCGTAAGAAGGTGCGGCTTCCATCGCAATAGATGCGAACGGTTTTCTTGCAAGCTGTTAGGTCCGGCGGAGACTTCCAAACATCGCAAAACTCAGCAACATCACATCACTGCGGCTCAGCTAAAAAGACAGCTTCAGGTTGAGAAACAGAATCGTTAGACGAGATTGGCACTGCAATCGGTGTAACAACTTGAACCGATGGCATTGGAACATCATTTCTTTCTGTAAATTTGTTTTTAGAGAAAGGAGAAACAGGTTTAGAAAAATAGCCTATTTTCGTATGACGTAGCTAAGAAATGGAAAAGTTCGAATTATTTCCCTTTGGCTTCGAAAAAACATTACCTGCCCTTATATTACCTAGCATGGCAGCTAGACGCGTTGACGTTTTGTCGTTGCAAGCTTTAAGTTTGCTTGAAACCTTTAATAACAAAGTAGATAAATTAGTATTTGACATACTGTGTATAAAAGTTTTAGATGATTTTTTTTTTAAATAAGTGATTTTTTTTTAAATATCGAATTTTCGGGGGATTGTCCGTCAAATTTCTATGTGTTCAAAGTTAGGCTGGGTTGTTCTTTGAACACTACATAGTAAAAGCACTTTAGGGCTTGAATGACAAGTTCTGTTTAAAATTATACTTTACGTAGCATTATTGGAAATAAACTTGGGTATTTAAAACAGGTTTAGTAAAATAATTCCCCCAAAAAGGGCAATTTTAAGTACGAAGGACAGCCCTTTTTCTAAAAATCCAAAGCCCCCTACCCCCTCACACACAAAAACGACACCAGGTCGATGGAAAATTTTTATTTTATTTACGTAAAGTGTAATAACGATGCAGCTAAAACAACAAAACAGCGAAAACAGTTGCTTATGCGAACACAATATTTATACATATTTATACCCTCACTCATTTTCAAGATCAGGAACCCTGAAAAATCCGGTAACCTCTATGTTGTGCTTAACAACTTTGTCCCACACATAGTCAATCTCGTCGACACAGTGTGGCCATCGCCAACCTTTACGACACTTTGCTAAGGTAGAAACCTTGGCACCTTCCTTATCCATTTCTATAACCTTTCCAGGGAAATTCGACCCCTCGTATGAAACGATGACAAAATCTCCAACATGGATGCTATTTATGGATACATTAGAATTACTACAACCACTTTGTGGCTTGCCACATTCAATTTCTTTGATTTTATCTACGTTGTTATCGACACTTCGCCCTTCTTCTTCACTGGAATCAGACGTATTTCCCAAATCTTCGCCGCTTTCACTGCTGCATTCGGAGTCATCATTCAGAACAAGTTCAGTGTCTGAGTCTTCTGAACTGCTCTCCATGTCTGCTGGGGTAACTCCCTTTCCTGGTGTGACGTTTATCTTTCTTCTCCGCTTCCTGGGAGGTCAGTGGTTACCATTGTCGACTCCTCGCATTGCTTTTAACATGCCCACTACAACATCAGAAACCCTTTTTTCAACGACATTAGGAGGACTAATATTCGTATTTGGGAGCCTCTTCAATGCTTCTTCTGGCGCAAATGAAGAAATTCCACGAGGAATTGAATCCATTTTGAAGATTGTCAGAATTGCCATGGCTAAACAGCTCTATGTAAAGTTTGTCTAAAAGAGCAGGAAAACCATTTTTGCTTAATGTCGCAGCACTCTTCTTGTTAGTAGATTTCCAATTATCTAAAATTTTACGCCAGGAGTTTTTAAGTGGTGCAAAAAATGCAACATCTAACGGTTACAAGAAATGAGTGGAATTAGGTGGAAGACAGCAGAAATCCACGTGGTTGAATTGAGCGTGGTTGACTTGAGCGAGATTTTGGTCTTATTGCGAACTGTGTTTTATTTCGACGTAGTGCTGTTTTACTTTCGTTGTATGGCTGGAGTCCCTTATTGGTAGGCTTACCATATTTTTGTGACTTCAAAGCGAGACGCCTCCAAAGACCAAGACCCCTTTGCTGTGATTTTTTAACTTTACATTTTCCGATATTATTACATAGGCCTATATTTGTCATCAAGAGTTCATGCGCATATTCTCTGTCTAAATATCGGTTTCAGTTCGAAAAATAGAAAGGAATTGACGTTAACGATACAAAATTTACTTATTCGCCCAATCATACTTTTCTGTAGATAACACCTTCTTCAAAAAGACATTGTTCAATTTTACATTCTCGTAAAAGTCAGAGCAGGACCAATCAGTATTGATTTTACATGTGATAACGGCTTTCACGTTCTGCTCCAGCATCCTGCTTCTGCTCTCAGACCACATGCTCTTCATGATGGAAAAAAATCTTTCAACGGGTGCGGATGTTCCGGGTAAACAAAATATGAACTCTACCAGCTTTTGAAAGTTTGAAACGCGTATGCGTTTTTTTTCAAATTCTTTGAACATCTCGACCCACTTTTGTTTCAAAGACGCATTTTGCCAGCTCTCTTCCTTACAACGTTCAGACATGTGACTTTTCGCTAGTACTTGTTCTTCGAAAAGAGAGTCGCTGTTGATCACCTGCTTCCCAAACATTATGTTGATCTCTTCCGCAGACTCATACACTCGCACCCAGGATATTTCTTTGTTTAGGTCGATCCAAAGATGAGGAAGCACATCTTTATAAGAACCATCATAAAGATCCAGATACGATAAGCATTTATCGTAAAAATCTCTTGCTTCTTTGTAAAACAAGTTTACGTTTACTTCGCCTGCTTCTTCTAGCTTGCCCAAGAGAGTCAATGCTGCAGATGGGATGAAGTTGTTTTCTTTCTTTTTAAGTAAGTTTAGCTTTAGCTCTGACAGAACATGTGCCACATCTACGGCACTAGCGTTTTCGTTTTCTAACTTTAGAATAGTCTCGTTGAAATATTTCAACTGCCCATGAACAAATTTCAAATAGAGCTCTTGTGTTGGTTCTTCGAAGCATTTTTTGATGAGACTAGGACAACCTTCTTGGGAGTTGAAGTAACTTTTTAATCCCTCAAACATTTCAAGTATTCTTTGCAAAGCTGGTAGCAAAGAGAGAAATCTTGTATTGCCATGTTACAAGATACGCTGATACTCAATTTCTACAAACTCGCAAAAATTTTTCAGCTCAGTAACTCGAACGGTGTAAATGTGAAAATTTTTTATAGATTTTCACAACAAGACTTTCGACACATACAGGGAGAGTATCCACAGCATGTTGGAGGCAGTTGTGAACAATATGAGCTGCACATCCGATCCCTGTCAGATCTCTTTCGATCTTTTCTTTCACTATGAAGAAAACATTATTTTGCCCTCTTCTTTTCACACCTCCAAAATTAGTGTTGCAGTTGTCGGCACAAAACCCAACAACTTGTTCTTTAAGCTCATTTTGGTCAAGAATCGAAACCAGGTAATCGCTAAGTATTTCGGCAGTTTCACCGGGAAGTGATTTAAATTCTAACAGCTTCACTTTCACGCCGATATCAGGTACTAAGTAGCGAACCACAACAGAAACAAGCTTGATCTCTTTGCTGTTCGAAGCATCAATAGTCACGGTGACGAAGTTGGCTTTGCCCAATTCTTGTCGTAGATCAGTAGCTACCATCGGTGCAATGCAATTTACAATCACTGCTTCGCATTTCGTCCTTGCTAAAGCAAATTTAGGTTCAAAAAATTTTGAAACTAGCTTTGATGTACAATCGGAACTCTTGAAGCTCTGTCCGTGAATAGCAGTGTGATATGCAAACGTAGCTTCCTTTACTGCTAACTTTAAAGATTGATCAGAATTAGCCGGTTTGAAGAAATTTGTTACGCGCGACGACAACGCTGCCGCCTTAATAGAGGACTTGTGTTTTTGGGTTTGCAAGTGTTTGTCAATATCTAATCGTCCGCCGTGGCTAATTGCAAACACAGCTATACAATGATTGCAGCGAACTTGATCTTTATCAACAACGGTTTCTTTTAAATATGGGTATTCTTGTTTTAAGTCATTTGTAAATGTACATTTTCTTTTGGGCATTTTAACAAGATAATTTAGCACTGCTACTTTTAGTCAAGTTACATACCTAACCTACATAAACAAACATGCATGTAGCGTCTACTTCCGCGTCCAGGCCAACGCAGACGCCCAATCGGGTACTTCAGGTTTGACAATTCGAAAACGCGCTCTCCTACACAATTCTCTTCCCCCAATCTCCACAAAGGAATCCAACCAAAACTTTATTACTGGTGACACGCTTTAAAGGCTTGAAATGGCAGGACGAGCAATTATGTAGGCGAGTGGTTTTCTAAAATCAACGAATATGCCAATTATATATACATTTTACAACAGCAAACAACAAATAGTACAAATTTCACCGAAACGTTTGAGCCTGGGTCTTCAACTAAAATTTGCGTAAGCACGAAGTCACACTGTAATTATAACATTAAATTTAGGCTACTTATAGTTGGCACAAAGAAAACAATCGCCGTAACAATGAACAATAATGACGATTCTTAAAATTACTACACACGAAGTTAATGTTTACATGTACATTTCAACAGTCACACAGCACTTACCAAAATATTGGCTTGAGTTGAAATACTTTAAAATGCGCAGCAGATGAAACTTTACACAGTCAGTTCAAATTTAGCTTTTAAATTACTTCTGTAAAGGCATGAACAATGAAACATTACCAGCTTAAAAAAACAGCAAACAAACGGCTACGTTTTCAACAAAAAACGAGGCGACATCGTGACCGCATGAGGCGGTGATTTTCAACCATTTAAATTACATAAAAAGGGGAACAGTTTACACTAATGTAGATTTGTAACAGTAACGAGACGTTAAAAAGCGGGACGTTGGGCTGACTGGTCGGGACGCCGGGACAAGACGTTAAAAAGCGGGACTGTCCCGCCTAAAACGGGACGTATGGTAAGCCTACTTATTGGCCGTCTTAAGATATTTAGGACAGGGGTCGGGAACCTATGGCTCGCGAGCCATATATGGCTCTTTTTGTGACGCCTTATGGCTTTGTTGATGAAGAATTTTTGCTTGCAAAAAAATCTAAGCTATTATTTCTTTGCATGATCTCAACTAAAACTGGATGCGGCCATGGCGGCTTTCTTTACTTTACATTACCTTTTTTCGCACATAGTAGCAAGAGTTTGGCGCTTCGCGCGAATTTTATTTGTTGTTAGAGACTGTTATCCCGTTTGAAGGTGTCTCTTAATATCCAAAAGCCCCTATTTTTTCAACGAAACTTTGTAATCAAAGTTGTACAAACTTAGCTAATTCAATTTTGTTGCATAGCATGTTCTGTCCTTTGAATGAGAACAAAATAAACGGCCCTGCTCAGTTTACTATTTTTTGCTGGATGTTACAAAATATTATATGGCTCTCATGGAAATACAACTAAGCATATTTGGCTTTTATGGCTCCCTTGGCTAAAAAGGTTCCCGACACCTGTTTTAGGAAGTAAGATAGCAAATTCAAAACATAAAAAAAATGTAATACATCAAATTTCCAGTGCGTTTAATCATTAATCGCTCCTTTATCTATGTGCTGCCTAGTATGTTTGCCTTTTTGTGTATTGTTGATCTTCATATATTTCGTAGGTGTGCCGCCAAATTTTTTTTAGCTCTGTTGGTGTGCCGTAAGTGAAAAAAGGTTGCGGAGCACTGAGGTAGACCAAAGAGATTATAACCATGAGGACTAACTCTCACTTTTGCCTTTTTTCTTTTGCCTTTAAGCAATACATTCTACTTTCGACAGCCGTCACGGTCTGATTCACAATAAGAAAAACATCATCTTTCCCATTTAAGCCTGTTATAAAAATGTACGCTTTTGGCGTAATTTGTTGTTTAATGACCCCTAGTCCTAATTTAAACCGTTTTCTGTTTACAAAATTGACTTGGTAGGACAGGCAAGGTTATCACAAGTTGCGTGACACTTTCTTAGGACCCTACTGTACTTTTTTGAAAGGCGTGTTACTGTTAAAATGTACGCGATTGAGCTATGTCGTTGATTTCGGGGCTCTTTCCATTTGGTACGTAGAAAGTAACGCAAAAAACGGTCTACAAATGCCGCATAACGCAACGCACATCATTATTTTATTATTAATAATAATGCTCTACCAACCCAAACTCAAACCCGCACCGTAACCCGTTGCGGTATGCGGTATTTAATGACCGTTTTTTGCGTTACTTTCTACGTTAAGATTTATGTGAGGAATTGGCGTATAAATTAAATTAATATCACTTAGTTTGTTGTTAATTTCAAGGTGCCGAACTCATTAAACTTAACTGTATGGCGGTGTTAATTGTTAGCTTCTTAATGTAAATGATATAGGTATTTTGCATTGTACACTGTACACTACAGAGCGTATTACAGAAAAAGAAACTTTTGGTAAACCAAACCCATAAATGAATTGGCTTTAGTGTATAAATTTTACTAAAAATTGTAGAATTCCAAATTTGATAAGTGTGCCGCAAATCAAAATTCTTTTTTGAGGGCGTCGCAAAAAAAGTTTGCGAACCACTGCCTTACATTACTATTGGAATACAAATGTATCTATTTCTATACTACTGTTTAAGATCCCAAATTTAGCGGTGGGGCACAGTAGTGCTATGCAGTTTGCGAACAATTTTTTGAAGTGCAAATTTTGTCTGCCCCTTGGTGGTAATTTGCCAGCTTTTCTTACATAAAGTAAGTTGGAGTAATATTTGGTTGTATACCAATTTAATTTAAATAAAAAAATTTGCTGTGCTTGGTAAATGGTAACAGCCATTGCTCATTTAGGAAATGTTTTACGCAAATATATCCTTATCCTAAAGAATACTTTCCATACAGTAATTTTTCTTTAGTATGCCAGTGTTCAGTGCGCAGAATAAATTTATGCTGTACTGCTGCTCTAAATAGTCTTCTATATACTTGTTCCAGTGTTACAAATTAAGACACATTGAAATTGATACCATAAACTGAAAATTAATACCAAATTCTTTGAAAACATCGTTCAAACAAAAAGTTTTTGCACCTCAGTTTGCTGTGTGTAATATTTAACTAGCAAATATTATTGGTGGTGTGCTGCTTGTGCGAGTGAAGCAAGCAATTAGCATTTGTAGTTACATTTAAAAAAGGTAGTTACATTTGAAATCAGTAGTTACCAAATGTCACTGAATTCAGTTAATAATTTTTCAAATTATATTATATTTGATTGCTCAGTATTGGAGTATGTTATTATAATGTTAAACTTCTCCACTTGGTTTATTTTTATAGAACTTGCTCGTATTTACTAGTTAAACTATAATAAGAACACATGTTCGTCTATAACTGTGATTCAGCCATTCTGGGATTATGTTGGACATTGCTTAAAGACATATCAGCAGTTCACTGGGAAAATAAAAAAATAGTCAGTCTATTCCTCAAAGATACAACAAATCTCTGGTAAGATTATTGTGACAATGAGATCATAGTGTAATGCAAACCATTATAGAGTATTTATTTTACTTAAAAACAAAACTTCAAACTGCCATTTGTCCATGGGTAAAGTTTAGGCCTATCTAGTTTAGGGCTACCCAAACTTTTCAGTCTGTGACTGTTTTTATTGTATTAAACTTTTTGACCCACTAGGTTTAACATTTTAAAACATATCATTTCTTGATGTCTGCTTTGGCATGTATTTATTGAAGTAATGTGCATTACATAATTTGCCATTAACATACCAAACAAAAATATAACAATTTTATAAATTTAGCACTTTGTATAAAATTTAACTCCATGAGCAACCCCCAGTTTGGAAAGCCCTGGTCTAGTTATACAAAACTTCCGAGTACTTTTACCAATGTTTTGTTTGTGACTTACTGGCATATTTTAAGTATTTATTTATTTAAAATCTTTTTTTTAATTTAGTATGTTACACTATTTTTCCATTATACAGGTTAGAAAACTGATTGGGAACCTCCACTTAAAAAGTTCTGGTCACAGAAAGAGCAGATTATTTAAAGAGTAAAACACAATAAATTCCTTCAAATTTTCCACCCTTTTACCATTTGTTGTGCTGTAAGAAGCCTATTAATTAATGTGAAACTCTATTCTCTTGTGGATAACGTATGACACTGCTTTACACAAATTCCCACTGGCAATTGTTTGGGCTTTTCAGTGATTTTGATTTCTTAAGTCAGAGTGGTCCAAGGTTGCACAATTTTTCTTACATATTCTTTACGGGCCACAAAGCAGGCTACATGCGTGCCAGGAGAGGATAAACGATTTTCGTTAGGTCGGAGTATAAGGTGTTTAAAGATGGCAGCACAAAGCATTGTCAAAAAGTAACTGTTGAAAGATATATAAGCTGCACAAACTTTCTGCTATCACCAAATTGTGCACAAATAAAATCGAGCGATAATAATCAGACTGGAGAATGGTGCGCTCCAAACACGCAAAATTGCATATTTGACAACACTTAATTTTGAAAAAGACTGCGTTTATAAGTGAACACAAATATAACTTGCATTGCAAAACAGCCATTTTAGAAAGTTCCCTATAGGACGCACTGCGACTTTTAAACCTGTCTGACACATACAAAAAATAGGCTTTTTTTCCAAGTCATAGTAAACTGGTTTATTTAATGGTGTAATCGGAAAAATGTAACCCTAACCAAACCATTGCAGTATGCTCGCTGATTGTTGGTCACTTATATTTCTTTAAAATAAATCTTGTACGCATTATAATAATTCCACAGTGCTTCGCGGGCCATAAACAATGATGTCGGGCCTGGGTTTTGGACCACCCTGCCTTAATTTATCAATTTTTGTTAAAAGTGTCATTATTTTCCTACTTCTTGGTATACCTTATATGCAAACTCAGGCAAGCAAAACAAAATAATGTTTATTTAAAAGCTATTTGGTTAAACATGGTAAAAATCAATCAATTTAAAGAATAAATAAAGTTCTTTATTGACACCAGATTCCAGAGGCCACTTCAGTATTGTATTCTTTTGTGTAGTATATGGTCAACAGCGTCTGTAAGAACACAATTTATCGACCAATATATTACAAATGTTTTTTTATACTTTTATTAGATTATCTCTTTGCACTGATTTATTATATTTATATTTCAAAGTGTGTATTACAAAGTAAACGTTTTGTTTTATATGAATAAAATATTAATAAATTTTTACTTTATCGTCAAAATAGTTGTTGAGAATAAATTTAAATAAATTTCAGGAAATAAATTATAGACTCTAAAAGTTTAGTGGCTTAATTTAGAGTAAATAAAAAAATCCACACAAAACTAGGTAGCATATTGTGCAGGTTTGAAATCAGGACTGCGGAGTCGGTTTGTTTTGCTGGAGTCGGACTCGGGGACTCGAGTAAGACCATTTAAAACTACCCGAGTCCCAAGTCTGACATGCGCAGTAAACTAATATGACCGCAAACTGAAAATTGTAAAGGTGGAATAGCATGTGATGGAATATTTTCCAACCATGTAGGTATTATGAGAGAACGAATTATACGACACCCCTAAAAGTGGATAGCTGAATATCCATGTTATTTTGGTTAGGTAAATTGGTAGAAAACAGGCTGTTTAGTCAGGGGCGGACTCAGGACTCAACGAAATGCCACATTTAACCGGAGTCGGACTCGGGTTATTTTTAGCTGACTCCACCGCCCTGTTTGAAATAGATACATTTTGTCATTTTCAATGTAAGTTTGCGAAAAGTATTTTTTACCTCAAGTGCTTCTCATCTTTTCTCCCTAATAGCAAAAGTTTGGAGCTTACTTGCTGGAGGTTGTAGTTGAATGAATATCAAAGCCCATGTATAGAAGGAGGTGACATCTTGTAAACAGCTTAAATATATATATCTTTATTCAGTTTAAATTTGATTGGATAACTGGTTGTAAAAGAATAAATGTTATTATTACATTTAATTTCAACAGATTACAAAGCTGCATAATCTGGTGCTTTCCTTTTTTAAATGAACAATATTACACACTAATTGTTCACCGAACCCTATCCACTAAACTGGTAGCAAAATGTGTAATGTTAATATTCCACCAAAACTAAAGAATAATAAAGTATATTACAAGATACCTACTTTAATTTTCTTTAAGTGTTTTACTGTAATGCTAAATTAAACGAAACTGTGGCAATAAAAATAACTTTAAACAATATTGTAATAGTTTGTTTATTGTACTATAATAAGCGAACACAAAAAGTTGTACCAAAAGGCTTACTAGTAATAATAAAAAAATGTAAATTCCTCGGTTTGGAACTACTGGTCTACTCTACAGCAACGCGTTGTTCATTAACTGGACGACGTTGGCGCGCCAATGAGTGTGTTACCATATTATATAGTACTTATGGTCAGCTGATATTGTATGACCTACAGGCTTTTTACCCTACTGAAATATTTAACCTGGATAGCGAATCTGTCACTAATTTAGATTATATAATATTTTTTTCACAATAATCTAAAAAAAACATCTAACATCTAGATCAGTGGTTCTCAACCTTTCGTGCCTCGTGGCCCCCTTCGAAAGGCTTTTAATCTTCGTGGCCCCCTTCGGTTATAAAAAATGACTAAAATTGTGTTTAACGTGTTTTCACTTATTTTATTTCACCATGTTGTTAAAAAACACTTCAATTGGACGAAAGCCAACGAATGAATAAATTAATTAAAATCCGAAATCAGGTGACGTCGCTTCCTGATCAAATCGTACTTTTTTAGCAGAAATTAAATCGGCGGCATCATTCTTTTTTGGGGGATGCTTTTTATCGCCGTGATTTTTAAGTTTGGAGGGTCGTAATGACGCATTTGATATCACCACCGAGCAGTGCAGACACTGCGCACAATCATGGCCGTCTTGTCTAACTTTTGTGAAGCCAAAAAACGTAACTCTCACACCATTTGCAAATTTTCGACATTTTTAAACGTTCCAAAGAGAAACTGAGTAAACTAGACAAAGCACAAATGTTGGTTGTATGTGACGTAACAATGTTTGGCAATTAGGCGAGCAGATAAAGAATCACAAGCTTGACGTCGACTGGTGCACTTCTCACGAAAAGCAAGTAGTAATGTGTAAGAAAAAATGCGTTAAAATTGGTCAAAGAAGGTTTAACACTACAAGTTTGAGTTTAACTAATACAAATTAAATTAAAAATAATGACACGGGTTTTGCAATACCACAACATTGCTACAGACTTATGCTCGTGGCCCCCCAGGGGGACCGAGGACCACGGTTGAGAAACCCTGATCTAGATTGTACAATCCTACATCTAGAATCAAATCAAAACACCTAAATCTAGATTAAAATAATCTAGAATGGCAACTATGACGAGTGTATGTAAATATTATTTCCTTATGCGCTAAACCTGTTGTTTTGTTTACGAGTAGCATAATGCCCCAAAAGTGGCGTGATGTTTACTGCGTAAAAGCAGGACATTCTACATTAAACGATTTCGGCCGTCAGCGAAACAAACAGATTAAGCGGCGAACGGATTGAAAACCATTCCTTTTGACCGATTAAGAAACGAGAGAACTTAATTCATTCCAGCGCCAAAACGAGAGAGAATGAATTAACGAAATAGATTGGAATCCGGCTTAAACGTTCATATAAACGGGCTTAATGTTTGACTCGAATAGGCTCTATAGTTTCGTGATCCAAGTGATCGTTTGAATGCACGAACCATTTTACAGTGCTTATCAATATTATTGTATCAAAAAATTTAATAAATTAATGGATGTATTTTTATGCTGGAAAAAATTTCATCTTCAGTATGCATATCATTTACATGGTCAACGAAAGTACCACTAAGATATGAGGAATCTAAAATAGGACATTATTTATCAATGGTATTTCAATGCAACAATAACAACACGTTTACCGTATAGGCTACTTTGTACAGCACCAAAAACGTATTGAAGTCGCCATAAAAGTAGGTGGGGCTACTTTGAACACTGTTCCAAGTTAGGCACACCAAAAACAAAAACGTAACCCACTTTAGTAATTTTAAATACTGAACGGTATTCTCCATATAAACCAAGTTTTGAATTATCTTTTATGTGCTAATAAAATTCCTAACATTTTACTGAAAAAAATCCATCAAAACCTCTTTTACTTTCCGAGATCCAACTAGAAGTTTCCAGGCTACTTAAAAACTGCCAAATGCTGGTAAAAAGTCACGTGATTTTACGGACCTTAATGTATGGTGCAATAATTTTTTTAAATTAGTGTTCAAAGTTAGAGTGCTGTTCAAAGTAGCCCCTCATGACGGTAACGGTTATACTCATACCGTGGTTATACCAGTGTTGTAATGACTTAAGTGCACTCACTATTTTCAAATGACTTGACTTGACTTAAGTCTTTCAGAAAAATGACTAGACTAGGACTTAAGTCATTGTGTCAAATAACTTGGGTTTAAATTAAGTTTTTTTATAACATTTTTTAATGAAATTGGGCTATTTATCTTCAGTTTTGCGCGTAAAACAGTTTCCTAGTTGTCTACGTTTTTATTATTTTTAGTCGAGTCATTGCTCGTAATCAAACGAGTTTGCCAATTTTAATAGTTAAACGTTTAATTTATTTGAAGTTCACTTGCTCTCAAAATGACTTGACTTGGGCATTCATCTGATGACTTGGTCTGGGACATGACTTGCTATTTTAGCAAAAGACTTGACTTGGACTTACGTTATTTTACTAACGACTTGACTGGATTTAAGTCATTTCAAACTGACTTGTTTACAACACTGGGTTATACACAGATCTGCACAAAATGATTCGCGCCATGTATATCTCATAAAACTCTTAGTCTGGCTATCCTTGAACGTCATTTAATCGATGAACTTTTTCATTTTTGTTTATTCTTCTGACCAGGTGTAGCATTGCGCGAAAGATTGTATACGCTAAAATGCAATTTCTCTGACAACGCTGCCACCTGATTTATATCTAAACAGGCAATTCTAAATACCAAATTAGCATTCATCATAACATACTTTTATTTAATTATATAATATACAAAACTCCAACAGACTTTATGGCAAATTAGTACAACACCGACTTTTAATAATGCTCCACTGCTTACATAGTTAAAAGTGGTGTTTTATCAGAAGCTGCTGGTGTCTTTACGAAATTTACAGCAGAATCTTCATTGTGCACCTAATGCCTTAAAATTGGGAATTTTGTAATATACGGCGTAAAATTAATTCTTGCGATTCCTCATTTGTAGCAGATTGTTGATATCCTGAACAAGGGTGGGCCAATCTGGGGATACGTTGTGATTGTAGCGTCTAAATATAGGGTGTATATCAGATGTACAGTAAAATGTAGTTTTTTTTTAACTTAAACAGTGGTTTTAAACCAGGGGACATGGTTCAAACAAGCGGTTTTGTTATCTAAAGTAGTCAGGCGCGGATCAAGGATTTTTTGTTGTTTCGGGGGCCATGAAATGTTTTTAGACGTGAAGTCAAAAAAAAAAAAAAACATGGCCACGTTCCCCTTGGATCCGTGCCTGTCATTAGTTAACTTACTAAAAATCTGTGAGCATTTTCGCTCCTTTTTTGTATTTCGGCTATGCTTAGTAAAAGCTTTCATATTATTGTATAGACGTGTGGGGTACCAGATAAGTTTCCGCATAACTATAATTTCCCAATTTATTTGTAGGCCCAAATGCATTTATTCTCTTTTTTGATTATTTTATATGTTGGCCTGTTTTGAGGGGATCTATTTCAGCTGTAAGTCTTCATAAGTACTTTAACATTGTGTAGCCTATATATTAAGGCTTTTTACTATTCCGTGCACTGCTGTTGAGACCATAACTCTCACACAATGTCTCCTAAAATCATGTTATAAATCAATGACATGTTTTCGAGCATTGTCACTAATTCGCCCGAAAAACGTCTTTCTTATATATTGAAAATTTCGTCATTTTAAACCAAATGAACGCATTTTTTTCGCAGGATAGTTTAACATTTGCATATCAGTTTTCCCGAGAACGACAGATTTCTTATATAATTTCCTTTTTTATGACAACATGTTAGGCCTACGACGCAATTTTGTAGCGTAATAAATTCTAAAAACCTCCTTTAACAAAAATCCCCGTGCGCCCCAAGTTGTGCAAAAAATAGATTAAATACTCGCTTCAAATTTCACTTTAGTTTCTAAAGTAGCATTATCAATTATCTCACTGTTGGGTAATCAACAAAAACATATTGCGTTTGATATGACAACTAGTTATAATCTAAAGCAGCGGTTCCCAGACTTTTCTAAAAATGTTACCTGGTGGACCCGTTGCAATTATTTTGATATTTCGCGGCCCTATAAAAATTCAAGGGTCAGTTGACCCATGTTCATTATAGTAGCCTACACTAGTGCAGTCACGATCTTTCAAATGTAACAATTTTTTAACTAATGCGAACGATTCGCTGATAGCAGGTAGTACAGCATAATGATTTATGATGTCACAGGAGGCATTATAACACACGCTATATGATTAAATAATAAAGTATAATTAAAGACAATAGTGATGACAGATAATGCTTAAAACATGGAGTCTCATAGACTAATGTTAAAAACATTCGCTAAAGCCTAATGTTTAAAAACTGCTCCTTGCGGACCCTCTAAAACAGCTCTACGGACCCCGTTTGGTCCGCGGAACCTAGTTTGGGAACCCGCTGATCTAAAGGGTCAAAATATACTGAACCCGGTAAACATAGGTTAAGTTAAGGAACACTAATCCAAAGCAATCATTACGTATAGAGTATTAGACTGTTTGAACTTTTTTTACTAAACTGCTGCTGTCCTATTTATATTAGTATGTTTAAACAAGCGTTTGATTGTTAATATGAAATAGTTGTTTAACGTTGAACTAATAAGTATTACCTATGTACGTGACCTACGTGGTCAACCAAAAACTTGTGGTAGTTCCATTCGATATCATTTGGCTGCATAGGGTCGTAGAACAACCTATGGCGAGGCTCGAACCTGTTTGTAACTCCATGACATTGACTCTGTTTGTGCATTAAAGTATGTTAACATAAAGTCTGTAGTGCTCGGTATCGCAACTTTGTTGTCCACATGTTGTGACCCACTTACTTTCATAAACTTAAATAAAGGATGAGCATTTTCTCCATTGACATCTAGTTTTTCAAAAATAGGAAAATTAGGTCGATATCCATTTCCTGGTCGCACGTGTTGCAACACATTTAAAATTTCATTGTTTCTACTTGGTTCCTGTAAATATAATTTAAAAGTTTGTATAATAAAAATCATAGAAAATTGTTTAGATTGGAAAAACATGCAGTATATGCGACCTGAAGTCCAAACTGATTACAAGGAAACGCGAGAACGGTAACACCCTCCATTGATTGCAGTGCGTTTAATCGTGGATACTGCCAAGTCGATGCTCAGAAAGAAGCAACATTGACGATCACCAACACATCGCCTTAAACAAATATAACTGGTGTTAAATTAATTTATAAAACACTACTGTTATTCTTGGCGATTGGTTAATATGAGCTGGCTGCCCATTAATCCCTTTTTAGGCCAACTGTTTGTAAAATGCCAAGAATAATACAAGTAAAAGTGTAAAAACAGCTAAATCGAAAGCTAAAGAAGATTAAGAAAACAATAATGTTTAAAGACGGACATAACATATTTGTAAAATCGTGACTCCGAAAAAAAGTAAATGATTTGCTTTGGTTGCAAAGAAACTTGATATGCCCGGTCAGATCCCCGATATTTAGTACAAACGGGTAGCTATATAGCCGAAGACGGGTAGTTTTTAGGCGAAAGTAGAATAATTCTCTTACTGGAACGCGTGAAAATTTTCAGGGATTACGTTGCAAAGTTACGTCATAAAACAAGCAACCTTAAGACACCTGCTGTTCTAGGTCGATCCCGTGTGTTAATAGGCACTCGAAATTTTAGGCTAAAGACTTGACAAGGTCAAACAAATGATTTAACCTTTGTTTTTCAACTTTTGCTAATGCACAGAATCTACGTGAAAAGTTAGCGCACAGTGCAAAATATCACACATGTTTTTTACACAGACAAATTGTACAAACGATAAAGAAGTATTTTTTCCTACTAGCGCCTTGTGAATTCCGGATATATGGAAATCGCAAATCTACGATATTCATCGATTAAATCTAATGTTTTTAGGTGTTTGTGCGAATCTATACCGTCTTTGCAATATGGCCATTGTATAGAAAATTATATTTCGATAACTTTTGAATCTGGATAAACCCTGTTTGGCGTTTTGTCCATACACGATTTTTTTCCAGTTGCATATTTACATACGAGATCTCGAGAAACAGCCTTTATTTGGGATGAATTGTTTTACGTTACGTTATGACGTACATACTAAACAAACATTAGCATGTGAGTTTAAGCCTATTACAGTGGTTAGGTCTCTTCCATGGGGCATTAACAGTTTGTGCCACCTGTTTCCGAAACTTTCAGAAAATTCGTTTACTGAATGTCAATAGGAAGTTCTCTGAGGTCATTATTAAGTTATGAAAATTGAGTTACTGGCTGAAAATGATAAAATATTATATGCCCGCAGTCCACCGAAGACTGATTGGCAGCAGGGATCAGGGGCCGCCGTTGTATCGTGTTTAGCCAGCGAACGATACACCGATAGTATATTAAAGGTGCTGGCGATCTTGGATTACCCTGGTCTAGTCAATTGCGTTTCTAGTTAATCGACAACAGGAGGAAGCATCATGAGAATAAAAAAACATCTTGAAAAGCCGACACTGAAATCTTAAATAGACACTGAAAAGCAACTAATATTAAGTATCGTTCTGTATTAAAAAATATGTGAATAACATTACTTCAGCAAACAGGTGACGTTAAGATAAAGTGAGGTTGCTCAAAAACGATAATTTATTTAACAACATGATCTAAAGATGAATATGTAAAGACTTAGTTTTACTTGATTTTTTTTATAAAAAAAATGAGACGCGGCCCAGATTAAATTCCTTTGGCGGGCCGGATTGCTAACAATTTGAGTTGAGACCCCTGAATTGTGTTGGGTCAAAAATTTTACAGTTTCTTGCTGAAAAAACATAGTTAAAGTGGATGGAAGTTTCACGAACAATTTTCGGTTTTTATATAGTAACAGTTGGCAAAAAATTTAGTTTAGGGAATGGTACTGGTACCCACCTCCACTCGATCCGCCCCAGACTGGGACCAAAGTAATCTAAAAGGACTGAACAAGGAGTATTTTAAATACCGGGACATCAGAAAAACTTCACAAACAAGTTTCCAACCGAGTTTGCGTTGTACCGCGTAAAACGAAATATAACATTGTCTTTATATATATAAAATAGGAGATTTGTGAGATGTGGCAACATGTTCGCCCGGTCGGTCGCTGGCAGAGCAACGTCGTCATCGACTAACAAAAGGACCGGCGGCTCCCCGTCGTGTGCACAATTCTCCACGGGCGCCCACACGACATTAACAAAAGGACCGGCGACTCCCCGTGGCTCGCTTCTCCACGGGCGCGCGCGTGAAAAATAAATTTTAATGTTTTCAACTTGATGTTTGACGTGCTTAGCCGTTGGGTATTTAATCCTTCAGTTTTAATAGTAACCCATTGTCAGTTTTAAGCGAGATTCTATTTACGTTGGAAGAAATATGGTACTGGGATTACGTAAAATGCACATCACATGTTATAATTCATGTTAGCAAACGTGTGCAACGTTCCAAGTAAAGACTTAAGTTTAACAATGCCAAATTTTTGATTCGCAAAATATCGCGTTTGTTGTCGCAGTACGTAAAACATAGTCCAAATTTAACGTATCCATGCAAAACGTTTTTTCAATGCAATTACCTGCCGGGAAATAAAAAAAATAAGTATATTTCCTTAATAAAGTACAATTTTAATGTTTCCAACTGCAGACTGTTATGTTTAGGAACTTATTGATGTCTGTTACCGCCTAAAATTTAGGAAGAGTTCGCAAAATTACGAAGAACTGAATTTAGTACCGGCATGGTGTCGGCATTACGTTAAAAGCACACCGCATGTTATAATCCATGTTAACAAACGTTTGCAAAGTTCCAAGTAAAGATTCAAGTTTAACAAGGCCAAATTTAGGCAGAGTTCGCAAAATATCGCGATTGTTGTCGCAGTTTGAACAGTAAACAATTTATATTTTCAACGGATTACGGGTTTGTCTGACGTTTGACGCACTTTAATTTGGCGTTTAGTGCAAAGGTTTAGCATTTTTAAATTTTTTTTAAACATACTTAAATAAAAGAATAAACATCAGGAAACCTGCACGGACATCCAACAACAAACGTGTTTAACCACGCAATACTTGGCAGAGTTCGCAAAATATTGCGTTTATTGCAGCAGAACAGTAGGCATTTGTTTTTTCATGGGGGATTTTTCCCACTTTTGACGCAGTTTAGCACAATTGCTGCTACAACCTAAAGTTTTACGTCTGAGAGTTATTCTCATTTGACAAATGTTACGGGGTTTCGTTACTTAAAGGATGTATGACATGCTTACCCAAGTGATGTGTGATACAGTTGATTATTTAGTCGTACCATTTCCAAAACATCACACAGCATTGTAGTTTGTTTGCATGTTAAATACAAAGGGCGCGCGTGCAACTTCTCGCAAAACATATTGACGTATAAGGGTAAAACGCTTCCAAACATTTATAAGGCAATAATCTGCGTGACCGCAAAAATCAAGTCAATTGCATTGCCTTGGTAAAAATAAAATTTCATGTGGCAAAATTTCAGCTTTATGTTTTATAGCTTTTTACAGTTTGTTTAACACGTTAATGGAGCCTAAGTTCGCATAATATTGCGTGTATTGCAGCCGTTTCCTTAACATTCTTCATGAGGCATTATGTCACTTACACAGACAACGTACAGCAACCCTATAACCGAGTATAAACTACGCAACATTTGGACTGAGTTTGCAAAATATCGCCTTTATTGCAGCGGTTTGCACAGTAAGCAAATTTACTTTTCAAACGGGATTTTTTTTCGTTGGATGCAGTGTGATATCTACCGGAATATTACGTATTTGCTTGAATTTCGCGCAATTTGAATTATTGCTTCTACGACATACGGTTTTACGTTAGTTAATGATTTTTGATCGATATAAGTTACGGGTTTCCATTACGTAAAATATGCGAGACGTGTTTAGCCAAGGTTGTCTGTTTAGTACAAGGGTCGGCAACCTTTTTCTAGTCGCAGGCCAAAACCAAACTCAGAAAGGCCTCTGCGGGCCGCACAAAATGTTAACTAATAATTGTGTTATTAAATGTTAGAAATGTGAATCAGGCGGGCCTCGGATCGTTTTTGCACTTAAAAACGTGTTTAATTACATTTAAGGAGGCAGTAAAGTGTTGACGCAAAGCGAAAAAAAGAGTTTGTTTGGTTTAAAATTAGCGTCGTCATCCGTGCAACGAATGAAAAGTGTAATAAAATTACTTTGATGGAAAGCGATAACATTTAAAGGTAATCTATAGCTCAGTGTTTGTTAACCTTTTTAAGTCAAGGGACACCTGGCGAGCGAAGCGAACACGATTTTTTTTTGTATACGGGCATTTCGTTTAAATTTCTAGCAAGTTTTTATTACATTGCCGAAAATGAAAAATAAATAACATGTTAAAAAATATATGTCCAATATTTTAGAATAAGTACGTTTTCCATTTTTCCGCGACGCACTTGGCAACCTTCCACGGCGCAACGGTAATAAAGAGCTAATTTCGCACTTACGTAGTGAAAATAGTCAAAAAGTATGTGAAATGGACTCGTTTCTAATTTATCAAAGAGGCGGCGGGCCGGATGAATTACATCGGTGGGCCGTAGGTTGCCTACCCCTGGTTTAGTAGCTCTATTTAAAAAAACACCCATCGTTGCAATTTGGTTTGAAGTTAAATATATATTTTTTAATTATCAGCTATAACATGCGGCTTCAGGAAAAAGGTTATACAATGCTGGTAACACGTGATTAGTGATTAAATGGTCAGAGCGCGTTCGCGCCTTTCCTTTTAGTGACTTATTTCAGACCTAAAACGGCTTTTTATACGCTAATTTTTCATTTTTACACTGTTTTAACCAAATGCAAAAATTATTGGGAGTTTACAGAAGCCAAGAATTAAATCTTTAGAGCCACGCAGATAAGTCACACAATTAAACACGCCATTGCATTAATGCCACTTTCACACAGGATGTGAGGTATTACTCTGATTGTGGAAAGCATTAGGTTAACAGACTTTAAACACACAATATGACATGATTTGAAACACATCACATGATTTGAAATTTGTATTTAGGGACACGCAGTGCAAACGTTTAGGCATAAGCAAATTTGTTATGACATTAAATTAATATGTTTGCATTATTTATGCCTCTTACGAAATTTTTGCGCTATCCGTAACATTACTTTTTGGATATATTCTGATTACCACATCTATCTTCCATAATCATGGGCTATAACATGAGGCCAGTAGTTTGACATGTAACAACGTAACGTGCAAAGTGATAAAGAGCAAACAGTATGATAGATTGTTTCATTTTGTTTAACCAGACAAAATTCAGGTAGACTTCGTACATTATGACGGTTATTGTAGGTGTAATTCATTTTTAGCCAGTTGAAATAACTGGTAAATATTCTATTTAACCTGGGCAACGCCGGGTATTTCGTCTAGTATCTAATATAACAGTGCTTCTCAATCTTTTTGAGTTCGCGACCGAAAAATTCGTGAGAAACCAACTGTTATGTACTCAATTTAAACTCATAAATTAATCTCCAAATAGCTTTTGTTTAAAAAGTTGTAACGTGACGTCATAAAACAGCGAATCTTAAGAAACCTGTGTTTCTTGTTTTAAAATGCGCAAATATTCAATTGAGGTAGAGTCTTACCGCGCGAGGCGCAGAGAAACTTGCGTTTATTTGGTTTAAATTGGTAGAACTTTAAATTTAGATATAACTACCTGAAGAGGTTCTCACCCTCGAATTTTTCACACACTTCTACTTACCTCTATATTGAGCTAAAGGAACCTCGGTGTTGTTTTGCAAAGTAGTAAAACGGTAGTTGAAATCAAAAATTGTTCTTGGCGATTTAAAGCATTTTACTCTATGTGAAGTACTTCGATGACCCAAAGTAGTCAACGTAAAACAACAGACCAAGAGACTTACGGTTAAAACTATTTGCCTAAACATTTTTGTGTTAAAGCTGTCCGACTGTCCGTGCCTGACGGAAAAAACAACAGCCCTATTGCAAACTCGTATCGACGTGTCCGATGTAAATGGCTTACATTCCTTTCTCTTTTCGTTGCGCGCCAGTCAAGCGTTGCACTAAAAAAAGGACCACCTACAACCTACATGAACAATCGCTTGACTGGTGAAGCCTTTTCCCAGGGGTTTGAGCCCGCTGCCGTCAGGACAAATTATGTGGACTGCCACAGTTAAAAACCCGCAATTTATAGCGCATTTAAATAAAACATATTAATTGCACAGACAATTTTGCCAAGCATTTTTCTTAGCAAAAGTAGCAAAAGTAAGACCACTAATTCTGTTTGATGGGTGAACGCTCACCTTGTAATTTGTTTCAGTATACCACCTCCATTTCTCTTACTTCGTTTCTTTTTATTGTTCACATTTTCGTGTTTTGATTATTTAAGAGATAGTTTGTACCTGTATAATGTTGTTTTATCTATTATTTTATCTTACTGGCAACAGTCATAATATTGTACCTTTGCCTAAAAAAGTCCTGTTCCCGGAAAAACATCACAACTAGCATGTCAAATGACGCCTTCGATGTTTATCATGGGAAATTAAAATGCTTATAGAACATGAGTTTGGTCTCATATAAAAATATTAAAAAACAAGTAAGGGTAACGAAAAATTCTATTGGGCACAATTGGACAAAGTTATGACATTTTTGAGGCTTCTTTCATACGAAAATTGCTCTGTCTAGTAGTATGACACTCTTTTAAAAAAGTTTTGCAAACTTAGTATTCATAATTTTTATGCAATTCGTTCGACGTTTTCGTTTTTTGGAATTGCGAACAAAACATTAATGCAGCGCTTCTCAACCGGTGCGCCATGGAAGGTTGCCAGGTGCGCCGCAAGCAAAAGGAAAAAAATGATAAATAAAACATATATATATATTGATCTTAAGACTGTTTATTTATTAAAACAGATAAAACATAAAATCATTTCTTAAAATCTTACAGAAATATATATATTACGCCTATAAGGCATCATCAGTTTCTTATTCTTATTCTATTTGAATAAGAAACTGATGATGCCTTATAGGAGTAATTTATATATTTCTGTAAGATTTTAAGAAATGATTTTATGTTTTATCTGTTTTAATAAATAAACAGTCTTAAGATCTTTGAATACGAAGACAAGAATCTTTCTTTTACATTTTGTTGTCCGCGGGAGATCCTTACTTTCTAAAGTGTTTCAGATTATATATATTGTTTACTTTCCTATTAAGCTTAGCTCACTGATTTCACAGTTATACTTAAAGTAGAAGACATCATAAGAATTACAAAGCAGCAATATCTAAATCAGATATAATCTATGATACCATAGTAATGAGACCACCGACATAAACGCCAAATGTGCAGTAATAACCACGACAGAATAAGATCTAAAATAGTCTAGATAAGACCTAAACATGTCGAAATAAGTCCAAAGTTAACCTGAATAACACTTAAATGAACAAAATAACGCCTAAGACTGCAGAGAAAGGGTATAGGATGATTGGGGGACACCTGTCTGGCATTGGCCGTTCGCTGTCGACATTTGGGCGCAGCTATTTTAGCCACGGATTTTTTGCACCTGTTTTGGCTCATGGGATGTTAGCAATTTGGTTAGGGCTGAAAATATTAGGATAGTCAGTAATATTTATGGGTTTGGGATTAGACAAAATGTTGTATAGGCCTTATTTGGGCTATTTAGGTCTGATTTCAATTTCGTCATTTTTACGACTATTAGGTATTAGTCCTATATACGCCTTATTCCTACTGTCTTTCATTTCGAAGTTGATGTTGTTCCAATTTTGGTCTCAAGGCTGCATAGAATCCCTTTAAAGATTTGCAACTAAAAAACCTATATAATGAAAAATTGCAAGCAATTTAAAACAAATACCGGTACACCTCAAAACTTTCGCACTCGCTTCGCTCACAAGGTGCGCCGCCACGTTTTCATATGTCTCTAGCTGCGCCCCCAAGTAAAAAAGGTTGAGAAACACTGCATTAATGTAACGGCCATCTTGAAACCTGCTATAAGTGTACAAAAAATAATGTTTGGGACTAATTAAAAAATTAGGTTTAGGAATAATTAGTGTGAATAACGTTTTGCGGGCCTCCAAAAATGACGTGTTTGGATCACCGTGAGCTATAAAATAAGGCTTCGGTAAACTTACAAGGCCACGATACTATGTATTTTACAAGTATAATTAAAGCCCACTATACTTGTTGGATTTTTTTTGCGTTTATTACAGCGGTAATTACTTTATTCTGCCGGGACAAGGTCAGTAGCCAAATCAATTTTTGTATCATATCAAATGTAAGACAAAATAGTATTAAACTGGTAATTAGTAATTACCCTATTCAACTAGGGCAACGCCGGGTATATCGCATATCGTTTAGTTCTCGTGAACAATAGAGCAAGGCTGATTTGTTATCCCAGTGCTTTTCAACCGGGTGTATGGTACACCCCAGGGTGTACTATATTTTTAAAGGATGTAAAACAGCTATCTCAAAGCATTTTATCGTGCGACCAGTTTGACCTGTAGGAACCAGTTTTTGCTGTACCAGTTCAAGGTGTGCCAGCACAAAATAGCAACTTTAGGATATCTGTCGTAAAATTTTGTGATACACTAGTTCAGTGGTTCTTAACCTTTGGTAACCTGTCGAACCCTTATGTTATTCCGCAAGTTTTCGTCGAACCCCAAATTTTCGCTCAGTATTTGTTCTTCCTCCTAGCAGCTGAAACTTGGCAAAATCAAATTATAAACTTGCATTTATATAGATTAAATTGGCCGATTTATAACATTACATTACACCTTGGCAAATAAAAGAGATTCAAATTTAGCTTGAAATAACAGCATTTATGTTTCAGAGGACGTTTTCGCCGAACCCTTGAAACAGCTGCGTTGAACCCCAAGGGTCGATCGAACCCAGGTTAAGAACCACTGCACTAGTTAGAGCAAAATATGGTTGCAACGATGCACTAAAGCAATTTCCAAAAGCCTGAATGTTTTTTGGTGCGGGTCAAAAACCAAAGCATACCGCGGGCCGCATTTGGAAGAGTCTAACTTGGGCTGCTGAACTTATTGACTACGATCAGATGTGGTTCAAAAGGAAGAGTTCAAACAGTTAAAAAACTATACTGAATTTTGGGTATCGATTCTCAACAGTCCAAAATACCAAAATCTCAGTCTAAAAGCGATTTCCATTCTTGTTCGCATGCACCGACATACCTTTGCTCGCAAAGATGTTCTGCTCTTGTTAAAATTAAATCCAAAAAAGAAATTCTATCAAGAATGTTGATACGCTTATTGGGAGGAGCACTTGAAACAAGGCTACTACATACATAAAGCCTTCTACATAATAAAAGAGAAAGTTTGTGAAATGTGTGTATAGCCCAATGCACACTGCCGTCGTTATCGTGTCGTAAGCGCCTTCCGACGCGACGCCGACGAGCGCTTACGTATGCCAATGCACACCGCGTCAGAGCATACTGAGAGAAGCGAATTTTCGCGGCTCTCCCGACGCGATAAGTGCTTGCTACGACGGCCCGATCGAGTAGGATTCAATCCTACTTCGTCGGGCGTCGTTAGCGCGTCGGGAAGCTCTTTTGTTGGAAAAACATGCAGTTATAGTTTTGGCAAACGCCACCTTATTATTTTTACTAGTTGAAGCCTTTTAAACAGTAAATGCTAATGTCGTTATGTTCTTCGTAAATTGTTGAACTTAAATGTGAAAAGTTGTGTTCAATATTTTAAGTAATAATGGTGTTATGGTTGATGCAACAGATAAACACAGGGTAAAAATGATGGAAAGCAAAATTTAGACACTTGATGCAATATTTAGGTAATTTTGGCAATATTTTTTAGATGTGTATGGGTTGATGATATGTTATAAAAACATATGTCAAACCAGTTTTATGATGTACTACAGTAAGTAACTCATTTTAAACAAAAACAGCAAACAATTTTTATTAAATTTTTTGTAAGCTATTGAGTCCAGGGCAAAGATTAATTTTGACACTAGTGTGATTTTGCTTTTCAAATGACTGAATCAATATAAGCATGTTTTTATGTGTTTATTTAGCAATTATTTCAGACAAATAACTTTTCTAATCATGTTCTGTTTTAATTGATTTTTCAAAAAAGAAAACTCAAGACCACTTTTCGAAAGAAACTCAAAACCACTTTGGACTGTTGTTGGTTGGAAAGAATTTTAAGCACACAATTACAGGAGATTATTTGGAACTTCCCAAATTGTTGCAAACTGAATATGTAGAAAAGAAGATATCTACTCCCCCTAAAGCACGTTAATGATGACAATGACTGGTAGCAATATACTTTCCAGTTTGTTGTCGAGTCAAAATCATAAATGACTGATTTTAACTCAGACAACAGAGTTGGCAGTATATTGCTACCATTTGAAATGGTTTTACCCGGAATCAAATAATTATGTGTCTTCTCTGTTTTTACTTTTTTATTTTTAGTTACATGGGCCTCTCCGTTTGCCTTATCTTCTTTGTTGCCACCCTTTTTTCCTTTTTTATTTTCGCTGTGTCAAACACAGCGGGTTGTTGTTTTTCCCAAGACTTGGGCAGTAGGATGGGCCAGTTTCCTATAGGCCTACCTATTACTTTTATCTTAGATTTTATGCCTAGTCACATAGTTTGTTGCTCTTGGTTCTATTATTATTTATGACTTTTAATTTCTACCACCTAGTTTACATGTTTGCATTGTTTTGTGTTTGATTTTTTAGAGACTGATGATGTCGGATTGGCAAAATATATTTCTCTAATAAAAACTAGAACTTATAAATGACTGAATTTGACTCAGACAACAAAGTCAAAAGTATATTCCCAAATTGTTTTGTTTCTTTGGGTGGCAAACACTTTAGGATTAATGTCATACATACAGTGGCTATTGATTCTGCAGCTACAAGAGATTTGTACCATTTAATTTTGATTCATGTGATGCTCATTACAATAACATATTCATCTATGTTAATATTTTGTTAACTGTGGCTACCATAATAATGATATAGTGCAATGATGCTAGAAAAATCAGGCATCTGCTGTGTAAATTCCATTAAATTTGATACTGTTTTCTGGCAATGGACACTTATTCAAGATGACTGCATTTGTTTAATTATGACATTTACATTTATTTTTCCTGTACACAAAACTGACTGTTAGTATAAATAGAGATAAGAAATAGACAATTAAGTAATACTATTTTAGCCTTCCATTCCGCTATAATCAACATCACTGGGTTTTATTTCTGCCAATGACTTGGCTTTTTTGAGTACTGTTTTCAGTGTCATGTAAAAACAGGTTTCTTTTAAGTGTTATGATTGCACTCTTTTCTATTTCATATTATGTACAGTGTCTCTATCTAATTTACATTGCCATTTACCCATGTATGTATATGTATGGGAAATTTGAAGCAACTATAAATACAACAGCATATTTTTGTATTTTGATCTTTAATTTATGAATGAGGAGGTGTAAGGTAATTTAGTCTGTCAGCCGTAGATTAATTATTATTTCCGTTAGTATCCGAATTTGTAAATATTAACCCATATGTTTGTAACCGACAATCGTAAGCAATGTGCATTAAACGTCGGTAGCAACCGTCGGCGTCGGTTCAGAGCGTCAGACGGCGGTCGGACGACGGCTGGGAATTCCCCTGTCGTTATCGTATCGTTTCGCGGTGTGCATCCAGCTTATGTGTGTGGCAAGATGTTCGACCAGATTGACGTTGCGCCGCTTTAGCTCACTGGTGGAAAACTGTTGTAATGCTCACTTTCAATTTATAATGTGTTGCATCACAATGTTACGTCACACTCAATGCGATTTACAACGTGTTTTTACAAAATGTTACAATGTGATTTGTCACTTACCAAGATTGTGTTTAAGCACGTATCCCAGGCCCCAGCGTTAGTTAATTTAATATAGGTATATTTATAAGTTTTTGTGTTAAGTAGAGTTTAAGTAAAAGATAGTCCAAGTTTAACGTATCCGCGCAAAACTTTTTTCCAAGCGCAATTACCTGCGGGGAAATAAAAAACTAAAAGTAAGCATATTTCCTTAGTAAAGTAAAATTTTATTGTTTCCAACTAAGACTATTATGTTGAGGAACTTATTGATGCCTGTTACCGCCTAAAATTTAGGTAGAGTTCGCAAATTCACGAAGAATTGAATTTTTATTTTCAAGCCGTTTGTTAGCGATAGTGATTCAGGCCAAAGCCTAATGACTTCTTACAATGTGTTTACCCACGCAATACTTAGCAGAGTTCGCGAAAAAAGCTTTATTGCAACAGTTAACAGTAAGCATTTGTTTTTTCAATGAGGATTTTTCTCACGTTTGACGCAGTTTAGCACCGGGATTACGTATTTGCTTAAATATGACGCTATCAAGCAAGTCTAAGCAATTGCTGCTGCAACCCAAAGTTTTACGTTTGGGAGTTATTCTCAATTGACAAACGTAACGGGTTTTCGTTACTGAAAAGATGTCCGTTGTCTACGCATTTGTTGTGCTGCGGCGTTTCGTTTAAGGAGAGTCTGACATTTACCAAGATTGTATTTAAGCACGTATCCCAGGCCCCAGCGTTAGTTAATTTAATATAGGTATATTTATAAATTTTTGTGTTAAGTAGAGTTTAAGTAAAAGATAGTCCAAGTTTAACGTATCCGCGCAAAACTTTTTTTCAAGCGCAATTACCTGCCGGGAAATAAAAAAATGAAAGTAAGTATATTTCCTTAGTAAAGTAAAATTTTAATGTTTCCAACTAAGACTATTATGTTTAGGAACTTATTGATGCCTGTTTACGCGTAAAATTTAGGTAAATTTTATGTGGCAAAGTTTATACTTTTATGTTTAATATCTTTTTGCAGTTTGTTTAACCACTTAAGACAATATTGATTGTAAAATTGAGGGTCAGTAGAGTGGGAAGTGGTTAATTTGTTAAGAATTTTTTAAATCAAGTCAAAAACATTTCACGGCTACCAAGGTAATTCTAAAGAACACTAACAAGTAGGTTTACCCAAAATTTATTTTAATAAGTTTTAATTTTAAAACTGTGAAACTTTTTCGCATGCCTTTCAATTTCAAAATGTTTCACCGTATCGTCCAGCTTTTCTTACAATTCTTAAATTACTCACATTTTTTCGTCGGGGAATTACAATTTTTAACTAATTAAATTATAAACGCTGTTCGCGTACTGTAAGTTGCAGTAATCTCGGATTTTACTTAAAATTTAAGTTTTTTGCAAAATAGAAGGTTACTAAAAATTCACACTTTCTTTGGTCGGTAAATTAACAACTAACAATATAAACGACATAATAGATGAACTTTTAATATTGACGTTATTTTTGAAATTAGATTTTCTATGTACATTAATTCAAACGATTCCCTCAGCGGTATCACAAAGCAGTTCCTTAATAAGGGTTCCGTTTTAACATTTGTAGATACCTTAAATACAATTACTTTATCATATTGTTATGTAGAAACTGATTATTGTACCGACTTGGTATTATGACAACCGATTTCGAGCATACTTTTTAAATTCTGTTTACTGAATTATGTTCAATAAATTTGTATCACGTCGGTGGCGGAGCCCATAGCCTTCAAAACGATATAATTTTTCTTTAGTTCAGAAATGACACTGGAAAAATGTACTTCTCCCGCTATGTCACCTGCTGCAAAACGCATGAGGGCTTTAAGGGAGACAGAATCTGAAGAGCAGCGACGAAATCGGTTGCAAGCGAATGCAGCACGTAAATTACTGGAAACACCGGAGGAACGTCGGACTCGGCTCGAACGGGCTACCGCAACACGAGAATTGTGGAAACAACGGGAAACACCAGAAGAACGTCAGACTCGCCTTCAACAAAACGCCGCAGCACAACAAATGCGTAGACAACGGGAGACTCCTGAGAAACGTCAGACTCGCTTTCAACAAAACGCCGCAGCACGAGCAACACGTGAACAATTGGAGACGCCTGAGGAATGTCAGACTCGCCTTGAACGAAACGCCGCAGCACAACAAATGCGTAGACAACGGGAGACTCCTGAGGAACGCCAGACTTGCCTTCAACAAAACGCCGCAGCACAACAAATTCGTAGACAACGGGAGACGACTGAGGAATGTCAGACTCGCCTTGAACGAAACGCCGCAGCACAACAACTGCGTCGACAACGGGAGACTCCCGAGGAACGTCAGACTCGCCTTCAACAAAACGCCGCAGCACGAGCAACACGTGAACAATTGGAGACACCTGAGGAAAGGCAGACTCGGCTTCAGCATCAAGCTGTCCAGATGGCTGGGCTAAGATGCAACGAAACGTCAGAACAGCGTCAGACAAGGCAGAGATCACAACGTTCAAGGCAAGCTACAGTTCGATCCCGGCCCTTTACAACTCAGCACTGGAATTTGGCTGCATTCAATTATAATCCTGTGCATGACTACACTTCAGAGAGTGTTGTTTCGGTTGGAACGATGTCAAAGCAATGTTGCATATGTGGCGCTAAAAAGTGGAAAGATGAAACGGCTTCGTTGTGTTGCAAGAAATGATCCACGAAAAGAATAGTTATGTAAGAAGTTTTAAATGTGCAATGGAGACTACACCCACTGTAGACTTCCATGTTGTCATCGATGCAGACAAGAGGCCTTCTGGCGAACACTCTAGACGTTTCAATGCACCAGAATGCAATGAGGTCGCTGTAATTATAAGCGGAGAGCAAGCTGGCAAAAGAGACATCATACTAAAGCGCAGAGATAACACTCTTAAAAATATAAATGAGACACACAGATCGTACGATGCACTGCAATACCCTCTTCTTTATGTCAATGGGGAAGATGGATATCACTTTGGAATTCCGCAAGCCAACCCGCGTTCTAACAAATCTGTATCTTGCATGGCTTTCTATTCTTTTCATTTTATGATTCGGGATGCTTCCTTCAACCACCTTCATCGCAGTCAAAACCTTTTTTATCAGTTTGCCGTAGATATGTTCGCCAAAATTCAGTCTGAAAGGTTGTGTTATATCAGAACTCACCAGAAGGAGCTTAGAGCAGATTCGTATGTACATTTAAGAGATTCTATTAACAACGATGCGGACGGAAACGAACTTGGCCAACTTTGTATACTTCCTTTAAGTTTTACTGGCAGCCCCCGATACATGCATGAACGGACACAGGATGCGATGACATATGTTCGTCGTTTTGGAAAACCGGATCTTTTCATAACGTTTACTTGCAATCCAAAATGGCAAGAAATTAAGCAGGAACTCCTTCCAGGCCAAAGTTACGTCCACCGGCATGACTTAACTGCGCGAGTGTTTCACTTAAAACTCATGAAAATGATGTGTCTGATCACTGTGTCAAGTGTTCGGACCAGGAAGGTGTCATATGTTCACGATATAATGGCAAAAACGAGGTTTGGGGCATGCGCACATCCTTTTATGGCTGGAAAATGCTATCTACACCAATCAAGTTGATTCCATTATATCAGCGGAACTTCCGGATCCTGGCGTTGACAAGCATCTTTTCAACTGCGTTAAAACTCAAATGGTTCACGGCCCCTGTGGTGCAATCAACCGGAATTCCCCTTGAATGAAAGCACCAGAGGACGGAGGATTTCAAACGTTGGTTCGGGTCTATGAGATAGACGACAGGTGGATCGTTCTATACTGCCCACTTCTGCTTAAAATTTTCAATGCGCATATTAATGTAGAGTTTTGCAATTCAATTAAGTCAATTAAATACGTTTGCAAATACGTCAACAAGGTCTCTGACGCTGCGATTTTGCCCAGGGAGAGCAAAACCACCGCGATGAGGTTACTCAATTTCAACAGGGTCAATACATCAGCAGCAACGAGGCTTTTTGGCGTATTTTTGGCTTTCCCATTCATCAAAGATATCCAACAATTCAGCAGCTTGCAGTTCACCTCGAAAATGGCCAACGTGTTTATTTCACTTCAAACAACGCTGCGCACAAACAACGCTGCGCACAACCACACTTACAGCGTTTTTAAGCTCTGTGAAGAGGATTCATTTGCAAAAACATTACTTTATCATGAGGTCCCTTCGTATTATACATGGAGCAGCAAGCAATGGAGGCGTAGAAAGAAAGGTACCCCTGTCGACGGCCAGCCAGATATCAGATTTGACAGTGCTATAGGTAGAGTTTACACAGTTCACCCAAGTCAGCATGAATGTTTTTATTTGAGAATGCTTTTACACGAATTTCGAGGTTCACGTTCGTTTAAAGATCTTCGGACAGTAGATGGCGAAGTGTGCACCACCTACAGATGGGCGTGTCGCAGGCTATATTTGTTAGAGAATGACGCCCAGTGGGATGCCACGTTGTATGAAGCTTCTGTAACCAAGTCAGCAACGAGTCTTAGGGTTCTTTTTGCCATTATTTTAAGGTGTTGTGAACCTGCTAGCCCACTTCAGCTATGGGAAAAGTTCCGTGACGACTTTGCGGAAGATTTTAAGCATCGCGCCCAACAACTTCAGCCAGATTTAGAACTAGGTTACTCGGAGGAAATGTATAACGCAGCACTTATAGATATAGACAACAAGCTAAAGGATTTGAACGGCCAGGAGCTTCAAACGTGCGGTCTTCCTCAACCTAACCGTACATTTGCCGCTACTTTATCTGCAGAAATCATTCGAGAAACTTCCTACGACGCCGAAACCTTAGCAAGATATGTGAATCAAAATGAACCAAAACTCACATCAGATCAAAGATTAGTATATGCTTCAATTTTGGATAAAGTTAAACAGAAACAAGGTGGTATCTACTTCATAGATGCCTCTGGAGGAACTGGAAAGACATTTCTTATCGGCCTTTTATTGGCCAAAGTGCGACAAGAAAATGAGATTGCGTTTGCCATTGCTTCCACGGGTATTGCTGCAAGGTTACTTCCAGGTGGCCGGACTGCACATTCAGCTCTTAAACTTCCACTAAACTTCGAAACGAATGACGCACCTGTCTGCAACATCTCCAAACAATCGGGAACCGGAACGGTATTACAACGATGTCGGTTAATTGTGTGGGATGAGTGCACCATGACTCACAAAAAAGCTCTCGAGGCATTGGATAGAACGCTTCACGACTTGCGTAACAACTCCTCGACAATGGGAGGAGTCACAGTAGTGTTGTCTGGTGACTTTCGACAAACCCTGCCAATTATTTCTAGGGGAACCAAGGCCGACGAAATCCGCCCCTGTATTATTAAATTGGAAATGGATCATTCCCTTTGGATAGCAATGGCGCAATAAATCCAGACTCTATCAGCACAGTGCTGATCAATGAAGATGAACTGCTATTAAAGGTATTCTCCGGTTTAGAATACAATTATTTGTCACACGAATGGTTATGCGAAAGAGCTATCCTTGCGCCAAAAAACGTAACAGTCAACAAAATCAACTGGCAACTGTTGCAGCAACTTCCAGGTAGCACCACAATTTACAAGTCAATTGACACTGTAGTACATCAAGAAGAAATCGTTCATTTTCCAATAGAATTTTTAAACTCTCTGCAACCTTCCGGACTACCACCACACAAACTAGAACTAAAAGTTGGCTCCCCGATTATGTTACTGCGAAATTTAGATCAGCCGCGGTTATGCAACGGTACTAGACTGATTGTTAAAAAGCTAATGGCACATGTGATTATCGCCACAATTATCACTGGATGCGCTAAAGGTGATGAAGCCGTAATACCCAGGATTCCACTAATTCCAACAGATGTACCTTTCCAGTTTAAAAGACTACAGTTTCCAATACGTCTTAGTTTCGCCATGTCCATCAACAAATCTCAAGGTCAGACGTTAGCAGTGGGAGGCATTCATCTCGAAGAATCCTGCTTTGCCCATGGCCAACTTGACGTTGGATGTTCACGTGTCGGAAGCCCTAGCCATCTGTTTATATATGCTCCGTCTGGGACGACCAAAAACATTGTCTATCCAGAAGTATTACGTTAAGAAGAGCAAGTTTGCAATTATACTGTTTATTTAATTTCAATTAGTATATTTTTGATTTCTACTAATTCTAAAAAGTACGTTTAACGATGGTGAAATAAATTACATCTGTTGTTACTGTTGTGGTTATTTAAAGGAAATCTGCGAAAACTATACCTATTATTACTACTACATTTAATCACACCATATAGTTCATACTGGTGTTGAATGTTTGTTGTGCTTTTTGGTTGATTTTTTATTAGGTTTGTGACTGCCAAATGTTTATTATTACCGGTACTGCTTAAAATCGCATTGTACTGTTTTTGAAGCTGTTTTGTTGATTGACCTTAATCGTTATTTTAGTCCGTTAAAAAATGCATTTGGTTATTCAACTCACTTCAATTTTTGAAATTAACAATAAATATTTTAGTTTGGGTTCCCACGCTCGAATTTTGCCTATGAACTTGGTTTTTCTTCCCTATTTAACATGGGCAACACCGGGTGTTTCGTCTGAAGTTAAAAGTACCGGTATGGTATTTTTATATTTTTTAAAGTATATCAATGGATAATATATAATATTTTAACCTTCATAAGTAATACATATTACGTCAGTTAACGCGAGCGCTGCTCTTGAATTTCTTTAGTCAGTTGTGCGAAGGGTAGCCTTGTTTCAAGTTCTCCTTCCGTATCAACATTCTTGATAGAATTCCTTTTTGGATTTAATTTTAACAAGAGCAGAACATCTTTGCGAGCAAAGGTATGTCGGTGCATGCGAACAAGAATGGAAATCGCTTTTAGACTGAGATTTTGGTATTTTGGACTGTTGAGAAGCGATACCCAAAATTCAGTATAGTTTTTTAACTGTTTGAACTCTGCCTTTTGAACCAAATCTGATCGTAGTCAATAAGTTCAGCAGCCCAAGTTAGACTCTTCCGAATGCGGCCCGCGGTGTGCTTTGGTTTTTGACCCGCACCACAAAACATTCAGGCTTTTGGAAATTGCTTCAGTGCATCGTTGCAACCATATTGCTGTGTTCGCCTGTTTGGGTTTCTTTAACAAATGCTCGCGGAAAACGTTTCGTACATTTTCCGTCTTTCATGCAAGGGGAATTCCGGTTGATTGCACCACAGGGGCCGTGAACCATTTGAGTTTTAACGCAGTTGAAAAGATGCTTGTCAACGCCAGGATCCGGAAGTTCCGCTGATATAATGGAATTAACTTGATTGGTGTAGATGGCATTTTCCAGCCATAAAAGGATGTGCGCATGTGGCAAACCTCGTTATTGCCATTATATCGTGTACATATAACACCTTACTGTTCCGAACACTTGACACAGTGATCAGACACATCATTTTCATGAGTTTTAAGTGAAACACTCGCGCAGTTAAGTCATGCCGGTGGACGTAACTTTGGCCTGGAAGGAGTTCCTGCTTAATTTCTTGCCATTTTGGATTGCAAGTAAACGTTATGAAAAGATCCGGTTTTCCAAAACGACGAACATATGTCATCGCATCCTGTGTCCGTTCATGCATGTATCGGGGGCTGCCAGTAAAACTTAAAGGAAGTATACAAAGTTGGAAGTTCGTTTCCGTCCGAATCGTTGTTAATAGAATCTCTTAAATGTACATACGAATCTGCTCTAAGCTCCTTCTGGTGAGTTCTGATATAACACAACCTTTCAGACTGAATTTTGGCAAACATATCTACGGCAAACTGATGAAAAAGGTTTTGACTGCGATGAAGGTGGTTGAAGGAAGCATCCCGAATCATAAAATGAAAAGAATAGAAAGCCATGCAAGATACAGATTTGTTAGAACGCGGGTTGGCTTGCGGAATTCCAAAGTGATATCCATCTTCCCCATTGACATAAAGAAGAGGGTATTGCAGTGCATCGTACGATCTGTGTGTCTCATTTATATTTTTAAGAGTGTTATCTCTGCGCTTTAGTATGATGTCTCTTTTGCCAGCTTGCTCTCCGCATATAATTACAGCGACCTCATTGCATTCTGGTGCATTGAAACGTCTAGAGTGTTCGCCAGAAGGCATCTTGTCTGCATCGATGACAACATGGAAGTCTACAGTGGGTGTAGTCTCCATTACACATTTAAAACTTCTTACATAACTATTATTTTCGTGGATC
Source organism: Ascidiella aspersa (assembly GCF_963924565.1). Taxonomy (NCBI): domain Eukaryota; kingdom Metazoa; phylum Chordata; class Ascidiacea; order Phlebobranchia; family Ascidiidae; genus Ascidiella; species Ascidiella aspersa. The sequence continues at coordinate 17,397,640 of NC_139453.1, forward strand.
ATTTCTTGCAATTGTAGTATCAATGATAACATTGTGCCTGTGGAGATTGCGTTTCTACTGTGAGCCTGTGAGTTCAAATCCTCAACGAAGTATAATTGTAAAAAACTTGGATCACTGTTAAGGGACGGTTGTAGTGATCCGATCCTGTGATAAATTTGTCCATGAACTTTAAATGTCGGCATAAAACCCTGTTCCCTCACGATGTTAGCTCCGAAAGAAGTAATTTGAAAGGCACAATTATATTTCCTGATATTTTGCAAAAAATGCCTGGATTCCTCATTGTCGCCAGAAAGAAGAGTTAATAGAGTCTCCGTTGGATCAACTAATAATGATATACTTACTTTTCCACTGTTGCAACACAACGAAGCCGTTTCATCTTTCCACTTTTTAGCGCCACATATGCAACATTGCTTTGACATCGTTCCAACCGAAACAACACTCTCTGAAGTGTAGTCATGCACAGGATTATAATTGAATGCAGCCAAATTCCAGTGCTGAGTTGTAAAGGGCCGGGATCGAACTGTAGCTTGCCTTGAACGTTGTGATCTCTGTCTTGTCTGACGCTGTTCTGACGTTTCGTTACATCTTAGCCCAGCCATCTGGACAGCTTGATGCTGAAGCCGAGTCTGCCTTTCCTCAGGTGTCTCCAATTGTTCACGTGTTGCTCGTGCTGCGGCGTTTTGTTGAAGGCGAGTCTGACGTTCCTCAGGAGTCTCCCGTTGTCTACGCATTTCTTGTGCTGCGGCGTTTCGTTCAAGGCGAGTCTGACATTCCTCAGGTGTCTCCAATTGTTCACGTGTTGCTCGTGCTGCGGCGTTTTGTTGAAGGCGAGTCTGACGTTCCTCAGGAGTCTCCCGTTGTCTACGCATTTGTTGTGCTGCGGCGTTTCGTTCAAGGCGAGTCTGACATTCCTCAGGCGTCTCCAATTGTTCACGTGTTGCTCGTGCTGCGGCGTTTTGTTGAAGGCGAGTCTGACGTTCCTCAGGAGTCTCCCGTTGTCTACGCATTTCTTGTGCTGCGGCGTTTTGTTGAAGGCGAGTCTGACGTTCCTCAGGAGTCTCCCGTTGTCTACGCATTTGTTGTGCTGCGGCGTTTTGTTGAAGGCGAGTCTGACGTTCTTCTGGTGTTTCCCGTTGTTTCCACAATTCTCGTGTTGCGGTAGTCCGTTCGAGCCGAGTCCGACGTTCCTCCGGTGTTTCCAGTAATTTACGTGCTGCATTCGCTTGCAACCGATTTCGTCGCTGCTCTTCAGATTCTGTCTCCCTTAAAGCCCTCATGCGTTTTGCAGCAGGTGACATAGCGGGAGAAGTACATTTTTCCAGTGATATTTCTGAACTACAGAAAAATTATATCGTTTTGAAGGCTATGGGCTCCGCCACCGACGTGATACAAATTTATTGAACATGATTCAGTAAACAGAATTTAAAAACTATGCTCGAAATCGGTTGCCATAATACCAAGTTGGTACAATAATCAGTTTCTACATAACAATATGATAAAGTAGTTGTATTTAAGGTATCTACAAATGTTAAAACGGAACCCTTATTAAGGAACTGCTTTGTGATACCGCTGAGGGAATCGTTTGAATTAATGAACATAGAAAATCTAATTTAAAAAATAACGTCAATATTAAAAGTTCATCTATTATGTCGTTTATATTGTTAGTTGTCAATTTACCGACCAAAGAAAGTGTGAATTTTTAGTAACCTTCTATTTTGCAAAAAACTTAAATTTTAAGTAAAATCCGAGATTACTGCAACTCACAGTACGCGAACAGCGTTTATAATTTAGTTAGTTAAAAATTGTAATTCCACGACGAGAAAAATGTGTAATTTAAGAATTGTAAGAAAAGCTGGCCGATACGGAGAAACATTTTGAAATTGAAAGGCATGCGAAAAAGTTTCACAGTTTTAAAATTAAAACTTATTAAAATAAATTTTGGGTAAACCTACTTGTTAGTGTTTTTTAGGAAAAAAAAAAAAATTCTTAACAAATTAACCACTTCTCACTCTACTGACCCTCAATTTTACAATCAATATTGTCTTAAGTGGTTAAACAAACTGCAAAAAGATATTAAACATAAAAGTATAAACTTTGCCACATAAAATTTACCTAAATTTTACGCGTAAACAGGCATCAATAAGTTCCTAAACATAATAGTCTTAGTTGGAAACATTAAAATTTTACTTTACTAAGGAAACATACTTACTTTCATTTTTTTATTTCCCGGCAGGTAATAATTGCGCTTAAAAAAAGTTTTGCGCGGATACGTTAAACTTGGACTATCTTTTACTTAAACTCTACTTAACACAACAATTTATAAATATACCTATATTAAATTAACTAACGCTCGGGCCTGGGATACGTGCTTAAATACAATCTTGGTAAATGTCAGACTCTCCTTAAACGAAACGCCGCAGCACAACAAATGCGTAGACAACGGACATCTTTTCAGTAACGAAAACCCGTTACGTTTGTCAATTGAGAATAATTCCCAAACGTAAAACTTTGGGTTGCAGCAGCAATTGCCTAGACTTGCTTGATAGCGTCATATTTAAGCAAATACGTAATCCCGGTGCTAAACTGCGTCAAACGTGAGAAAAATCCTCATTGAAAAAACAAACGCTTTCATATCATAATCATCACCGACTGTGCGAACATCTTGCCACACACTTACATCTCACAAACTTTCTCTTTTATTATGTAGATTAAATGTATGAAGCCATCAAACTTTTCATTGTTGATCACCAACGGATATTATGGTGTACCATTTCAAGTGTAAATGATGTGTAATTTAAATTGTAACCGAAAGTAATGTTCCGTATTGTGTATAAAATGGGTCGAGTAAATACTTTTTCACAGTTAAAGTAGGATGCGGCTTGTCCCATAACAAATGCGTGTGTACATAACAAATGCGTATTACCCAGGTTAAATCATTTTGAGTATAGGTTGAACAAAATGTAAGATTATATTAAGCTGCGGCATATTAATAACTTTATTACATATTATTTTGAACCCTGCGTCATTTGCTTGAGCCGCGTGTTATTGTCGATGATTTAAAAAAGGCAATTTACCATGTTACTAAAGAGTGTAGGCTACTGTAAAGAGTAGTCTTACTGATACCGTTATATCCTGGCTAGAGTGCTAAATAGTGCGTAAAGTGGTAAAACATTTTAATTTCCTTGTTGAACTTCATGGAGCTACACGTTCGGTAAAATAAATTTCACATTATGTGTTTTTTGGTAGTTCGCAATTATCAGGTAGCTTGTAATAGTAAAACAACAATGGCACTGGAAGCTGTTCGTCCCTGTGATTTTAGCCGCTGATTACGTGTGAAATGAACAATATTTTCCCAAAATACCAGTAAAACCTTATATGGAAACGGTCTGTATAAAAGCGGCAGTTAATCGATTGGCGTCATATTTAAAACAAATATGTACCCGGTGCCAAATCGTTCTCGGGTGGCCATCAAGCTGTTACCTGTTAAGCTTCATCACTATTGACCCATAATGTGTCAGTGTGCTTATATCTCGCTTTATAACCGACGATTAAAAAATTACTTAAAAAAAAAAAATTCCGTTTTGTGTCTAAAATAGGTCGTCCAAATCCACATTAAAAAAAAAATTCAAGAATGGGGATTGCGGACAGTGTTTTAGTGGCAACACCATTTGCGATTTAGCGAAGGCGATGGTCGGTCCAAACAAAAATGTATTACCGGCGCCACATCATTCTCGGGAACTCAACGGGATACAAAGTAACTAAATTTCGTGATGTGAGCAGTGTTCCCTCTAAGAACATTTTCTACTGCGCAAATATTTTTTGTAGTGCGCAAGAATATTTCTGTGGTGCGCAAGAATATTTTACGGCTGCGTTGGCAGGAGCTCGCGGCAGATCAATGTTTTTTGTATTGGGGGCGAGGTTTGAAACTTTTAAAGATGACGTCACAAAGCGTGACGACATGAAACAAGGATATGGCAAACAATGCGGACGCGCGAAAAAAAAATCCGAATACTTGCATAGGCGTAACCAGGGGGGGGGGGCATGAGGGGCCATGGCCCCCCCCAAAATTTATAAATATTTTACTCTTAATAATTTGTTTTGTAGCATTTATGAGCAGTACCACAACATTTGATCACAGGCATGCCACTCTGTAATTGTCATGCATTGTTACGTCACAAACGATGTAGTTAATATAGCATTTACTATACATTAATGTACTTTTACTACTTTTAGACAGTTTTTCCTCTTTGACTGTTTTTTGAGTATTGCGTTAACACTAAGTCAGTTGCTGCTCGAAACGGTTTGCTAGCATTGTTATTTGTGTTCGTTACGGCAGTTAATACAATGACAAAAGCTGAACAGAAAATTCCAACTTTTTGGCCACCCCAAAATTTTCGGCTGGCTACGCCACTGAATACTTGGATTAAATTGACAAAAGGTTTAATTTTACAAACATAATGCGTGATGCTTTTCGCGCACAATCAAGAATCACAAACTATCCGCTCCTTTGCATTTATCAAGATGATTTTGTCAACTTGTGAGGGCGCCATTATTGACCCCACAGCTGTATCTGCACCTAAATCGCGTAAAAACTGTAATTGTGTTAAAAATTTACGTCCTGAAAATAAATTTCGGTTTCAAGATCCCGAATTATTGTCAAACACTGCACTGCTATGTTCATCTACTTTCTAAACTATTTTTTTCTTGATTTTCCTGAGAAGACATTTAATTCTACGTGAGATAAAAAACATACACAGCATGGATGTTGAAAACCGATTAGACAAAGTAATTTATTACGTCACAATCGTCAATGCGAATTTGAGTTATTTACTTGCTTTTACAAACATCAATAAAAAGATAGCCAAATGCGAAATGCTCAAACTTAAAAAAGTGAAGATTTTTGGTTTTAGTATGAGAATGATTTAAGTGCGCAAAGGCAAATTTTACTGCGCAATTGCGCACCTTAGAGGGAACACTGGATGTGAGTATCGATCGGAAATCACTATCAAACCTAAACCTTATTTTTTTCCTTGGAACGACTAAATACCCAACGGCTAAGCACGTCAAACATATTTTAGGTAACGAAAACCTCGTGACATATATCGATAGGGAAACACTCATGAACGTAAAACCTTAAGTTGTAACAGGCATTGTTCGCATTGCGTGATATTTAAGCAAATACGTTAAAATTTTGTGCGGGCCCCCTGGGTACCGGTACGCATTTTTTATAACTGGCAGTTTGCTCATCCTTATTCCGATTAGGATTACTGCAGATTCGTTGTATTGCGCGGATTTGGGTGTATAAGTTTTGGGTAAATGTTAAAAGTGTGAACCATTCAAAAAAAGGTTGACAAAGACTGCGTTATCCGAAACCGAGGCCTAAATTCATAGACAGGTGTCCATATGGCCCAACACTGTATTTTCGACCCATTCTAAAAGGTAAGCGACATTAAAGCGTTGTTTTGCTTTGTGCGAACCTCTAACATCTTTTTTCGATTCCATATCATTAGGACAAGATGAAAATACAAAAGTTGACTCTTAATCGCTATAAACGCGAAAAAAATGGTGTGTGTTTGGTTTGCATTGTGTAAACTTTAACATATGCGACCTGACGCATTGGGCATACAACAAATTGCTCGCATATATATGTATATAATATATATATAAAAATACTAATTTTAATCAAGCTGATTTTGACAAACATGTTGTGAGGGCATTAACTTCACAGTTGTAAGGCTGGATAGAAACCACGTAAATATGTCGCCCGGAGTGCAAAAATTGAACATTTAATCGTGTTTTAAAAGGCGCGATGAAAAACACTGGTCGCGCAAAAAATCTAAGTTCCCCGGCGCTAACTAATTGTGATATCAAAAAATATTCGGAGCGCTGATGTTAAAGTTGGCAAAAACACAGTTTGTGGTGGGGGGGGCATGGTGCCCAGCCCCAGTGCACAACTAAAATCTTTGTCAACCTATACTCCTATAGCATATTGTTCTGACTAAACACAGCCCAAATCGGAAATAAAAAAGTAGCAAATACTGTTCACAAATCGAGAAACTACTAAATCATAGTAGCCCAAAAGTTCGCAAATCGCACAATCATGAACGGTTTTTCTTCAAGTACTTATTTACACATGGGTAACTGGGATGTAAAATATACGACAGCATTTATGCAGAAAAATGGAAAACAATAAAAAAAATTTTTAATGGAAACAATAAAATCTTTTTTTTTTGACAAAAAGTAATATATTGGAGTAGAGCTCGCGCCCCCGTTAGAATTGTTGGCGACCCGGTAAGAACCACTTCAATAGAATACAGAATTTTATAAAATTGATAGGGAACATAAAACATTTGAAAATGACTGGTCTAAAATACCGTATGTTAGCGTTTAGCCAAATCTTTACAGTAAACCTTTCTTGTCAACAAATTTATAAAACCAGAAATAAAAAAGACACACTTCTTTATTAAACCAAATGCATGGAGCACACATAAAGGAAATTAGCAGGTAAAGTGGCGTATAATAAATATACAACATATGGGTAGCAAAAATTAACAAGTTCATAAGCTAAACCGTTAAAATAGTATTTCATCGTGGGTGGAGAAAAAAATAACAACAGAAAATAGCACCTCAAAGATATGCTGTTAAGTGGATATATAAACAAAATCATAACGGACCTAATTTTAAAATAATAATTTCATTAAAAGTTGTTAAGCAGCACAATATAATGCTGAAGTTAACTATGAAGTGTCCCCCCGTGGGAATGTCCGGCGTGCTTTATTCTAATACCCGATATTTTACGTACATCTAAATACATTGGTATAACTATTAAGACACGCGATGGTCTAGTAAACTAAGATATTGAGCAATCACTTTCATTTTAACCTTACAAAACATATTTCCATGTAGAAAGGTTTCGTTTAATAAAATGATAGCAGAACACCACGGATAACACCCTAGTTACCAAGACCTGTTTCTATCGGAAATTACCGGACAACGTTGCTCTATATCAGGGGTCACCAAACTTTTTTTTATTAAAGGCCGAATAACTGTAAGGTATGTCGATCGCGGACCGGATAACTGTAAATATCGAAGGTCGCGGGTCGGATATAAAATGAACCAAAAAACTGGCCGGATGAATCAAACTTACGGACCGGATTTGGCCCGCGGCCTGTAGTTTGGTGACCCTTGGTCTATACTCCCCACAAATTTAAATAAAAACTACATGTATCCAAAATTTAAATAACATGATTAAGGGGGCATCGGAGGTAGATGCAATGTAGCGTCAGCACAGTAAAAGTCCGACTTACTCATTTTACAACAAGATCCCCGAAACATTACCACTTTAAAATGTTGAGTGACATCATTATATGGTAAGGCAAGACGAACAACTAAGTAACGCATGTGAAGGCATATTCTAATCAAGTGACGTGTAATATATTGAAATAACGGTTAAATCATATGGCATATATTTGCTTCAAAACTTTTGAAGCTTGTCGAAAAGTAAGTAACCAACATACTAAGCAGTTTATTTTCTTCTGTGAAAAATACGACGGTAAACAAACTTCGATAGCTATATGTATTAAACCTCAGTACCGGAGTCTGACTCATCCTTAAGGTTGTTGTGAATTTGATTGTCAACCTTCCGACGTCCCTGCTGCAGTAGAGGCGTTGCCGAAGCTAGATTGTTATTTCGCTGGGGAATCGACACTGAAACAACTAATGGTACATCGCACGTTTTCAGGTTTATATTTGTGTTTTGAGATCGTCCAGCAAGAAAATTCTTATTAGCGAGGTTGCTGGATTTGTTTGGCAAGGAAATTTTTGCAACAAGCTTGTGTTGCTGTTCGTCATTCAGTTCAACCAATTGTTTTTCTTTCAGTGAAATATTCGGTTGCTTATAACCTTCTTGTTTGCGACTCTTTGACCACCAGCAGACATAAAAAACAACAACCACTACCAAGAGCAGGACAACACCGGCGCCGCTGCCAAGTACAATGGTCCACACATTTGAGGGCATATCCAGCTGACTTTCTTCAATGGTTATTCCCCTCATATTTGTACCGTTTTGATGATCATCGCCATCGGACAAACCTGCATAGTTACTACGCCGGTGTCGCCTCGTAACATCACGTACGGTCAACATTGCTGAGCGACGAACACGAGAAAATTCATTATCGGGACTGATTACGTAAACCACCTGCAAAACATACATAAAAAACAATTGTCGAGGTAACGTTTAAAATGTTTAAACTGGGAAATATGTTGAATTGATGATGGACAATGCAGTATTTTATATAAAAACAACTTGAATATAGAAAGGCCAAGTAACTTCAACTTGTTGAGAATCATAGTCATAGCTGTAGTAATAATTATTTACCTGTATAAACCATTGGTGTCCAGATTCAACCTTGTATAAGGCGTCAACTTTAATGAGGAATCCATCAACGCCTGGCATGCGCCGCATGTCAGCGAACTTGCTGTGATCTGAAGCAAAGAAAGCATCGAATGGAACGTTGCGGAAAGACCTATCTTCGCCGCTTGGGTTTGAACGATCCTACAGCATAAAACATAAATGCCATATCATGCAATATCAATATGTTATGGAATAAAACGAAATATTAAACACAACTAAATTGAATTGATGATAACATCGGCCAGAGTATCGATTCAAAAGAATCATACCAAGAGAAGAAAGCGATGTTGAAGGTTCTTGTTTGGTTCAATGCAGCCATATTTACGACCTTTTCCGTAAATATCACCATTTGGATCAAAGTAGGGAATATAACCATTATGGCCAGCGCATAAATAAACTTTCTCCAGTTGAAGACGATATGCGCTGTTCAGATCCTGGTCAGGAGTCCACAAGACACGACCAAAAATCGTTTGGCCTAAAGAATATTGAAAAAGCAAGTTTAGGAAATGGAAAGTCCGACCAGTTTTTTTTTTTTTTTAATTTAAGTAGTCGTTTATATTAAGAAGTGACATTTGTGGTCATAAACGTAAAAAAGTTTCAGCTCATCCGGCCTTGAAAAAGCCGCATTTTGGATTATTATAATGGCCATCCATGTCAATTTACCAGGCCATGTAACCCATGATTTAAGATCCTCTAATTTGTTAATCAATTGCGTAGAACGAACCAAAATTTCATGTCATGTCAGTTTCTTGCATTTTCCATATGATATGACTTATAGTCGAGTTCAAATAAGTTGTAAAAAAACAACAAGGCGTGTGCGTTTCAAGTTACAGTGAAACTGTTGTGTATTTAATTGTACTAAATGTTTTCAGCATACTTTGCAAAATAATTTAAGCGGACCATAATTTAATTTAATTAGCTTTTATTAGAAAACATATATTTCGATTTTGCTGTAAAATGTTTTTTTGAAACACATATAGCCTATACACTGCAGTTATGGTTTGACAATTGGAATGTTGGGTAATGCTGAATTTTTACGGGTATTAATTTTTTTTAATTTTGCGATAAATATTGCATCTAAAGCAGGGGTCGGCCACTTTTTCCTAGTGGCGGGCCTGACCTAAACTCAAAAAAGACCGGCGGGTCGTAGTCAATTTTAGTTAATATTTTTTGGAACATGCAGTTTTCAACATTTTATTATATTAACTGTTAAATCATAGGACCTTTTACATTTACAAAGGGACCTAATTAGTCTACATTTGAGGAGAAACATGCGTTTGTTTGCCCTAGAATTTGAGTGTCAAATCAACCAGTCAGAAAAAAAGGCAACCAGTCAGAAATTATCTAAGAGTTATACCTGGACCACACGAAACATTTTGGTCTATTTTAGAGTTAGCGATTGTCTATCTTAGTTAAACTGAGATCTTAAAGAAATTAAGTATATATAAATATGCTGTTGCTACCAGGCATAGTATATTTAAAATAGGTTCCTCTGGCATATATTTCTTTAACCAACGTTTCGGCTTACTATCCGGCAAGCCTTCGTCAGGGACTAACACACAAAGCCAAACAAGGCGCAAAGTAAAATCACACAAAGAAAAAAGGAGATAAAAATGTGCGAGACGCGTTCAAAATTCACAGCGATAAAACAACGTTCAAAATATAAAGCGATAAGAAAACGCACAATTCAGTGGTTATCTTTTAGCACCTGTCGGTAAACAAAGCGTCCGTTTTGATGTTCATCGTGTCCGGCCTCTGGTGTATATGCCAACATTCCCGAAACAGACGTTTTCGGTCGCTCTCTCTTGCAACAACAGTGCCCCATCAAAATTGATACCAGAGGCCGGATACAATGAACATCAAAACGGAAGTTTTGTTACCAGCGGCGTACCGACCGATCGATCGAAACCCTCTCCTTCCAGTTTCAGGCGTTGTTTTAGCCATTTAGGCCTATATCGATAAATTTAGGACGTATTGACAGATTTAGGTCTTTTTCAGACGTTTTCGATCTTATTCTGTTCTGGATACTACTGCGTTTTTGGCTTTATTATGTCCTGGGTCTTAATACTATGGTTTCATAGATTTTTCTGCTTTAAGTATTGTTGCTTTTTTGGTTTTATTGTACGTTCCCTTATTTATATGTAGGTCTAATTACGACTTATTAGATAGTCTATTTGTGACTAGCGATGTCCGATAATTGACGATTTATTCCGATACTGATATCCAATATTTTGGACAAAAAGTATCGCGATCCGATTCGATTCCAAATTATTTGATACCAATATTGTGACTCGGTAATAGACAGAAACGGTTTATTTGGCTGGAGCGCGACATGTGTTTTCCGGTATCAAGTTCGGAACCGAGAAGACAGCGAACTGCAAATCGTAAAGGTGGAATACCATAGTGTGGAATGTTTACAACCACATATTATTAGTTAATAGCTGTATAGTGTATAATACATCCTATTTTAGTTACTTGGTTGAGTGAATTATACCTCAAAACGCTAAACAGGGGTGGATTTCTAACTTCACACCCCACGTGTCTTCCAACCCCGTTTAAAAAAAAGGCTTTTTAGACTTTCGCTGGTGTTATTTTATGTCAGGACTGACTTGAATTTCGTAGCCCATAACTAATACGGATAACAACATTAGGGGTGTTAACACAATTTTTTAGGGTCTATTTCGGGAAGGTCTTGTCACGGTTGCCGCGATTAAACAACAAAAAACATTCTGTTGCAATTTGTCTGTTTTGCTCTGATGGCCATTTAAATGCTCTGATGGCCATTTATTCAATTCTAACCTTTAGTGTATGCTCCATTATAGTCAAGATCAATACTTTCACGGCCATACTCTTGCGGATCCATCATGAAAACTTTGTCATTATTGAAAAGTTCAAATTTTGTTTCCAGGGTGTAAACTACAGGCACAGGACGAATCGGTTGTTGAAACTCGATATGAATCGGAAATCTGCGAAATGTTAAAGGCGGTTAAAGTAGCTTGTCTGTGCATACTGTTTACCAGAGTTCGTAGGCATCAAATATATGTCCACATAAAGTTTACTGCAATATTAGGAAGATACAAAATTATATTTATTGCATCAATAGAAAATAATATTACCTTTTTGGTGGGTACGCTGTGCATTTGATTTCGTTTCCTTTGGATGCAAGTTGCCAATTTTGCGTCGGGGAAACTGTGCAAGGTAACAATTCAACCACATAGTTACCGGTGTAGTCCTTCCTGCTGTAGTTACTGACAGCTCTCCACTTTTGACGCGGAGAGTCGAACGAGCTTTCCGAAAAACGATTGACGAGTTTAAATCCAATATTCATGCTGTTGGGTGCAATGATTCGTGATGTCTAGAAATTAACAATAAAAGTGGAACCAAAGTGATGACATTTGTTGTGTTCCGGTAGGTTAATGGTTTGTCTGCTCACTGCTCAGTTTAAGTAAAGTTATTAAATCAAGGCACTTTCGGGGGCAACGTAATCTGCGAAAATCCACATGTTGAGGAACAGGCAAAGATGCTGGTTTTTCTTTTGGAGTTTTCATGAATTTTTTTTCAGAGATGACGTCAAACGTTTTCGTCAAAACGTGACATCCTAAATATTCTTTCAATACGTATAAGGGTTAAGAAACGTAGCAAAAAGTTTGATTTATCACCAAAAAAGCATAACAGTTAATTTAGTGCGCTGAAACGTATAGGAGTACTTTTAGGTAATAACTATTTACTTTTTAATGGTTTTAATTAACTTACCTGGTCGGGAAGAGTTCGATGAGAAACGACGAATAAACCGCGAAACTTAGCCTGAGTTTCGAATTCAAATAATAACCTTCCATCGTTGTCAGTTTTTATAAGGGTCACCCGTATGGAACCAGATGGAGTTTCATCAGTGATAACACCTACAAACAAATAAAAAAAAGTTAGGCAACAAAAACACAAGGCAAAAGTACATCAAAAACATATAAAACTTGAATGAAAAGTTAAGGTTAATATGTGGCAATTCATCCTGAAATAAAATATCTACCCAACCGAATAAGTTTTTTGATGTTAAGTTTGCGACAAAGACTTTAATCACCTGGTCGCCAGTGTATGTTGCGATATGTGAATGAAAACTCCATATCAGTGTGGTGGTCGAGGGAACCCCAGCCTCGTGGAGCAGTAACATACACGTAGGAAACATAGAGTGGGACGGTTACAGTGATTTGCGAAGAGGCTTCGTCTCGAAGCTGTGGGACAAGTGATTACAATGTTATAAAAACATACAGGTTTGCTTAAGTATAAATTGGCAACGAAATTTATGATCCGACCCTTTAAAGTAAATTAAGCGAAAAAAGGCGACATGTAAATTATGTTGAAGCAAGCTTACTTCCAACACTGAGTTTGGGTACCTCACAGAGAGATCGTACCGTTATAGTCGAAGTTAGGAGTTTTTTTTTTAATTTTGTTATAAATCTCTTCATAAGTGCTATAACAGTGGTTCTCAAAGTAAGGGTCGCGACCCAAACATGGGTCGCGCAGGGTCAAAAAATCGGTCGCTCTGTGGTGATTCAATCCTGCGCAAACTAACTTTTTCGTTTCATTTTTAAAGTATTTTTCAGTTCAATCATTACTGAATTATTACATCATAAGTGGTTTTGTGAACGTTTTGCTGGTAGCCAGCCCAGCTACAGTAGCTGCTAAGTGTAAGCGGTAGCCTCACAGTAACTTAATTAGTTTGTTTAATTTTTTTAGAAGATTATTCTGCTAGCTCGTATTACACACATATACCTCAGAATAATCACTGATAAACCTGGGATTAGAATTGAGAATATTGTGCAATATTTATTCGCAATTTGAAGTCCTGAGCAGAAACTCAACCGTTTCAGTTCGAGCTATCGGTTCGTTTCTTTGTATGCTAGCTATATAGGTTTGTTCCTTTTAACTAGGTCATTAGTTGCAGGTAGTATTGTTAAAAGTTAGAATCAATCATTTGTTTGTAATAACCATTGTTTCATAGAACTGTGTTTTAGCATTTAACTGCAATATCGTCGGCTCTCGTATACAGAGCCAGCGCCCTCTTACCCCTAACTACAGACCTCAACACGCTCCAATGTACTACATCTGGTTGTCTGTGTCTTTTTCTATTTCATGCATATGAGAAAAAATTCATTTTTTGATGTTTGAGGCTTTGGTCGTGAGGTGTTTATAAAACTCACATTTAGGTCGCGCTCAAAAAATATTGAGAACCACTGTGCTATAAGGACATACAGCAGTGTTATAATCGTATATTATTTTTTTGTCCTCCTAACTTTCGTAAATCACAATGGTCCGACCTAATGATGGTTTAGATTAAAAACAAACAGTTTTAGGCTATGTTTAACTTTTATTTATGTGTAGGCCACTTTATAGGGCTTCGAGGGCGGCGGGCCGCCGTAGGCAACTTTTCAAGGCAATCAAGAGTTTTCATTATGAACAAGATGTTTTGCAAATTGTAGTATAAGCAAAAATAATCTTTAATGGATGTGTAAAATAAGAACAGCATAATATTGCTATCCGGCATTAAACGTAAGAGACTAGGAAAAACTCATTAATATATAAGCGCATATGAGTGTTTTAATATAAATCGAAATTATCGTGCTCATGCAAGCAATATTTTTAACACCAGTGAATTCCACCTGAAAGTCAATATCCTTCTTGCCATTACAAAAATCAATCAGTTCACTCATTTTGTAGTAAGAGTCGAACTGCCAGATACAGGTCTTCAGATTAAGATATTTATACAAATCAATCGTTCTTGGCTCACGAACAGTTGGGTCAAACTGATACGGTTTGTCAAACCCCGGACCGAATGTCAACTTGGAATAATCGGTCTTCTCTACAAATCCAAGATCTAACAAACAAAAAGGTGTGATGGTCAAACTTCATTATAGTAATTTCTTTTTCTGCAGTTAACAAAGAACACTTACTACAAATTACTTATATGAGATTGTAAAAAAGCTTTACTTTTGACGTCGTTACTGTTGAGAAAATCGTCACGATAAGCGAGGTTGGAGCAAACATGTTGCCGTTGATCAATTGATCGTGCTAATAGTAATTGAAGATTACTGAACGGCATAGTGGATATAAGAGGAAGGCGGCCATCTTGGTGTGGGATTTGAATCTAAAAATTTCTCATTTTATTTAAGCGGATTACGTTATTGGTAGTTGGCATTTATAAATTTATAGAATGAAATATTTCCGAGTGAAGGTGACTTTGGGCGAAGCAAGATTAGATGGTAGGATTGTAAAAAGGTAGGTAAAAGAGAATTTTGGGGAAGGTAAAGGTGGGTCGGGGAAGGATTAAAGAGTGGAAGGCCCCGGGGAGTGTCTAACAAAAATAATTACGGGACATACTTACTGAAACATGTAAAGTGTCAGGATATTTTTTAGCCGTAGAAGGTATGTAGCCGAGTTTGGCAATAAAGCTTTGGGCGTGAAAACTTTGAGGAGAGCCCGATACGATTGGGCTGTGGCACATCCCGCTATCTGTTCCTATAGTAACGACTTTACTTCGAAGAGGTGTACCAGCCATGTTGGTTATACTATCCACAGCTTGTGCGACACAGCGCACATGAAACCTAAGATTTTGCAACATATTACTAACTGTCATTTTGCTATTTATATGTAGTTATATTAAACTTTACCTTCTTCCAAAATATATGCTGTCTAACACTTTAGTATTTACACTGGTGTATGGTGTGTTATCAGTAATAGTTTCAAATGGAGGTGTTCCTGCAACTTGCTCTGTCGGCATGGCAACCTTAAAGAAACAGAATATAGTACGACGATCATTTAAAAATATGAATTCGTAATTAATTTTTGGTACAAAATGTTACCTCCCAGCGAAACTTTATCGCAGTAGTATTAATGGCGGCCTCTTCGCACAAGCTTTCGGTGTCAATGTAGTTTGGATATTTAGAATCACAAGGAGTAACACAGATAAGAGGATAGCCGGGGTTGGGGTCATTTTTAATTCCAAGTTCAACATTATCGTAGTCTAATAGTGAAACCTAAAACACGCATGAGTTTTAAATTTAACTGGCTGAAAAAACAGAATGGAGATTAAACTCCAAAAAAGGTATGGTTGACATTATTTACCAATCCACATATAAGCGCAGGTAGATAGAATTGCTTTAAATATCACTATTTAAAGGTCAATGTCATTTTTTTGAGAAGAATCTGTATAGGCCTGGGCATACTAATTAGCTAGTAATATATATAACTTTCAACAACTTAGGTTGGACAAACGAAAATACCTAAATCCAGCGACTCCTACAGCGCCATTGCACTTATGGTGGTTGAATATTAAACCGAAACGCTTGTTCATAAACTGCATCTTATTTGTTTTTAATTATTAGATAACTATAAAATATCTTTAACAGACAGTCAAACGACACTGGTTTTACAAAAAATGCAACAGGGTCACCAATTGCGTTTAAAACATGTACTTACAACAACGGGTGTGGATGGAAGAACAAGACTTCCTGCAGCATCTTTGTCCAGTATTGTCAAAGTGGTTTGAGATATTTTACCTAAAAGTGCGTTTACAGGATCCTCGGGACCAAGCACGATTAAAAACGACTCATGCCATTCCGTATCCTCGTTAAACAATATATTTACCTATATTCACAAAATAAAAAATCGTACTAAGTTCATAAAAACACGCGATAAACATTTATTGCTTTTGATAAGCATCTTACTAACCTTAAAACTAACAGCGGTTTGTTCAGGTTCAAAACGAAGCATTCTGCTTTTGGGTTCATAGTCTGAACCCGATTTGGCCGAGCCATCTCTCGTACTACAACGAACCTATGTTTACAAAACAAAAATATTACGGAGGAACACAACATTGTTGTACACCCTCCTTAAAGGCCCATCTATTGAGGTAGGGAGTTAAGGTAGACTGGTTTGTTGACATATTACAGTATCTGTATCTCATTAACTGGGCAAGTCAATGTCTTTGTTGCAAATTTTGTTTATAAATTCCGCAATAGTAACAGGTTTTAAATTCGTTACTGATATCCATACATTTACTACTCTTTTTTCAATAAGCCGATCGCCCTATTTGACAGAATCGTTTTTTTGAAAAGTTTCATGCGTATTATGACTCTTTTTAAAACGATATCTACCTAATTTACGCATATAAAATTTACAAAATATAAATAAATCGCGCAAAAGTTACACGCCTTTGAATTATTATTAATAAACTATATCGAGAGTACAACAGCCCTGTTCAAATCACAAATTTGACTAATTTAAACTAGTAAAACGACACACTAAATTCGGCTTCGGAAAAATTTTATTGCACCTTTTCGATTTACCTATATCAACTCTTTCCAAAATGCATGTTTGTCAACTTTTTTGTTATTGGCATTTGATTCGAGCTTTGCGCGAACCCATCATGTCATTGCATAATGGCCATAAATGGGTATTCTATCCAAGTAAAACATACCGAAGACAGAACTTTAACAAAATAAAATTACTGTTTGTTTGTTGTATACTTTGCACGAATTAATGGAGTTTCTATGCAGCCATACATATATTGGTTTAATGGGTCCTACAACGACGTATTAGCGCTATCACCTTGATGGTTTCTATAATCGGTTTCGGTTGCACATTTGTTAATGTATCAATGTCGTCTAAAACCGTGAATCTGTGCCTATTTCTTCCAAGGGCTGAAGTAGGGCCCGCGAAAGTCAATAAAGTTAAAACTTTTTAAGGACGTCGTCTGTCCACGAATCAAAGAATAAAGTTATTTTCAGCACCTAGGGGACTGTTTCTAAGAAGTTTATAGGTCAAAATAAAGTTAAAATTTTCAATAAAGTTAAAATTTTTTAATAAAGTAAAAATTTGTCAAATTATGGCTTTCGACAAAGTTTTTATGTTTCTTGAGAGTAATTTTTGTAAAAATCGTCGTGGAAGCATTGTAAATCAGGAACTGCGACACAATTAAACCATTTTAACCCATGAAAGCAAGAAAAATGTCACAATGCCCACTTGGATCAGCAGTAACTTTTATCGCAAATTGTCCATTTTTTATTTATTGTTACGTATTTAAATAACTCTTATAAAACACTTCATCTTCATAAACGTGGTCTTTACGAAGATCAACAGTTTGGATTTTAGGAATAGCCTACTGACATTCTGTAATACAAAAATACCTAAGCAAGCTAAATCTATCGCCAAAAAACACGACGCACTTTTTATAATCTATAAAACACCTTGACTTTGCTACAAAATATTACGTTTGGGTCTGAAATCGACAAAATATTATGTTTGGGTAACTGGCATCAATTCAAGGAAGAACTGTAGCCTCTACAAACAAGCAATTTCGTTAGGTTAAAATAAAGGTAAAATTTGATAAAAATAAAAGTTAAATTTTTTTTTTAGGTTAAAATAAAAATGGCCCTACTGATAAGTTATTGCTGGTTGCGCCACCAACCTCGCTGAAATGTAAGGTTAGCTTTTAAGTGCCATGTTTTGATCGCTAGAGTACCTTACTAAGTTGACTTCTGTCCCCGCTTCTTACAACCCGCACAGTAAGCGATCTTTCACTGCCCACCGCAACAGGCTCACGAATGGAATACTGGCCACGCTCAAATTGGACAGTTGGTGCTGAAAAAATAGCGGCAGAAGGATAAATATACTACATCACTAAAAACACTGATTCGTAAAAAAGTTCCTGCAAAAACTAAGTAAAATAGTGCAAACGTTTGTTTATTTACGTTCAATACGATGGTAAAAGCAATGACAACTTTTTATATGCTGTGTGACTTGATTAAAGTAATTTTTAAAAGTAAAGCCTGGTATATTGCTTTTTGAAAAGTATTTAACTATCTTAGAAAGGGATTAACAAAGTTTATGTAAAAATATAGTGGAACTAAAATTTATACAAAACTAAACATACAAAAATATAAATAAAAGTAATAAACGGAGTAGCAGACACAGGACCTCTGTATTTTGAACCAAGAATATAAAGTTTTCTTTGTTTTTTTTTAACAAAATTTAACACAGTTTAAGAAAAACGAACAACGTACCGTCCTCTTGATTGTTGATAGTAACACGAACGCGATCTTTCTCTCCCACTCTTGCCTCAAACCATTGATCACTAGTGGCGTGAGACAACAGGACAGTAAAATGTTCGGGAGACTCAAAGATATCATCGTCAACCAGGCTGACGTTGCAGTAAGACAACTAAAATAATACATATAAAAAAAAAAAATAAAGTGTATTGCACATAAGAAGTATCTTGCTTGCTTGAATTAACCTGTTTTGATCGGAAACTTACCGTCTGTCCTGCTGCAAACACGACACGAGACGTTTCAGTCATTGATCGCTCGACATAATCATCATCGAGTGAGGCAGTACCCTGAAGTGTTGAGCAAATTACCGATGTCATTCCAGTTGCGTCGCCACGCCTTCGAATGGCAAGTGCGACCTGATCAGAACTCTCTTCCACAGTGACACTCGAAACCACGAATTCAAAAGTGGGAACTTAAATAATTAATACATTTGAATAAATGGTGTAAGATTTGTTGTCTATTAAATGTATGTAATATACAGGAGGACATGCCCAGACTGTAAAAAAACAAACACAGTTTTTACCATCATCACGATTGTCACTGATGGTGATAAGAGATTCATAAGGTGTTGTCAAACGACCGTGGTGAATTGAGTTAAGAAATACTGTAAACGTTTCATTTCCTTCAACTTTGGGTGTTTGTGAATCATCAAGAATAGTGATCAAACAAATCTGTTAATAAAAGATATACACGATTTTACCAACAGAAATTAATTCAAGCAGTTGCCAGAACGAAGGCAATTCGAGTGGTCGCATACATCCTGAAATTTCTAGTAGTTTTTTAATCATTTTATTACCTTTTCTACTTCATCGCGTTGAAATGTTATTTTTGTCGAAGCCAGAATGAAGTCTTTTCCTGCAATTGCCGAGGCAGGGGCGTTCTGCTTGGTCGAGCACCATACATCAGTCGAGCGTGACAGGTCTGTGCCACGTCGGTAAATCTACATAAAAATCGTCTTAACGTTAAGCAACAAAACAAATATATTTAAAGTTTTAATGATTCAAAACTTACTGGTATAGCAATTGAGCTGGAATTCTCGTTGATGTTAAAATGGTTATGAGAAATTGAGACGACAGGATCGTCGTTGGGACCTATAATGGTGACGGTTGCCTAAAAAAAGTATTTGCTATATTTTAGAAAAAAACGTTATTTAAGTTTCTTAGTTTGGTATTTATTCTGAAACTAAACAGCAGCAATAGTAATTTTGAAAAAAAAGCATACCTCAGAAAATACACCAATCTTCGAACCATGAGAAGGTTCCACAATTCGAATAGCAAATTCTTCTGAATCTTCATATAAACTGTCATCAATTATTAGAACGTCGCAAGTGGCAGTTGTGACACCTGGAGTGATGACACACGTAAAAAGAAAATGCAACTACACACGTTCTTATAACTACCTTTTACTCAGTACAAACCTGGTTCAAGTGTTACAAGACTTTCCCCTGAGTGTTTGCTTCGAGAAATATAATCAGATCCGGACTGAATGCGACCTTGTGAAGAGCCTTGAGCAGAAACCGAAGCCGTGTAGCAAACTACGGTTACTGGCTTTTCAACATCACCTGTGCAAAAACACAAACACGAATGGCAAAAAACAGTTGATATTTTTTGTTTTTGTCTACCGGCTACCATCCGTCTACATAGCCATCTATGCTTGTTTACAATTTGTTCGCTAGTCTGTCGGGGTACTCGCGCGTAACAAGAAAAAAAACGAGAAAAGAAAAAAACGGTTTATTGCGAGCTAAAGCAAGCGGTCCAGCTTTCACAAAATCGATTAGAGAATAATTTATCCCAGACAAACCGAAAGTATAAAATGTAGCGCACTATAGCCAAGTATTTAGTCGATCCATGTAAGACACGCAACATCGGTCTTAGGTGATATGTTAACCCTCCAAATACCCGGCGTCGTCCAGGTTAAATTAATACTATGCCGCCAAATTTGGACTGATAAGAAAATATTGAGTTGTACACTGTCTAAACAAAAATAGTGAACTTTTTTAGCGCAGGGCTAAGCAAGCGTTTTCTTTTAAAAACAATAGATTTATTGGTTTTCTAAACTTTATTATGGCAGTAAAAGCGTATAAGGATAATAGAATGAATCTGGTTTAGGCCTAGCTTATGGAAGAAAATTGATTCTGAAACCATGTTAAGTAAAACAAATCGAATGTTCACAAAGATGTATTTCAAATATTTTTACAAATATATCCAGCCAGGTTAAATGGAGGATTGGAGGTGATCGACTACTGGCGTCGTCCCGGCTATGTAATAATCACCGCTGCAATAAGCGCGGTAAATTGCGAAATATACTAGACATTAAACAAAATGTAAGAATTCATCACGCTATTCATCACTATTTTATATTACTTTGAAACATGTCCGATTGGCCCTGTAAATTTGCTAGACTAATGTTATAGCCGATAATAATGATAATAAAATGAATGTGGCAATTAAGATGAAACCAAAAAGTAATGTTACAGACAAACAGCATAACAATTTTGTGGGTCAATCGATACGGCTAGAAACGTCCAGCATGGATTCAATACGAGCATTAATGTGACCTTTTAATTGCTATAAAGATACCACCAGTGTGGAAGCGTTTGCAAAGGGCGAGCGACACAGGCTTGGGACAAATGTTTAATTAATTGATACGGATAGCGTAACATCTTTGTCAGAGGGTTAAATAATTGGATTCTTTTACCATATGCTCGATGATATGCTAGATCTACGTTTTTCTAAAATAACCAGCGTCTTGTTTTTTTTGTTTTTTTTTAATAATTGTCCGTCTTTTTGATATGACAAAACTATCATATAAACATTTTCAAGAGTTTTTCACAAACCCGAAAAAAAAACTGACTTGTCGTTAGTAAAACATCAAAAACGGGTGGTTGACGACGCCAAGATAGTAATGCAGTACTTTATACAACAATCTGTTGTTTAAAATCAATGTGTTCTAATAGATTAGAATTTTGTCAAATTTTTTTATTTATTTTTTTAGGTAAAAAAATAATCGCCCTACTAATAATGTAAAAAAACTGTTAAATCGCTAAAAATCTAATGATAGGTATACGACATGTTTTAAACATGTACCTGTGCGCTTTATAGGGATGGATAGAGTTGAATCTACCTCTTCAGTTGTATATTGTGTATCCACAAACTGAAGGGTAGGCATATCGGCATCATCGTTAATAAACACTGTGGTTCTTGTAATATTGCCTAATGGAGAACAATTTAACATGTCATATGTGAACACCAGAGGTATAAAATAGTTTTAGCAAATAGGTGTTAATAATATATTTAACACATCTGAACTATATTTTAAAATTAAATGATTAGAGTTCTCGTTATAACAGATTATTAAACTGCCCAATACCTAACAGTGAGTCGGTAGAAAGAGTGAGTTCAACCGCAAAGTTCTCGAGTCCTTCATAAATCTCGTCGTTGTTTATTTTGATGCTGCATAACTTCTCAGTAGCATGTTCTTCAAATTGCAGCTAGACCAAAAAGCAAGCACGTGGTGATAAAGCAAAAAAATAATTACACAAAAAACAAACCTGTGCAGCATGTTGTGCATAATCGACTATACTGCTATCTAACGAACGTGAATCGGAGAATGACGACGCAGTTCCATGATCTGTTCGACACAACACGAAGGCAATGTGGTTGGTATTTCCACGACGTTGGACAACAATGTCAACTTTGCCGTCTTCCTCATTAACCTTCATAATAAATAACAAATGCGAAATTTAGTTGAGTGGAAGTCTTTAAATGTATACTTCAAAACAGACAAACTTACACTGTACTCTTCCTTGTCAAAGGAGATTACACTCCACCTTATATTGAAAATATTGCCAGTGACGACATTTGGAAGAGAATCACGTACATTAAACATAAACGAGTCGCGAGTGGCTTCCTTCGGAAGCTCCAGTAAAACATAGCGAATCAAGCCCATGTTCACGTCAGCTGTAATTATCAATAGCAATTCGTATGAAGTATGTACGACGGAAATATCCAATGTTTGGTTCAGGCTTAAAAATGCTCCTTTAAGATAAACCAACGGTTACCTTGAGTGAAAGTAAAAATCGCCTGCCCACTGTTGAGGTTAGATTCGACACGACCCCATCTAGGATTAGAAGTAATCGTATAGCTAATAAGGTCATCGGAAGTGTCGGGGTCTTCGGTTAATAAAACGCGATCTGTTATATCGCCTACCATCTAAAAAATAAAAGAACACATTTATTATTTAGATATGGACTCAGAATTATGGCTGTGGAGTCGGACTCGAGTAAGACTACCGGAGTTGTGCATGCACAGTAGTATAGGTGCGCAGTACCAATTTCGGAACCAACAAGGCCGCACAATGTAAATCGTAAAAATGTAATATTAAATAGTGGGTGGAATATAGGCTGTAAACTAAGAGCTGGACACGGCACGAGACTCGACGGAGAGGGCAAATCTGGACGGAATTTATTTTTTCGGACTCGGATCTTTTATACTCTGCAGCCCTAATCACTAAATTGGCAAATTTTACTTTATAAAAAGGTCAATATCTGAATACAGGCTAGCGTTTGTTATACCTTGCCATCAATATATTGTAAATCTTCTATTCCGAGGTTAGTGATAAGCCGCGGAGTTCCATCATCAACAGGAAGAACGTCAATTTTGAAAGTCTTAAGGTAAAATACAATTTACGAAACGTAGTATCAGAAAGAATTGAACAGGGAGCCTTCAGGAGACTAAACGAATCAGTTCATCCATACGTATACTTTTAAGCATGCAAGGCCAGGCTAAAAACTAGCAAGGTTCGAATTCCGTCACTGAGCTACGCAGGCTCAGAAAGAGCTGGCCAAGAACCAACAATAACACTATTATCTGGCTCAACTTAATATTACAATAATTTCATATCGAAGGGCTCGATAGTGCCGTGCTAATGAACCAACCAAACACTTACGTACATAAAAAACTCTCATATAGCCCTTCCGAAGGCGACCCTACGTTGCGAAATATGTTAACCGTTATCGTTGACCAGAATAAAGAAGGGTTAGGTCATACTTGTACAGTGTACAGTACCTATGTATATATATGTTTCAAATAAAATTGTTGTTAATTTCTGTTTCGTAATATTGTTTAAAATAAATAAACCAGAAACTATACTTACAATATTGATAACGAACATATGGTAAATAGTATATAGCTATACCTGAGGACGTGTAGTGCGCACTAAGTCACTTTCTTCAGAAACTATAAATTCATTGTTAGTTCCGTCACTTAAGGTAAAGGTAAATCTGAAATCAAAAAGCAAGATTAAAATAAAAACAACATACCCCATTTTAAGTAAAAGACTCAAATTCTAAATTTAAATTTTAACAGTGGCTTAACTGTTAATTAAGAGAATCAATAGTTGCAGCATGGCATACGGGGATTTATTATTTACAAAACTGGAATAAAAAAGTTGATACCTGTCGCTTAGCGAGTTAGTGCCATCGTGGTTGTAACTTATTTTACTTTCGTAAAGGTCCTCCATTGTGAAAGACGTCACTCTTACGTACTGGCGTCCATTGAGCGATCGTTCAATGGTGCCATGTTGAGGCGATCGTACGATACTAAATCGCACTGATTCACTCTGCAATGAATACTGTTTAAACGGCATTGCATTGTGTAAAAGCAGGTTTTTCTAATAACAGATCAGGAAAGTAGAACGTTGTTGTATTCTTAGAAACAAGCGCGAACCAAGTTTTAGAACACGCTCAGCAGTACGAATCAGTAAACCATGACAAACACAAATGGCTTAAGGCAAAGAATTACAGAACTACACAACAGCGGAGTACAAATAGAGGTGCATTTTAACAAGCTACTTATAACTAGGTCGAATATTTTTAACCTACAAATGACAATTGCAAAATTGTTCTTCCGGCAAATTTTTACAAGTTTGACGATTTTTGTGCATTTTGTGAACGATTTTGACTTAAAATAATTTTGACAAGTTTTGAACTAACGTGTAAACTGTGACAATATTTACCTTTTTTGTCCAGTCAAAAAATGTTTGCCCAAATCATACCTTTTATAAGAGTTACAGTTCAGTAAATTAAGCATTTAGTAAGGCCAAAATCTCAATTAGTTTATTTGTTACCTAATAAATTTTAACAATGTGAGTGTATTGTCATTATTCAAAAACTTTAGAAACCAGTATGTCAATTTACCGACGTGTCTTTATCTGTAGCCTTCAGTTCGAATATGGTTATTGTTTTTCTTACTCCCTCTTGAACACGAATACCCGAATTTTCCACTATAGGAATTGAGTTGTCGATTGGATTTACGTTAATGTTGAAGGTCTGCATAACCTGCAACAAACAAAAATAATTTATTCGTACCCTTTTATCTTCACATAAATTGCTTTAAATATGTCATATATACTTTTAAATAACTCTTCAAATAGTGTAATTATTATGGCCGATTGGCTCACCTCTCACGAATCACCTAAACAAAATTTCTTAATAAAACAGCATAAACCTAAAAAAAAACTTCGTTTTGTGCAAAAACTTACCAAAAAAAATACTGAACACTTCATAAACTTGTGCATCCTAAAACTTGTTCAAACCCTTTTATAAATTCAACTGCGCTAATCAAACAAAATTATTAAAAATATATTGAAAATTTATTTTACCCATAGTAAATGTATATATTTGACTAATATCTAACTGATCCAGATCTAAACAATATAAATATAGTGGTGCATATTTAATTGCCAAATGTCAACCAATATCTAAAAGCAGCCATACGCAGCCAAGTGCTGCGCCATTACGGCAACAAAGGACAGTAAAAGCATCGACTCGTTGCCTGTCCAGATATCCGATAAAAGTCTGCCAATCTGCTGATGTTAACAAGGACTGCAAAAGTGGTGGACAGCAGACGGCCACAGTAAAACAAATAGTCGTTATCAGGCTCACGTAAGCAATACTGCTCTGTATAATATTTTGCATATAATATTTAAACGTCATTAAATAATATGAAAATTAAGTGAAAAAAAAAAACGTAAGACAATTTAAACAAATAAAGATATCGCTTAACACCGAGGGGTGATCGTCAACAATGGTTGCAAACATATTTAAATAACAAATAAAAACGGTATTAGGGTATCGGAGTTGTCACTAGTGCGTTAAGCAAAATAAATAAAACAACGTGTTTCTTAGCAACTGCTTTTAATCATACTAAATAACAATATTTTACACGTAATACGTTAAAATAAACTGGAATAGACGGGGTAGCGTTGGGTTTAGGTGTAGTTTCTCATGAGTCGTTTATCAACGGTTCGTAACAAATCTGGGTATTTATCAAAAAAATTATTACTTGATTTGTTTGTTCTGCCAAAATATTGTGTTGTGGTCCCGCTTCGCGTACTTTCCTTAAGGCAGTAATCGCGTACGCGCATGTTCCGTTAATTGTACCGCATTTCTTTACTGTTTTGCCTGTGGTGATTACTATTCGTCTGTGTTATCTAAATTGCCAATTATCCAAGCTATAAAGGCTTGTTTCATTTATTCGTTAGGCCCATTCTATTTTACTCTTCGAGCGAACAATACAAGAAATACTACAGAGTAATTGGTGGCCAGTTCGGGGATTCTACCAACTGAACGAGTTCTACGCAGTTTGGTATCGAAGATTGAGAAAGTTGCAACGCTGATGCTAGAACAACTTCCAGAGCAGCTAAGACGCCATGATGAACAAATAAAGCTAATTCTTGCCCTAGTCGAGAAAGCCGGTTCAAGTCAAAACGCTGCGCCTTCCGTTGCTACCCCAAGCTTTGCTTCATTCGACTCCACATCGGAGCTGTGGGACGACTACTGGTCCAGGTTTACAACGTTTATACAGGCACATGCTGTACCAGAAACGAGGGTGGCTCAAGTTTTTCTTACCAATCAAACCCCTACGACGTATAAGCTTCTATCAAATCTAGCTGGTCAAAGCTCTCCAGCCAATACGGTGAACGAACTTTCAATTCAAGCAATTGAAGGCTTCATGAAGGAACGGTTCGACCCGAAAAGGTTTGTTATTCGGGAACGCTTTAAGTTTTGGAGCAACATGCAACGCAAGCCCGGGGAAACAGTGCAAGAGTTAGCTGCACGCATTCGCCACGATGCAGGCACGTGCGATTTTCCTTCAATTAGAGACCCGCTGGACGAAGCTTTGCGTACAAGGTTCATTTCCTCTATAGGCAATGAAGCAGTGCTAAAAGCAATCTTCAAAATCAACGCCGATGAGTTAACATTTACACGTGCAATTGAAGTTGCAATGCCAAACGAAGACGCTGCAAAGGAAACCGTGTATGGAACTCGCGGATCGGTACACAAGGTGCGGGAGGCAAAGAAAGGTTTCAATACGTCCACATGCACAATTGACAAGTTTAGGAAGAATACATCTTGTTACCGATGTGGTAAACCTGATCACTTTGCCGTTATAAAAGAGCCACTTGAAAATTCTGTAAACGAATAGGCCATTTGGAAAGTGTTTGCAGGAAGAAACGGGCGTTTACTTCTCCGGTTCAACATGTAAATTCGCTACTTTCGCTGAAGCCAGAAGCAGATTTCAGTCCGAAACTCGTGGTCACCGTCAGCATAAACGGTAAAGCTTGTCTGCTAGAGGTTGACACAGCAACAAGCGGCAATTTCATTTCTGTCAATTTCTGGAAGAAAATTGGGAAACCGAGTTTAAAGGAGACTAATCAGCGCTTTAACTCGTGCCTCATTTAAATCTACTTGGTCGATGCGGAATCGAGGCGTTGCACATATCATTGGACTATCGTACCGATGATAAGGTAAACTTATTATCTGACGCTAACAACCAAGTAGACGCACCATTACAACATGCTTGCAAAAAGCTTTGCGAGGAATATCCTGACCTTTTCAAGGAAGATTTGGGGTGTTTGAAGGATTTTGCACTCGAGGTAAAATTCACTGACGACGTAAAGCCCATTTTCTGCAAGCCACGACCCGTTCCATTTGCTCTACAGAATGATGTCAATCAAGCATACGATGCAGGCATCGCAAAAGCTTTTTGGGCTTCGGCGAAATTTCACGAGTGGGGAACACCAGTAGTTCCTTTACAAAAGTCACCGCTTCCCGGACAAACCAAAGCCAAGATACGAGTTTGCGGAGACTATTCTGTAACAGTTAACCCACAGCTATCTGCACACCGCCATCCACATATCTTCCTGAAGACTTGATGCGTAAGTTGCGTGGTGGTTACGGCTTTACAAAGATTGATTTACCCGATGCCTACAACCAAATCCGGTTGGGACCAAAAAGCCGAAAGCGACTAGCTATTAGTACACACCGAGGGGTGCTATTGCAAAATGTTTTACCTTTCGGTATAACATCTGCTCCTGGGTATATTTTCAATTCATCATGGACGAGATTACAAGGTGTTACAGTTTATCTCGATGATCTTTTAGTTAGCGGATCAACGGCTGAAGAGCATGTTTACAATCTTCGCCAACTTCTTCAACGGCTTAACGACAAAGGTCTACGCTGTCGTTTGGAAAAATGTAAATTCGCGCTAGCACAAGTGGAATACTTTGGTCAAAAGATGGTATTTCTCAAGGATCAAAGGTGGATGCCGCACCAAAAGATGGGTCAAGCTTACGTTCGTTCTTTCCTTAGTTCGGTCCAATTCTACAGCAAGTTTCTGCCTTCACAGTTTTCAAGCGTTGCAGAGCCACTGCATAGACTTACCCGGTCAAACATCGCATGGGAATGGGGTCATAACGAGCAAGCTGCATTTTGCAAATTAAAAGAATTGCTGACAGCTGAAACAGTTCTGACACATTTTGACCCAACGTTACCTATTGGGATTTCCTGCGATGCATCAAACGTTGGAATTGGAGCAGTTTTGTTTCACCGCTATCAAGATGGAAGCGAGAGACCGATTGCCCACGTATCCAAATCACTAACTAATTGCGCTGAAGAAATTCTACCAATATCTATATGGTAGGAAATTTATTCTACTGACAGATCACAAGCCACTACTGGCATTATTCTGTCCTACTAAAGCTACGCCTGCTCTAGCTGCAAACTGCTTAGGCACTTTTTCTTGGCCAATTTCACTTACGGTATTGAATATCGAAAGACATCTCAACATCAAAACGCCGATGCATTCAGTCGTTTACCAGTTGGTGAGGATGCTGACTTCGACAGAAAGGAATGTGCACATGACACCGACACGGTTTGTGCAATCACCAGTCTTAGTTTACAAGTGCAACCCACCGATTCGGCGTTACTCCGAAAGGAAAGTGGAAAGGATCCAACCTTATCCAAAGTCATGCGTTTTACGAGAGAAGGTTGGCCATCTACTATTGCATACAACGATCCAGTTGCAAAGTTTTGCAAGGTTGTAGATTCGTTGAGTACCAGTTATGGGTGTCTACTGTATGGTTCACGGTTGGTTAGACCGGAATCACTTCGTTCTGCAGTTCTACAGATCCTTCATCAAGGACATTTTGGGACTTAACGATGAAGCAACTGGCAGGAACTGCAGTCTATTGGTCAAATATCGATGACGACATTACTGTTCTTTGCCACAAGTGCCAAACTTGTGCTGAACATCAAAACACTCGCCAAAGGCATACAGTGTACATCCATGGATGATGCCAGAAAAGCCATATAATCGATTACACATTGATCACGCAGTTAACTTTCTGGGAAGTAAATGGCTTGTGCTGATAGATGCTCACTCAAAATACCCATGTGTACATCAAACGCAATCTATGTCATCAAGATCAACTATGGAGTTGTTGGAACAAGATTTTGCCTATTTCGGTTACCCCCATATTATTGTTTCCGACAATGCGCAAGCTTTTATGTCCGCCGAGTTTCAAGACTTCTGCAAACAAAGGGGCATCGTTCATCTGACCGGAGCTCCATACTTTCCTGCTACAAATGGTGCGACAGAACGATTGGTGTAAACTTTCAAAAAGGCACTTAAGTCTTCTAAACCCCCCAAAGAGCTACTGCAATACAGGCTTATTTCAAACACTAGTGGATTTTCACCAAGTGAACTACTTAAAGGCAGACAGATTCGGGCAAAAATAAATACTCTGTTGCCTTCGCCAGCACACCTCATGCAACCTAAGCAATCACTGGGAACACGAAAACCCGTGAACATTACTTCTTTCAACATTGGAGACCCATGTTACGCTTTGTATCTTGGTCCAAGATGTACCGAGGATGCTCGCTGGGTTCCTGCCACCATTATTAAACGGTGTGGCAGCCGTACTTTCCACGTTAAGGTTTTTCCACGTGGTACAATTTGGAGACGCCATATCGACCAACTACGCGCTCGATACGCGTCTAATGAGGATTTGGAACCGGGAGCGGAAGAAAGTATTCCGTAGGGCCTCAGTACTAGTGCAGATTCAGACATGTCACTGAATCACGGCTCTCCTTCATTCGGTCCCGACAATCCACGACGAACGAAGAGATCGCGCAAACCTCCCGAGCGATTTCACTTCTGATCTGAGGAGGGATTTCGATCTTCGAAGGGGAGGGCGATGTTGTGCCTCGTGTACTTTCCTTAAGGCAGTAATCGCGTACGCGCATTTCACAGTCACGTGTTTCGTTAACTGTACCGCATTTCTTTACCGTTTTGCCTGTGGTGATTACTATTCGTCTGTGTTATGTAAATTGCCAATTATCCAAGCTATAAAGGCTTGTTTCATTTATTCGTTAGGCCCATTCTATTTTACTCTTCGGGCGAACAATAATTCCTAAGTTTGTTTTTAATCCTTAATTTACATAAAATTTGTTAACCTTTCAAATTTATTTACCTCAATATATTACTTTAGCCATTACACCACTAAAAAAAATTATTCAAACCCCTGTTTTCCCACCCACTTAAGGCATGTGTAACCGCCAAATACTTATTTCAAAAATAAATTAACATAAATACGTTTATGAGTGCAAGCCTATTGCCCTGAAGTTGTTACATAACACTGGTCAACAAATTTTCACTTTTTTTTCCAAACGAGAATGCGAGGATTTCATCTTAGATGTATTTCTTACGTTGATTCTGAATAGTTTTTCTCTAGCACATCACATTTTTAAGATATCACCAATTTTTAATTTTCCGAAAACGCTTTGAAAACAACGCACAGCTGTGATTCATGGCCTTAAAAACGTCTGACATACAATTTTTGTTATACACATAACTCAATTTACCACAATTACATCTATGATGGAATTTTTACTATTACCCTTATAACAACATCCTTAGTGACGCGGTTTTATAGCTTAAAATGTCGTTTTTGATCGTAACTAACTGAACCCAGGTTTTCTCGAAATAAGTTCAACTAAGTGTGCAAAAAAATGCATTTTGAGTGGCACGCATAACCCATCTAAATGCTAAGATAAGCAGATCATCAACACCCACCGGAAAATAATGCAATTTGCATTTTCTGAAAATATAGCACACAGTCACTAAATGCCAGCCAAGCGCGTAATTCAACCTTTTTACATTGTGCATCCTTTGGAATTTTAATAATATTTTTTTCCATTAAGATTCCTATCGTTTTGTTAGCTTAGTAGTGAAAACTTTTTGTAGAGGAATGCTAAACATAGAACTCCACTTTTCTATTCCTATAGCAAAAAGATTTTCTAAGGGGTGTAATGCTTGTGACATTAGCCACTTAACAGTTCCTTATAGGCTTATAGTCTCTTAGTGATGCAGTTGGTAGCACGGCTGTTGTACCAAAAAGGACCATCTACTGTAGGTTGTCTAAGTTTTATTTCCGCTGTTTTATTACTACATCAATCTCAAGCTAGTTGTTGTGCTTTGGTCCTAATACAAGCAGTTAAGACTTTTATTTTGAAAAACATGCATCTATAGTAAGGCTGTTTAAATCTGTCTGAAAAACATAACTGGTTTTGAACTTGTGTGTTCTTTTTAACTCCATTCACCAACTTCTTAAACTTTAACAATTCAAGACTTCCATGAAGAGGAAGTGAAACTCGCATTGGGGAATTATATCTGAAGTGATTTATTGCTTGTCTTTGGTCACACAAATTTAAAAATAAGGAACAACATTACTGATTAAAATCTGGCATTACCGAACATTTATTCGTTTTGTTTTTGTTCTGCTGTAGTGCTATGAGAACTTGTTTAAACAACATCTATACTCAGCTCAGGAAGTGATTTTACATCTGGAAATTACCTACTTAATTACAAAAAACGCTAATATTGAATCTTTCCTATACTGTTTTTTAGAAATATCAGTAAAAAAACAGATAGAATGGTGCGTGAGTCACATTATAGTTGGATAAGGTAACTGTGCGCAATGTGCCTATATTAATAATACAGCAAAGCATCGAAAAATATAAAATGCGAATATTTTAAAAACCTGATGTGCTAGAAAAAAAGAAGGACATTTTCAGAATTAGCGCCGAAAACACATTAGGAATCAATCTATCACATCTCCGTTTAAAATTTGCTGTTGACCAGTGTAATGGTTATTTTAGTGAGGCGATTATTTTTTGACATAAATTTTGATCTAATTTTGGGGGGTTCGGACCCCCCTCCTTTCTGTAAGCGACATTATCGTTTTTTGATCGTTTTTGTCATGGTTTAACTCACCGTCTAAAGCTGCGTGTTTTTTTAACGTAATTGGCCACGCGTTTTAAGCTAATGCGAAACTGAAACCAAACGCAAAATCCACAGTTGTTCTAACATGAAAATAACACTTGAAAAAAAAATTGCCGCCCCTGCTGTAAAACGTGCTTGTATTTTAGCTGACTTGGCACACAGCTCGGCGCAATGTCGTACTAATCGAATAACACCCGGGAAAAACGATCTTCGTTTAGTATTGCAGGTTGCGAAAGACGTCCTTGTAATTTAGCGTAGTCCCGTACATGGATCTATCAAAATCAATCAAATATATTTCACGGTCTTGCTTTCGTTTTTCGCCTAAAGTTAACTATTGCACGCTAAGCAGTTTCGCAGCTGGCGCCTGGCAGGAGTGTGGACGACGCACGTGTTCGCTTTGCGTCGAAAGGTTCGCTTTTGCTGGGCGTTAATTCGCTGTTTCTGATGATTTTTTTATTACTTATGACGTCATTACGATCGGTATTTTATGACGTCATTAACGTCAGACGGCAAAACGGGGAATTCCATTAAGTTGAAAAATTGAAAACTTTCCCCTTTATGAAGCTGAAGGTACTGTAGCACGCATAACTAACTGAAGAACATTTAACAACACAAGATATAAAATAGGTTATTTTGTTTTGTTTTTAGATACTGATGATGCTGTCATACGACTGAAAGATATTTACTCTTCGTCTAAACAAACTTCAGTTTCTAAGTTTTGTACGTATATTAATCCTATCAATTGATATGCAATCAGAATGGTTGTTTTTAACCAATCATTTTAAAACAGATAGAAATATATATTTTAGGAAATATTTAACTACCGAATTTGTTCCGTCTGTCAATATGAAAGTAAACTGGTCGCGATCGGTTTCGCTTTCGCCGAAGTTGACATATTCCACCGTCTCCGATACAATGTCATCTTGGTCAAACTTCTTGATAGTGATCCCTGATGCAGAAAACAAGGTTGGGGGTTTGGTATAAATAACTAAGCAGCCAAAAAGAATATCGTTTTACAGTAAGTAACAAATAAGAACCTGGGTCTGACGTGAATTGAATTCTACCAAACCTAGGTTGACGTGTGATTTCATAAAGCAAGTTTCCCGAATCATCAGTTCCAAATAGATTATGAGACAAAATTAACCCACTTTCGCTCTCATTGACTGTTATACCTAAATAACCAAAAAAAAATAAATACAAGGAATAACAAAAAACACCCAAAACAAGTTAGTGCTCACCATTGTTGGCCAGTATTTCGGGAGGAGTTTGATCCTCTTCAATGTGAATATTGAATCTGAGATCTATCATTCCACTGATGATGTCAAACATAAAAAACAGGTCACCGCCACCTTGCTTTCCTGGATGTACGTATCGAAGATAACCTTGAATGAAAAAATGCTTTATTTTTTAACGTTGTCACGCCAACGGTCTCTGAATTGCTTCACAGAGTTATTAGACACATATTCCTAAATGTGAACACACTGATAAATGGAACATTACTAAATTTGAATCCAACCTTGGTCAATATCAGATTGCGTAAAGTCACTCAGGCCGTTCGAGGACAAATTGCTAACACCGTTGGGTTTGGCAAGTTGCAGTTGGCCAACGTTGGGATCACGTGTCAATACGTAGGAAACCAAGTTGAATGCACTTGACACACGCAAGTGTTGCGAGGTGATAGTGGTCAATGATCCGCGCTCGGCGTTAATCCCAGTATTGGCATCGATGTAAAATTCGTTGTCCACAAGCTCACCATACACTTGCGGCTCTTGGTGTTGTTGTGGGGGGGAGAGAATGGTGAGCGATCGATTTTCCGGTGGTTCCAACTAAAGAAGAAATGTTTTATCGATGCTTTGATTAATTATCAACGACAGAGGCTACAACTTAACTACGTCGTGCTAAATACAGCCAAAAAATTAATAAGAGAATTTTACCACACAAATTTAAATTTAACAGCGACAAAAATGTTAAACTTACGTCAAACCCAAGTTCTCCATTCTCAACGTTGAAGCCATCTGTAAGCGTGAAGTCAAGCGTATCTCGTCTCTTGCGTGAAAAAGGAGTAGTTGGAGGATCCAGCGTCTCGTAACAAATTTTGCGATCCAGGATATCCTTAAACACAACGAAAGTTAGCTATGTGGTAAAACAATTCATGGACAAAAAGTGAAGTTATAAGTACCCACCTGGTATGTGAAGGTCGATCCAATAGTTAGGTCAGTAACTGATTTCTTGGCTTTCATATTCACTGTAAAATTTGTATAACCATAGTTAAACCTATTGTTCCAATAATGAAAATAATTAATCCACCAATGGTAAAAAACTGTAACTAGGGATGTTTAAAGAAGAATATCGAATGTTTAGTACTAAAATGGCGAGGTATTATTCTGCCGTTTATTAGGTAAATGCACAAATATACCTTCTTCGTTTTACAGTGGAATATTGCGCCTAGTTGTTCATACGCGAGTGGCATTTGGATAAGGCCTGTTGCTTTGACGAAACACTTATAATTCTTGCATTTTGGCATATAGCGCGGCGTCAACATTTTTCGTCCACCAAATTAACTTCGTATAACCCGATTCATCACTGCTCAGTGTCCATAGGCGCCGAACGTGGGTGTGCAGAGCGTTTTTAGACGCCCTGGATTTCTGGCAGGGCGTCAAAACGCCCTGGAATTTTACCAAGTCGCACTTGTTGTAAATAGAGTTGAACGTTTTTTTCTTATTTTAATTAGACCCATTTTAAATTGTCAGTATTAGGTTTAGCATTGACACGAGTCTAGAAAAAGGTTGCCGAACTCCATTTTACACATTGCGTCGTGTGACGTAACAATTCCTAAATCTTAAAACAGGCTGGACGCTCGATCGCTCAATACCAAAGCATAAGCTTCCAATCGCAACCAACATAAAACAAATTTATCGTTCAGTACTTTAAACTTTAAAGTTTAAAGATACCGCAACGACGAAGTCTATGTAAAAAATGTTGCAGGCAATTAAAAATAATACGGGTAGACCACAAAAATTTCGCGCTCGCTTCGCTCGCAAAATTTTTATGTATGTTACCACTTTGTTGGCAAGTCTAACTTAAACGTTTACATTCAGCAGTGCAAATAAATAATCGAGGACAAATTATATTGTTCACTGACAGAAATCAGCGTGTAAGTCATTTCTATGTTGTGAAATGAGTAGTTCGCCAGTATATGTTACACTTCATCATTTTAGAGTACGCATTTGCTATTCGTTACGAAGAAAATTACGATAGACACAACGGATTGTTTCAACAATAAAACACAGAAGCGCTAAATCGGTTTCCCAAATACTGTTAAGTTTTGGTAGTGATTTCTGACAACTAAACATTTTGTACTGATTTTGAAAAAACGCTCTTGATTTTTGAAAGTTCGGCGCCTATGTCAGTGTTAAAATATTGTTTGGTTAGGGCTAGCGGTTAACGTCTGATACCAGGGACTGCATTTCTTCTAGTCTAATATATATAGTTGTATTTTTTTTATTCGATACATTTAACCTCTAAAGGTGTGCTTTTGCAAAGTCTCGACGTTTTAAGCCTGACAAAACAGCGTCAAATCGTTAACCGTGATAATTATGTTTAAGATTTAATGTCACTTCTATAGGGCTCGTATCTTTATGGCGATTAAAAGTCCACAGCTGGATGACCTTTTGGATCGTGCACGGTCGTAATCTTTGCATTAAGTAGCACTCTATATAACCAAGCCATTATTGTTCTGTTATTTAGCAGAACTATAAATTCATCCGAGCCGTCTATAGCTACAACGACTGACATACAAGAAATATCACGCTAGCCGGCCAATTGTCACTTTTAACGGAGATGTATTGTTGCCGCTGAAGTAATGTTTGTTACTTAATTGCGTTTTGTGCCGTGCTTTTATTACCACTTTTATAACTATTTCTTACGTTGGTTCAAATTCGTTTTTTCTTCAATACTATAAGCTCGACATAAAACTTATTAGTCGCATAAATCCTAAACCAGTGGTTCTTTACCTTTTTCAAGCCAGGGACCCCTTGAGTGATATTCTAAAATAAATTTCCTCCTGGAAACGGTTTTTAAAAAACACTTTTACATCTCTAAATTACAAAAAGAATACGTCTTAAAAAAGAAAATTGATAAGAATTTTATCTTTCATATTAGTACCCAATTGTTAGTAATCAACTTTGCTGAATTATGTTTTAGTGAAAATAATTTAGGCGCAAAAACACTTTTTTTACAAACAGAAAGAACACCGAGCGCAATGTGACATGCCAATATGAACTGATATTGTTTTTTCAGTCAGCTTAATGCAAGTCTGTCTAAATGTAACTTAATAGCGTCGGAGATAAAAAAAAAATAATAGTTTTGTGGCTCCCCAGTTCTAATAAGTTCGCCTATAATCGTATCCCGATAATATTAGTAAATGTTTTAACAACTAAATTTAACTATAACGAAATGCAAATCCAGCTTACTTTTCATCGCCATACTGCTGATCTCCCACTGGCTGGGCATATTTTGGGGCTGATTGTGGGAGAACTTCACCAACTTGCCGTACTCTAGTTGTGACATGACCGTAAACACCAGCTTGTTGTTGGGCGTATCTGAGTCGCTCACCGACAACGAGAGGTTGCTGATAAGGATGGCGTTGCCGTTGCGACAATTTACAACACCCGTATGGACTCGGGGAAACCCCTCTTGGCTACTCATCGACTTTATTAAAGAGAAAACAAGTATTACAGGTGTAAAATCAAACGAATATTCTCAGAGAAAAGGATTGTGTGTTGGCACATTAAATACAATTAACATAAATTAAATAACATAAAATTAATTAGTAGATAATCACCACAATAGTAATGTTCAATCGAAACGCTTTCGAAGATGTCACACCATCATTAACACGAAACATGAAGTAGTCATGCGATTGTGGATTAATTAGTTGACCGGTGTGCACATAATAAACACCTCCCTCCAACATGTTCTGTACTGTGAACCAAACCTCCTCTTCGCCGTCGATTTGGAGACGCTCTACAACAAATTGTATGTTTTAACCAGGTACTAAGTAATTGTAAAACAATACAGACTTTTTTAATTTTTATAGTGGACCACTGTTTAAAACTATTGACATAATCAAATGGGGTCGACTTACCATCGATATAGCTGTTGACAATGTAGCCAAAAGATGGTTGGCGAACAATGTTAATGATAAGATCTTTATCCGGAGTATCGACGTCACTAACTTGGATTTCATGTGGACTAATCATCACGTCACCGCCTTCTTCAACCTAAAGAAATACACATACTCGCTGTTCAATATGTTGTCGCATCCTATAAAATCACTTCACTATATGAACTTGCAACTCTTGTTGCAAGTATGTGGGTGAGCATTTGTTTCAAACTAGGGTTCACGAATTCCCCTAGTAATGTGACTAATGCGTTTGACCAGTACAGTTTCAACCCATATTACAAAGAAACTAAGTTTCTTGAATTTCCTCTTTCATATAACTTCAAATACGGTTCAAATAAATTGTAAACAAACACCAGGCCGTGTGCCATTAAAGTTGGACACCATTTGTAGACCCTTGTTATTATACGACATATCCGACTTGTCCAAGGTAAGCAGAGCATTTACCAGCTTTTAACTGGTAAGGTTTTACTGGCGTTGTCCCGGACATGTTAAGTAATTACCGCAACAATACGCGCAATAGTTAAGGAAATCTATCTTAATTTTGCGTGGTTAAGCAACATGTAAGAATCCACTATCATACTGTGAGCGCTTTATCACAAAAATCTGCGTTGCCGTAGATTAAAATTTATTTATAGATAAATTGTGGCACGGCTGTAAACAAAGTGGAATACGACATATTAGCCTGGGCACCGCCGGGAATTTTGCCGGAGTAAAATACGATATATATTTTCACGTCGTCGTTTTTTGTTTGTTACGCGGTCATATAAAAGTTGCAGAGTACGAATTGAAGAATAATTTTACATGTGCGAAAAAGTCTTACCACCAATGGCTGGCCAAGGCTAACACTAGGAGGGTGACGCGAGCCAGGGTTAATGGTAATACTAATGTTCTGGTTTGTAAGTCCGTTTCCAGTCGAATCGGCAACAAACAGTTGAAGTAAATCAGAAACTGGGCGTGATCCAATTCCATCTCGACATCGAAAACTAAAAAATTATAATACAATATTTGCAATAATCGAAGTGACAAAGATGGCAATTTTTGCTAAATACCTTATTTTGGAAAGATTAATATCTTGTTGTGTAAAGGAGGCTCCGGGCACAAGTGGCCCCGTTTCGATATTCTCTAACAATCCGTTTGTCGGAACACTTTCCACATAGAACACAATCTAAACACAAACCCAAAAGGTGTTTATATACAAAGCAATATAATTTCCATCGGTGAAAAACTAAACTTAACAAAATTATGTTTGGTCACAGTGCACGTAAAAACTATTTTATTTTTTATTTTTTATTCTAGTTATGCGTACCTGATCATCAGAAGATGTCTGGTCCAAGTATGCAAGATTCTCACGTGACAAGGTTACCTCAGTTCCTTCTATAGCGACAATTGACAACTCACTTTCCGGGTCAGGGTAAGGATCATCGTCGACTTTAGCAATCACCGAAACCTGAAAAACATTTATTTTAAGTTGTTGCTGAGGAAAACAGCAGTTAAAACTAAAAATGAAACAAAACTACGACGAAATTAAATCAAATAAGAGTCTATACGGGTATGCGTTTGTAAGTCAGGTCCCTCAGGAGATATTTTATATTTCTTTTTGTTAGTTTCAGGCTTAACATTCTGTATTAATCGTGTTTCTACAAGCAGAAACGATCGTGGACCGAAAAAATGTAGCATTTGAAGTTACGTAAATAAATAACAGCCTACGTAACTATTTTTGAAGAACGAGATTATAAAATTGTACCTGTACAACAATAGTGATAGTGTAAGTGACATCGGTAACACTAAATTCAAGTTGATCCAACATGTTTCCATCTCCGCCATCATGGATGTACAAAAGAGGGCTGTTTTTTAGCTAAAACGACATTAAAACTCGAAAAAATATATTGTAACGGCCGACCACTAGTAGATTAAAGGTGTTTTTAAAGAAATCTGTTATTTAACACAATTCCACTTTTATTAGAAAACAAACTCGACTATCGAAATATTTTATAATATATGCAAACCTCTTCATAGGTTAATGCGTCCCCTTCATGAAGAATTACTCGTGATCCATGATCGTCCCTTATCACGGTTCCATGACGCGGCGTTTTCACCAGAGTAATGATCAAATCAGACGATTCAGTGTCAGGATCGTTTATCGCAAGTTGATCATCACCTGCCATATCAAATTTAGAGACTAACGATATCTATCAATAGTTCGGATAAACTGGCTCATAGATAGTTCTAACGGTTTGCTAAAAGTTTTCAGCGTAGTTTAATAAATGTCATTACCTATATAGCCCGTCCCTCCGAATGTTACATGGATGCTTGGCTTTTGATTGACGAACACAGGAGCTCTAGAGTTCCCTGTTGTCAGTTGGATGGTGAAGTTTGCGGGACCAACGATATGTTGCCCATCTGACACTTGGAATTCGAACGAAATTCTACGCTGATATCTTAAAACAAAGTTTTGTTTAAGACCTAAATGGGTAAAGCATCACCTCTATTTTGAATCGTAATGAGCACTTAGCGCATATTTATGCATGTATTGCATATGATATACGTGCATAGCAGAATACCTTGCCGTGGGAGATAGCGACTCCAAACTATTTAAGGAATCAACCTTCTGATTGTGATTTTGGTTGGTTGTAAACGAGCTATGTTCTTGTATAGACGGTCGGTAAATAATTTTATTGGAATTCACATCAGCTTGAGTGAAGACAGTTACGGGAACAAAAGTGTGATCGATGTGTTCTATACTTCCACGAGCAACAGGTAGTGATCTGATAACAAGAACATAACTCTTTATCAGACATAACTTATTACTGCCGAAAATATAAATAACTAAATTTACACCATGCTTACAACTAGCTTATAATTAAATAACTAATTACCGAGTAATGGTGTAAAAAATGTTTTCATCAGACGTATCGTCATCCGTGTATTGCAGGTAAGCCCTGTGAAGAACTGTAATGCGACCTTCATTAGCAACCATGTTTAAGGATGAGGGTGTACCCAGAGCAAGCTTGGGTGAATGTATGTTTTCTTGCACGATATCAATTTCAAGTTGGTCGCTTGCAATTCGCTGTCTTGTACCACCACTCTCATTAAACACCTGTACATTTTACTTGCTTATTGATTACATCGAGTAGATTTTTAACCGTCTGTTAATAGTTAGAACTAAAAGCATGCCATAAATAAAATAGAATCAATTTCAGTCAACGTTCGACGGTAAATTGATTACCTCAAATCTTAGAAATTCGTGCTTCTCCAAACCTTGATTCACAGTATTTTTTGTTCGAATCCACACTGAACCCTCATCCAAGTCACCTTCGCTAAATCGGATCACCGGCCTAGATTTGTACAGACCTTGTGACGTTTGCATCCAATCATCAAGCTCGATTCCATATCTAGAGGGATCGTCAGAGAGTTCTGGTACCATTAGGAAAACCTCGAGGCTAAGACAGAAAAAAACATAAAAATAAATCATGAATACACAAACAGTTGTAATAATAAACTAAAGTACTGATTAGAGACCACATTTGGTTGGCAAATTTTACACGGACAACCGTAGCACAAATAGAGGATTTTACCTTTCAGATGTGTTTGTTGTATTTAGGACATAAACAATTTTAGTTTTATCTTTTATTCTTCCGTTTATCACTTTCAGTTGGCGATTGGTGATGCGTGACATACGACCTTTGACCAATTTTATGATCCTGTTACCAACCCACAGCGAAGAACTGTTATTCTGAACACATACAAGGAGGATTATTGTCTCAAATATAACGCAGTAATCACACACTAATGCAAAACTTAATATTTAATGTTAAGCGCACCTGTAGCAAAATTGTGACGTCGACCACTGTCAACACCACGTGGTAACCATCAGTAATTTGCAGGGTAATACTGTCATATGTGAGGTTACTTGACGAAGTGTTGGAGAATGGAAGGTAATATATGATTTCGCTGTTCAAATCTGCAATCTATAAAGCAGTAAGAGGCCAAGGTAATGAACACAATTCTTACTGGCGCGGTAGACTAAATTGTAATTTTGTTTGTGTGTCGATAGCTCTACAATTCAAAATAGAAGTAAACACTTTCATCTGTTAATTGCTCCGTACAATCATCCGGTACTCAAAAAACTATTTAAGAAGTATTATATATATATATATATATATATAAATTGTATAAAAAAATACAATTTTAACATTGCTTCTATCGGTGTATATAAAAAAAGGTTGCGGTTGTTATTAAGCTGTATGCTTAGATTTGTAGGCAATCCTAAAAAGCTAAAAAATAGAAGATACAAATGTACCTTAAACGACGTAATAGGATCGTCACTCGGTAGCTTGACTATACTTCCATATTGAGGTGGGACAATTGTTGAAATTATTACATCTTGCTCATTGTCACTGTCTTGTACAACGAGTCCATTTAATTTCACAGATCCGTCCGAACTAAACATAGATGGTTACAATTACACAACTGTTTTGGCTGCAGTTACTTAAAATAAATAAACGGGACCCGTTTTCTTACCTTACATAGAGTGGAGTGTTACGCTGTATATTTGGCGGAAATTTTGATACAACAACGATTTCAAGTGTTTTTCGACTTGAGGTCAAGTAATTGTCGGTGGCATGGAAACTGGCCACTCCATGCCGGTGATTTGCAGAATTGTGCACGAACCATGTTCCCCCATTAACCACTTTATCGTAGCTGATTTTCTCACCAACACGAACTTTTATCTGTTGAAACACATTTATTTACATCAAATATTCACGACCAACCAGTGGTCGCAAGGAGTTATTCTGATGGGTAGTCTTAAGTGGTTTTGTCACGTGTTTCATATGTGCGCAGTACCAACAGACCATTTGGGCAGAAAAAATGCTTCTCATGGACTTAAAAGAAGAGAAACTATGTGAATTAAACTTTACTACGCAACCATATTATGTTACAACGTCGCAATGCAACCATAGTTTTTCTTTGGGGTGCTAATAATTTCAGGAATATGATTTTAAATGCCTGCGACTTTGGTAATTTCACTAAAATTGGGGTTAGCTTGAGTTCCTTATTTTTAAAAACAGGCTGTGCCACTGAAATATATACATTTAATCTTTATCACATCGAATTAATCATGCACTTACATTGTCTACTTCAAACCAGCCATTAGCGGGCTGCATATTAAGAACTAGGCTGAGATCATCTAAAGCTGTATCGCGGTCTGAAATATGCACGTTTCGCAACAGTGATCTCGATAGTGGATGAACCAACAAACGACCATGAATATGAAGCGTTGGCGAATGCAGGTTCATCTGTATATATATAAGAAATAATCGCGATAAACAAACGGATATACTTGTTCGTAACGTTATATCACATATACAAAAAACGATGCAATACAGACCACACAAACTCTTGTGTGTTTGTTGGCAAAGCGACCGTGTTTGCAGTGCCGCAAACAACGTGCTCCTACGGAGTGATGCCAGTTGTCCAATAAACGGGAACCTGTTGCAAACAAATACATTTTTCAGCATGACAGTCAATTGTAATAAACGTTTCCATCCACTACCTGATTTGTTGTGAGCGAGATCGGTCGGTATGTCCAAAAACGTTTTGTCATCACATTGTGTACATGTGTTGCCGTCAATACAAGAAAGACAGTGTGGTGGACAAGATACGCACGTGCCACTAGAGACGTAAGCGAAATAGCGCAGTGGACAATGTAGGATACATTTTTTATCTGTAAAAAGTACAGAAATGAAGGTACGAGAAAACTGCAATATATGGATTCAAAAACTCGGATGGAATATATTTGCGATAAAAAATTGTACCGACGCTTTAATTATAGAAAGCGCCTTCTCACCGTATAATAAGTAAGGTTTTCGACAGGCCAAACAAGATTGGTCATCGTTGCAGGTAGAACAATAAATATGAGAGCATCGCACACATTCTCCTTCACGGTGATAATATCCTTAGTAAAACATTTAAGAGTAAACCAGTGGTTCCCAACGTAGGCCGTACGCCTCAGGGAAGTACAATTGAAGTATTTGTTCTTATCTAACAGCCGTAGTATTTAGGCACACTACTGTATGCATGGATTTGTAATGTAGTTTAAAACTGAATGTCAAAGGCAACTAGGTCGAGTAAATCGACATAATATTGTTTTGAGTTTTTAATTGTTCGAAGCGTGTTAATAAGTATCTCCAGGTGTAGGAGACATCACATAAAAAAAACAAAAACATAATCAAGTTACATTGTGAACGACCATAAATCGCTAAAAGTGCATACCTAAATTTAACGTTGACACAGCATCAACACCGCTGTATCTGTTCTGTACCTGAGAAAGTGCCAATTAATGAACTAGTAGAAACTCCGATTGATGAGAATTCTGTCACACCTTTTATAATTGAGGTTTGGATAGATTTCAGTCAAATTAACTGATGATGATACAATTGCGTATCGAAACGAATTTTTTAAGATGATGTCGATTTACTCGACCTATTTTATTTGACATACAATTTCAAGTCGAATTATATCTTTCAATAAAAACGTAGCAA
Source organism: Ascidiella aspersa (assembly GCF_963924565.1). Lineage (NCBI taxonomy): Eukaryota > Metazoa > Chordata > Ascidiacea > Phlebobranchia > Ascidiidae > Ascidiella > Ascidiella aspersa. The sequence continues at coordinate 17,441,505 of NC_139453.1, forward strand.
TTACACATTGTTCATTTTCTCCTGTTCTTCTCTTCTGAACAGTATCTTTATATTGCTAGTTACTCGCACTTGAAATAAGTATAACCGTTAGTTCCACCAGTCACAACCAGCGAGTTAATGGGTTTTAACTAATATAAATGCATATTAAATTATATAGAAGTGATGAATTGGCGTTTGGCGAAAAGAGGTTGGAAAACATTGATTTAAACAAAAAATAATCATTTGGAATAGAATTATTTACAAAATTGAAACAATATAATTTCTCTTAAAACTAAACGAAGATGAACAAAATGTCTAAAGCACAATGAAGTTACCAACCATCAGCGCAGGCTTTAAGGCAGGTGCCGTTTTGTAACTTGTATTCGGGCATACACTTCAAACAATCATTTGATGAAGGTCCGGAACACGTTCTGCAACTCCAGTCACATTCCACACATCGAGCTGTTCCAAATTTAACTAAAGAAAAAAAGAGAACCGAATACAAATATATCGCTCGGTGTAATTCTAAATAGTGTTTTGTTTAGTTTTCTTATAAGTAACGTACGTAATTCGTGCCCAAATACAGTGTTCTGTATAAGTTATGTATCAAGGAAGAATAAAGAAGCAAAAAAAAAAACAAATTTACATAAAATAAATAAAAAACATTTTATTTAACAGCATTGGTCATCAAAATTTTACTTTTTTCTTAAACGCGAATGTAATATTTTATCTTAAATGTATTTCTCGTGCTGATTTCGAAAAAAAACTTTTCTTTCTCTAGCACATCACATTTTTTTGAATATTCTTAAATTTGAATTTTCCGAAAAAACGCATTGAAAACAACGTACAGCTATGATAAATGGTTTTAAAATAGTCTGACATATAACTTTTTATACACCTAACTCAGGTCATCACCGTAGAGCTTCTACCAGGTATTTTCAAATTTTTATCCCCTTTCTAAAATCCTTTGGGACGGGATTCCATAGCTTAAAATGCCATTTTTCGCCACTAACTGAAAGCCAACCATAGAACTTCACTTTCCTAATTCCTCGAGCAAGAAAATTTTCTAAACTACGTAACACTTGTGATATCAGCCACTTACTGTTCTCGTATGGACTTATAGTCTCCTCTAAACGACTGCATTGCACGGTGATGTAGCAAAAAGGTTTGTCTACTGTAGGTCAAATTCCTTAATGTCTTATTACTACATTAATCTCAAGGAAGTTGTTTTATTTTAATCCTAATACAAGTAGTTCTGTAAAATCTGGCATTGCCGAACATTTATTTTTTTTTTGATTTTTTCTGCTGCAGTGCTACAGAGTACTTTTTTACACAACATTTATACTCAGTTCCAATGCTGTTTTTACATCTTAAAATTAACGCTTTTAATTACAAAAAAAAAAAAAATTAAAATGCGAATATTTAAAAACCTGATGTGATAGAAAAAAAATGTGGGCATGTTCAGAATCAGCGCCGAAAACAGTTTAAGAATCAATCTATCACATCTTCGTTCAAAATTTGCTGTTGACCAGTGTAATTTACGTCTAAACGTGGCGATAAAAATATTTGTGACTATGAGAACAAAAAAAAATACTTATATTTGATGAAACAGAATAATTTTTATTGGTAAATTGTCTACTCACTTGTCTATACTTAATGTAAGTTCTAATGGTTTCTTAATAAAGGTAAAGGTAAGTATTTAAAAAAACGTTTTTACAAGTTCTTCTACGACCTTACAGAATATGTAATATAATGAAGTAATTATTCTTAACGGATATATAATCTAACAACAAAATAAACAAATAAATCAGGTTTAGTTATTAAGTTGTATAACTGGGATACAGTCGATTTCGTTTTTGCAGCAGCAGAAAAAATATGTACATCGTGGATATTTACACCCTTGGAAGTATTTTTTCTAAACCAGTTTCTGAGTCTTCATTCGCTTTTATTTTTACTATTTTTACTAAAAGCAAATATAAAACCTGAAATTTTTTATCCATACGAATGGGTTATATTATATACATTTGGTCTACAATGATAATCATTCGTTAAAAACAATTTGTGTTTATGCTGTGTCAAAGTCGTACTTTGGATTATAATAAATTGATAAAATTGCCATTAAGGAAAAGGAAGTGCAACCTAGAAGCTAGAACTGTTAATGATACCTTTAGTTTAACAAAATACTAATTGAAATGTTATGTGTAAGTATAGGGTATCACAGACATAAATATTCAAAATACGTCATACCCAAAGAAAGGTCGGGATAAAACTGCTCAATACAAGAATCAGTACAAAGGCCATGTTGAAGTACGTCTGTAGCGTGACGACACGATGTACACACAGGTTGAGTAGAGAAGCCATAAGTTCGACAAGAGGAACAGGAGTCAGGACATCTTGTACATGTACCTTTAAATGGACAGTCGTATAAGGATATTGTTACATGTGGATGTGGGGCAATTTAGGTGCTAAATGTCAAGCCACAATTACTATATATAACACTATAGTAAAGTCTTTCAAAGTCATTTTATGTTTTTCTATTATAAAAACATTAAGTCGGTTAAGTTGTGTTGTAACCATTCAGTTAAACAATTAAGCTCCATTTCTAAAACACTTTAACTAATAAAATAAATAATTAATTTAGAAAAGTTGTAAACCTATTGTTACTTAATTTGCGAGCTTCGACCGAGGGCTTGCGGGTATTAGAATCGATGTTTTACGCAGTCAATATTATAAACAGTGTAGATGTAAAATATTTCATAACGAAATAATGAAATCCAAACAAACCTGTACTGCTGTCCCCATAATATCCCACTTCACAGCGACTCACGCACTTTTGCGAGAGCAGAGATAAAAAATGGCCACCAATACAAGTGTCACATTGGTCGATTGATTGACAGCTATTGCATCCAATTTCACAAGGCAAACACATCGAGCCACCATCCATTCTCTAAAAAAATAACAGCATGGAGTTTAAAATTTTAACACATGCAATAACATGTTATACACATGGTATTTTTCTATCTACAACGCCAAGCTTTTATCGAAAATAAAAAAAAACGCAATACTGATGTATCCTAGAATAGTTAAACGTTTATCGAACCAAACTCGAAGGGCTTTCCAAACTCTGGCCACAACGGTAGTTCTTATTTGGTTAGGACGCGAAAGCTGCAAATCAAATCAACAATGAAAATCAATGTAACAAACATACGTACCAATAAAAACGTATTGATAGGACAATTAGCAACACAGCGTCGCTCTGATAGATGCTCGCCGTGTTCTTGACATGTAGAAACAGCACTTTTGTTAAAACACAGCCGGAACGGCGAGTCTACTTCCAAGTTCATAATACGACAATTTTTTTCGTCAGCACACTGTCCACTCGAGTTCGTTGTTACTAGAAGAACGTCCGACTGATATTTGCAAGCCGAACAGTGCGATGGGCCTGTACAAGCCTCACACGAATCGTCGCAAGCTGTAAAAAGTGTAAGAAATTACAGCGGTGAATCTTTTTTTACTGCGCGATGTACAAATCAATTTTAGGATATTAACTTTAGTTTTCGAGCTATTGGTTTTTGCAGTTAACAAGTTAAAATGCATATAAACAAACCAACATTTATTTAATGTTTATCGACCCCCCTAATGGAAAGTCCCCTTTATGTTTTTTTGGCCTAATATAACGCATATAGCTCCACGTTCAATCAGACTGTCAAAAAGTTTCTTAGCCCTTTGGTGTTTTCTTATTTAAACACCGCTGCTAATGGCCGACTTTTTCTCCAGCAAAGAACGTGTCTCGTTCGTTCTTCAATTCAGACATGACTTCGTTGACGGCTACTTTTGTTGATGTGTAAGTTCAAGGTTCATATTTATGCTTTGTTGATTAAAGTTATTGGTAACCTTTATTTATTTGTATTCATTAAAAATAAGGAAACAGAGTTAACGTAATCTTCACTTGTGTTTTAACTTTTAACTGCTAAAGACTTGAATAGACATCAACTTTCAATTGCAGCAGAGTTGGTTATTGGTTTGTGAATGATGGCAACAACACGCTTAACAGGGGAGATACCCCATAGTTGTCATGGAGAAACAAAATTAAAATGTGGTAACTTGTAACGTCTGTGGTGAAATAAGGGCAAGCGTTGTAAAGGCTGTTGCCTAACTTAAACATGGAGATCTTTACTTCGAAAATGGAATAGCTAATTAATACACTAGCTTGCCATCGCATTTCGAACGGAGACAGATGATGAAGAATATCGACGTACGCAAATTTTACGAGGTTTGCTAAAACTTAAGATTTCAGTATGCCAGACTACATCTTAGAATTTCAAAGCTTGTTCTACAAAATGTTCTTTCATAAAATGGAATTCTCAGTTCCAGAGGCTATCAACCTTTAAAATATTATATGGCACAGACATAAGTGCCAAATAACAGCAATTGGCAATTACTATGACAATTGGCCTTTAGTTCATCACTATGAAATCTTCAGTTAAGCACTTTTTTACAAATTCTGTTTATTCGTGTAGCTCGCAATCCACAATAAAATAAGCACAAATATCTTGATGTTTTATTTGCTCCAAGATGTATTGGGTAAGTCTATGTCCACATAAGAGTCATAATGCTTCGTTAAATGTTACAGAAAAAACCTAAGATCAGCAACTTAATTTGTTGTTTTTAAGTTTTAACATTACCACAAGCAACATAACCTATTCCGGCATTTTTATTAATAAAATTGCTTAAAATATTTGACAACACATTATTATTTGTTGCGACTGTGATGGCATATAATTACGTCCCCCTCTTGAAAGGCTGCAACAGTAAAATTTACAAAAAATGTCGTTTTAAAGGTTTTATTACTTTTACTGCAGTTTAAATTTGCCACCGACACAACTAAATTATTGAAACAGCTAAAATAACAGCGGGCAATTTTATACGCAATATATTAACATAGCACTATCTTTCCTCCTAGAGATTTTCATTATATACGCAAGCTAGCAAACGTATTGTCAAAAGTAACGTATAGTCAATTAACACTAAAGCATATCAAAAGCTATGTGGTTTACCTCTACAAACCAATCCATCCATGTAATGCGATTGTGGACATGAAGTGACACATTTGCCTGCAGAAGTCCCTGCTGTACTCGCAACTATCAAAAATTCGGAATTGGTACACAAGGTGCACTCCAGTAAGCTGCTACCTAGACATTCTCTGCAGCTCTCGTGACAAGCTAAAACATTTAATTACGAATTAGGCTAGAAAAGACCTTTGATTAGTTTTAACGATAACTTAGGTAGGGGCGTTTGTTACTTTAAAATAAAAATACTTGGACTATAATGAGGACAATTAGAGCTTATATAATACTTACTTAACACAGGATGTAAAGTTTTTAGTTATCGGTAAACGTGGAAAATATAAAATTTTATTTATTAAAAAAATGTAGTAAGCTCAATGAAATCATCGTACAGCTTAAAATTTTGTCAAAGTTTATTTTTAAGTGCAAACATTTCAATTGTTTAGGGGTTTTCTCTCAGATTAAGATTTTGCGTGGATGTCGTATCAGATACCTGTTGTACCGACTTACATTCTAAATACCGGTACGGCAGTAATATTAACGCCTTTTGGGTGGTTTAATTTTTTTTAAGTCCTTTCGGTCTTAAAAACGCTAATCCAGCGTTCCAGTGACTTTATAACATTCTCGGTAGCATCGACCGACCCTGGCTCCTCCTCAAAATGGCTGGTTTTGGTTAATTTGGCGCAGAGACGACCTTCACCTCGAAGATAAAAGTGGACGACACCGAAGGATTTAAATTGATCACATAAAGCTAGCATACCGCGAATCGATACGATTTGAGAATTGTTTCATAGCATTTTTTCCATGAAAAAATATATTAATTTAGCATAATCGTCTTTTATTCTGTTAAGATTTTTATTAACTTTTAAAAGTATTTCTTATATTCATGCCACAATAACCATGCCGCGTCGAAAACGTTCTTCTGTTTCATAGTGTTGTCTATGTTTTCCGTTCACCGTGAAAACCAAATTACACAAAATTTAGCGAAACGTGTAGCTAAACGGATGGCAAATTTATTGGCACAATAAAGCAATGTAATTTCAAACAAAATTTTTTCCTTGTGGCCTATTAGCCAACTGTTGCTTTGGAGATTACGCAAGGAGACTGATGGAAATGCTTTGAACTCTAGTGAAGATCTAACGCTATGCGGAACATTACTTGTTCGTTGCATGTTGATATGCCATATTGATTTTTTTAATCACTTCAAAGTCACAGGATTTAGGAGGTGACAGCTTGTTGATTTCTTACATTAGTTTAATCACGCAATACGCATTATATAACTGTTTTACATCGCCGAAAAAACGCCGTTAGGTCAAGTGGAGATTTTTTTATACTAAATTTAAGGCAACAACTAAAGGTGTATTTAAATAAAGCTAACTAGTAGGTGTGAGTGGGTAATGGTAAGATAATAACAACCTCGCTATTGCATCGCCAAATGCATCGTACTGCATCTTATAATACGAACCATGGCAAACTCCATGTAAAGCAAAGTGCGCCGCTGGACAGTGGGAAATACACCGGTTTGCAAACAAATAATATCCAACTCGGCAAGTTACACAATGCGACGAGGAAGAACCGGAACAAGTTGCACAAGAAATGTGGCATTCTGAGAAATGTAAACAAACATGATAACTCTATAAGACAATAATCCAAGATTAATTTATTAAATATTCTAAGCAAAAAGATGTTTAAACTTTAACAATAAAAATATTACCTGCACAGCGTGAAATAGAGATTTCAAAAGTATGGGGTGGACAAGCAACATAGCATTTGCCGTTCAGCATTTTTTCCCCTATTGAACACGTCACACATGAAACTGCGTCAGTACAAGTTTCACAAGATAAGGAACAAGCTAAGAAGAAGATGAAAAAAAACATTAGATAATTTGTATCCATTTATTACACTTTCTGAAAATACCCACCTTTACAGAACCCATTTTGGTAAAAATAGCCATCTGAACAGGTACGAACACAAGCGCCACTTTGAGGAAAGCGTGTTTTGATTACACAAGAGGAGCAGTTATAAGCACTTGTGCAAGCAGAACAGCCTTTTTTGCATGCTGCCAAAGTTGGATAACGATGTAAATGTTAACTTTTGCGTTTTGTTGAGTTTTATATCACAAGTCATACTATGCTTTTTTCAATGAAATAATATATAAATCTCAGTGATTTCATATAAATACCATAGTTGATGTGTCGCTCACCTATACAGGCTCGATTGGTTTTATAAAATCCCATTTGGCATTCCGCCACGCATTTTCCTTCTTGCAAATAGAGGTCTTTCCCGCATGACGTACAACTAAAAGGGGAATCGCCAGTGGAACACGATTCACATGATAAATGACAGGCTTCAAACAAAAACGGTTGATTTTATTTTACAAGTGTAAGACAGACTCCAAAAACTAGTCCACTCAGCCCAAAGTGGTCTACTGAGCCCAGTGTAAGAAGCCCTGCACTACACTTACTAAACAACTGCAGTATGAAAAGCTTGTGAGTTTTCGACTATACTTAACACAGAAAGAATTGCGTTAAAAAATAGAACGAAACAAACTATTACAACAAAGAAAGAATTTTACTTTTAACCAGGAATTTTACGGCAGCTAACCAAAACAATAATCTCAATTACACACCATAAAAAGATCTCGCCTTCGTAATTAACCGCATGTTTACCATTGTTTTAAAAAAATTTAAATAGACTTTGACGGGATTTTTGTTTACCATTGTTTTTAAAAATTTAAATAGACTTTGACGGGATTTTTCTCAAACTGGGGGTCGCGCAAAAGGGGCCCGAGAAGGGTTATATAATTTTGCTCAAAGTGTTACATCTACACACTGTAGTTTTAAGTTTCAATAAGGTATTTTAAAACTGTGAAAACACATAAAGTAAAAGGGGGTCGCGTGCTTTAGGAAGCCCTAATAATTCCAATACGTAATTGAAAGCTTATTAAAGAAAATCCGCAAAAGATATATAAACAGATCTTCGATTGAAAACTGGTTATTATCGCTTGTTAACTTATTGGTTGGTTTACCATTTTTACATATGTAGCGCCATGGAACGTGGATTACAGGTTGCACGTTACACTGCCTAAATTATGCAATGAAAAGGTTTTAGGTAGTAAGTATTAGTTTTTACAATCAGCGGCAAATAGCACAGGACACAGCTTATTAAACATTTAAAACACCACATAAATTGATAAAGCTTACGATAACAACTGGTTCCGTCTTGATAAAAACCAGACATACATCGTCGTATACATCTTCCCTCTTGGAGAAATCTACCCTTCTTACACGAAGTACAGTGAGCATAACCAGGAGCACTGCACGACTCACAGTCAGTGTGACATGTCAACAGTTGACAATCTGGGCAGCACGTGCCTAAAAAACAGCTTGTTTGCAAGAGGAAAAATAACTGGTTTTACGTTTAATTAACTTAATTATAACTAATTTGACGGTGTAAAACTTTTTTTTAAATTGGTAAAAAAAAAACATAAAAAAGTTCCTTTAGACCAGTGGTTCTTAACCTTTGGTAACCTCTCGAACCCCTATGTTTTTCTGCAAGCATTCGTCGAACCCCAAATTATCGCTGAGTATTAGTTTCTTCCTCCAAGCAGCTGAAACTGGGCATATTCAAATTATAAATTTGCAGTTATATAGGTTAAATTGGCCGAACTTTCAATTTATAACGTTACATGACACCTTGGCACATAAAAGAGATTCGAATTGAGCTTGAAATAACAGCATTAAATATGTTTCAGAGGACGTTCTTGCCGAACCCTTGTAACAGCTGCGTCGAACCCATGGGTCAAACCCTGGTCGATCAAACCCTGGTTAAGAACCACTGCTTTAGGCAAACGATTAAACGATGGTAATCTTTAAATATATTTGGATTAGTTTGTAAGCTGGGCGGACGACCGGGAAGGCGTTCTGTTAATACAGCAAGAGAGAGGCCGGATAAATGTAAAACGAGTGAAAGCGAGTCTCAAGCGAGCGGACTTAACAAATAGGAGTTGAGTAATTTTATCTCAACGGCCAAAACAATTATTAAAAAATCAAGCAAGGCAAATAACTGCTACCACACGGGCCGTATCAATACAAGGTTTTACATATGTCAGTGATACCTGAGCGTTATATATCACATGTTATCGTTCGTTGGAGGCCGTTTGCGTTAACGACTGAAACTAAAACTTCTATAACAGATTTCATAACAAACAATTAAACAGAAATCAATATACTATACCAGGAATTGTGACAGCAACGGATCCTGATTCACAGGGAGAGCATTGAGCGTCAAAACAGAGCACAACTCCGTTTAAACATTCACATCGTTCACATGCTCCGCCTTGCCACGTATCACCATGACGATATGTAGTTGTATCATGACGACAAATCGACGTCTCAAGAACACATTCGGGGCAGCACGATGTGTGAATAATACGCTCATTCTGTAAGTAAATTATTGTTGTATTATAAAGCCAGTCAATTTAATGCACTAACAATCTAAAACGTTTTATATAGCAATTGGTGTCGGCTTACCCATTTACATTGCACCGGAGTACACTGGACATAAGATGTAACAACGACGCCATAGTTGCAATACGCTATTTGACATTTCGATATATTCCACATATCCATGTGAAAAAAACGTGTGCCGTTGTAACTGCACTGACCTGTTAAAATACACACGTCACTGACGCCAGACTAGGTTTGAAAACTTGAATATCTATAACATTTAACAAACCTTCGACTGATCGACATTGCGAACAGCATTGACCTATTCTTTCAATCTTTTTCTCTCCAGGCAGACATTTTACATTTAATTCATCTTCTGTACAACCCAGTTTCTGGCAGATCACCTCGCCATTCATGCACACGCAATTCTCGCATCTATCCACATTAAACTGCTCTCCAGATAACAATTTCCGACCCTTTGCATAAAGGGTCACGATTGATTATACTTTTCCTTAAAGTAAGCCTTTTAGTGGCACATACATAAAAATATAATGCATTACTTAAATAAGTCGTTTTAGTGTCATGATTTGAAAAACACACAACCTATTGTTTTTAATTAAAACCAAAACTTCATTCTTCCGATGCAGCTTTTAAGTTAATAAGGCAGAGTCTTGCATCCTTTTATGTCTACGGGACAAAAAGGTGTGGCTGGATTACACCTGGGCCAAACGCATTTCTTAACAAATCCCCTTAACTAAAAAGTGCTGGCAACCTAAAAGCTTTTCCCAGTGTTCTGTAGTGTCCAGCAAATGACAATTTTACAGCAACAAGTTGTAAGGCGATACCGAGAAACAATTTTAAAATGATTAACAAAACTACTTGTCAGTGTATTTCTGTCGCAGGCCACATATTTTTGCCCTGCGGTGAACAAGTGGGTCATATACTTAATCATATGCTAATTTTATGCGAAACTTTGTTGCTGCGTCATTTTGTTTTGTTGTTTGGGTTGTAATTCAAGATTTTTGGGCGATTTCCAAATTCGAATTCTTACGAATATTAAGAACCTAAACAGTTAACAAATGCTGCAGCATTGTTTATTGGATTACAGGAGTTCAGCGGACAAATATGGTTGAATCAGGGTTTACAAAAATTTTGGTCTGCAAGCTCTTAATTTTTCTCCCTTTTGCCACCCTTTACAGCGATAAACAAAATGGTTTTAGTTGTCTGCTTTTCTGCACATACTTGTTGAAGTGCAGTTAATGTAGGCCTACTCGTCACCTCTAAAACACTTTTGCATGACCCACAGATTGGGCAGCCCTGATTTAAACAGTATAGCGCTATCTAACTTAAAATTGTTTTCTTTTAATTTACCCTTTTCTGAAAATGATTGATAGCATTTCGGCATCAGTGGTTCGCCACCCCTGTTTTAGGGGTCTATGAAGGCCTAATTGAAATATTGGTGTATATTGAAAGTAATAAATTTATCAAGGAAAAGAGTTGAGTCAAATATATTTATACTCTGTTTTACTTTTATTTGGAACGGAAAACAGCACATTCCTAACGTCTATTTGTAATGTGACATCAATTTATGACGTCATCTCTAGAAATTACTCTCATACCCTGGTCCACGCGAAGCAAAACGTTTTTTCAGGGTTCCGCGATAATAAAATTTTAAGAACCACTGGGGTAGTATACCTGGTGTACACAAGATCGACCAACACAAGTTGGGCAACATGCACCTTTTTGTATTTCCAAGGATTCACCAGCTGCACATGCAACTTTGCCGCACTTGGCCACATAAAGAACCACTATTCCTAAAAAGCAAGCACGTGTTTAGCTTTCTTTCAAGGTTCGTTTGCCCAAGTTTTCACTGTGAATTATATAATACAACTGAAATATCGAAAAACAAATATTACACTACATTGTACCCAGGTGGGTAAAAAATTTCAACAGAAAAAAAAATCATTATAATTTAGTTTTTAAATTACCTTTGGAGCAAACTGCTCTTTGACATTTTGAAGGGGCCCAAGTTTCGCCATCTCTGTATATCTTTCCGTGGAACGTGCATGGCTCTGTAGAAGGAGTTAATTTTGAAATAGTTATTGATACATTTACAACAAAACAAATTTCCATTATTTATTTTCGAAAAAAAATCATACAAATTCAATAAATCATCAGGAAATGTAGTTAATACCGAATAAGGATAAAACAAAAGTCTAAAGCAGCAGTAACCAAATTAACCCGCGGCATATTGCCTTTATAAAACTTATTATCTAAATTTTGGTAAAATTTTAAACTGAACGACAAATCATTAAGGGTCACTACACTTTTTGTTGAATATAGTGATTAATATTTTCTTGACTTAACTATAAAGTTACAAACATAAATTATATTCACTCCGCGATCGCAATGCCAGGCCTTAAATGTATCCCGCCCTTAATGAAATAAAGTTTGGTGACCTCCGGTCTAGAGAGATAAGACAATTAATTTTTAGGATTTTACAAAAATCAACATTTTGTGAAATCGCATTTTTTATGTAGTATAAACTTACTTTCGACACTAACACAGATTGGACAACAATGTCCGGGAAGGCGTGTTTCCACTTGACCGTATCCGCACTGCAGCTGTTGGCACGATGTAAGTTTACACACAATACTTCCATTATCACAAGAGCAAGTCGTACAAGTCTCAGCATTCTTCCAGGAGGTTCCATGCTAAAAAAAGCTGGTTACATTTTGTGTTGGATACTTTTTGTGTGACCTAATCTTAGTAAATGATCTTGAGGTTTTCAACGGTAGCAGCGAATCTATTACTACCATCCAGTCACAAACCTTAGCGATGCAAATGTAGTATATCAGGTTAAATAGAGTATTGTCTATTTTAATTTAACCCGGCGTTGCACAGGTTAAATAAAATTTGTATTAGTGATATTCTTACTAACTGATAAAGGACTACTGGCGTTCTTCCGGTTATGTAAATAAACCGTGAGTAGTCAATGATTATGAAAAATTAATTTAACAAATCCGTCAGAGATTTAAATAATGCGCAAATTATTTTCAAACAGCATACAATTTTTACTTATGCCTGAATGTTGCACCATGAACCGCTCCACGTTCGGTAAATAGATGTTTTATTTGCATTTAGCGGTGGTAGGAGTAAAAATGTTTTTATTTCGCGATGGTAGGAGTGAACATGTCTTTACCGATAAACCGCCGCATTAAGCGCGATATTTTGCGAACTCTGCCTGAATTTTGCACGGGTAAATGAAAATTGCTATAAGCATTTTTTTAAATATTGCTAAAACGCTCGCTTAATTCGCGCGCTTATTGCCCTTTCTCTCTCTTATCAAAAAAGAGTATTTTTTTCATTGCAATTTTTTTTTTCGAGGCAATTTAGTTGACTTCGACAAAATGTTTTCCTTAAATATTTTTAGGCCATATTGAGTTACTTACATAGGTATTGCTTAGGATGGGACCAGTTTACAAACTTGAACGTTATATTTGAACACGTGCAATTTAAGTTGCAATGCAAACCGAAGACGCTGCAACGGTTGCAAATGAAACCGTGTATGGAACTCGCGGATCGGTACACAAGGTGCGGGAGGCAAAGAAAGGTTTCAATACGTCCACACCTACAATTGACAAGTTTAGAAAAAATAATGTAGAAAACCTGATCACCTGGCACCCAAATGCCGTTATAAAAGAGCCACTTGAAAATTCTGTAAACGAATAGGCCATTTGGAAAGTGTTTGTAGGAAGAAACGGGCGTCTGTTTCACCTGTTCCACATGTAAATTCGCCACTTTAGATGAAGAAGCAGATTCCAATCCGACACTCGAGCTAACCGTCCGCATAAACGGTAAAGCTTGTCTGTTATAGATTGACACAGCAACCAGCAGGAATTTCATTTCTGTTAATTTTTGGAAGACAACTGGGAAACCGAGTTCAAAGGAGAATAATCAGCGCTTTAATTCTGCAAGGGAACATTTGGTGCCGATATTGGGCGCATTCGAAGCAGAAGTCAAACACAGGACAACTACATGTAGTCTTACAATGTTTGTCTCCCAAGTGCCGCATCCACTTGGTCGATGCGGCATCGAGGCGTTGCACATATCGTTGGACAAGTTACTTTATCGTACTGATGATAAGGTAAACGTATTATCTGACGCCAACAACCAAGCAGACCATTACAACATGCTTGCAAAAAGCTTCGGGAGGAATTTCCAGACCTTTTCAAGGAAGATTTGATGTGTTTGAAGGATTTTGCACTAGAAGTAAAATTCACTAAGGACGTGAAGCCCATTTTCTGCAAGCCAAGACCAGTTCCATTTGCTCTACAGGATGATGTCAAACAAGCATACAATCGCAAAAGGTATTTGGACTCCGGTATTTGGACATCGACTTACACGGTCAACCATCGCATGGGAATGGGGTCGTAACGATCAAGCTGCATTTTGCAAATTAAAAGAATTGCTGTCAGCTGATACAGTTCTGACACATTTTGACCCAACGTTACCTATTGAAAATTGGAGCAGTTTGCTTTTCACTGCCAAATTCAGAAAGAGGCTCTCGCTATAATCTTTGCGCTGAAGCAATTCTACCAATATATATATGGTAGGAAATTTATTCTACTGACAGACCACAAGCCACGACTGAACGACTGGCATTATTCTGTCCTAATAAAGCTACAATACGTTATTAAATATAAAATAACATCGCAACATCAAAATGCCGATGCACTCAGTCGTTTACCAGTTGGTGAGGATGCTGACTTCGACAGAGAGGAAAGTGCACATGACACCGACACTGTTTGTGCAATTACCAGTCTTAGTTTACAAGTGCAACCCAGCGATTCGGCATTACTCCGAAAAGAAAGTGGAAAAGATCCAAACTTATTCAAAGTCTCCACTATTGCATACAACGATCCAGTTGCAAAGCTTCGCAAGGTTGTAGATTCGTTGAGTACCAGTTATGGGTGTCTACTGTATGGTTCACGGTTGGTTATCCGGAATCACTTCGTTCTGCTGTTCTACAGATCCTTCGTCAAGGACATTTTGGGATTCAACGAATGAAGCAACTGGCGAGAATATTGGCTGAATATCGATGACGACATTACTGTTCTTTGCCAGAAGTGCCAAACTTGTGATAAACATCAAAACACTCCGCCAAAGGCACCTGTACACCTGTACATCCATGGATGATGCCGGAAACGCCATGAAGTCGATTACACATTGATCACGCAGTTAACTTTCTATACATCAATCGCAATCTATGTCATCGAGAACAACTATGGAGTTGTTGGAACACGATTTTGCCCATTTCGGTTACCCTCATACTCTTGTTTCCGCCAATGCGCTAGATTTTATGTCTGCCGAATTTCAAGACTTCTGTAAACAAGGGGCATTGTTCATCTGACCGGAGCTCCATACTTTCCTGCTAGAAATGGTGCGGCAGAACGGTTGGTGAAAACTTTTAAAAAGGCGCTTAAGCTTCTCTCCAATACAGGCGTATTCCAAACGCCAGTGGATTTTCACCAAGTGAACTACTAAACGGCAGACAGATTCGGGTGAAAATAGATACTCTGTTGACTTAGCCAGCACACCTGATGTAACGTAAGCAAATACAGGGAACACGAAAACCCGTGAACATCACTTCTTTCAACATTGGAAACCCATGTTACGCCTTGTATCTTGGTCCAAGACGTACCGAAGATGCTCGCTGCGTTCCTACCAGGGCTGGGGAGCCGGAGCCGGAGCTGGAGCCCGGAGCTAAGCATTTTCTCTGGAGCCAGAGCCAGAGCCGGAGCCGGAGCCATCGTTATTATTTTTGTGGAGCTGGAGCCGGAGCCGGAGCCATTTTTATTATTTTTGTGGAGCTGGAGCCGGAGCCCTTTTTATTATTTTTGTGGAGCTGGAGCCATTTTTCAATTTGTGGTGCTAAAGCTAAGAAATTATATTTTGTTCCATCTCCAACGTCAGTTAGCCAAAAGCAATTTTTAAAACTTGCCATTGAATAAGTGACTGGTGGCACCGGAGCTGGAGCCGGAGTCATTGGGTGTGTGTTTGATGGCTCCGGAGTTGGAGCCGGAGCCAAAGGATTGAGTTTTACGACTCCGAAGATGGAGCCGGAGTCATTTAATAATTGCCTGATGGCTCCGGAGCTGGAGCCGGAGCTAATGCTATTTTACGGTGGCTCCCCAGCCCTGGTTCCTACCACCATTATCAAACGGTGTGGCAGCCGTATTTTTCATGTTAAGGTTCTTCCACGTGGTCCCATTTGGAGACGCCATATCGACCAACTATACGCGCTTGATACGCGTCCGATGAGGATTTGGAACCGGGAGCGGAAGAAAGTTATTCGCAGGCACCGACTGCTAGTGCAGATTCAGACATGTTACTGAATCACGGCTCTCCTTCATTCGGTCCCGACAATCCACGACGAACGAAAAGATCGCGTAAACCTCCCGAGCGATTTCACTGCTAATCTGAGGAGGGGTTTTGATATTCGAAGGGAAGATGTTGTGGTCCCGCTTCGTGTAAGGCAGTCACCGCGTACGCGCACTCCATAGTCACGTGATTCGTTAATTGTACCGCATTTCATTACTGTCTTGCCTGTGGTGATTACTATTCGTCTGTGCAATGTAAATTTGGCCAAGCTATGAATGCTTGTTTCATTTATCCAATACTGATTTCAATAAGAAATACAACAATATTAATGATGTAATTTTGAATCGGGTTGGATCGCGAAAGCTTTTAATAAAAATATAGGGCATGGGTATCACAATAAAATGTCAGTATCGGACATCCCTATAATGTGGCAACATGATTTTTGATCACCGCGAAAAATAAAAACACATCAAGCGATACGAAATTTCAATGTTGAGGGCGAAAAAATGTAATTTTTATATAAACTTCATTTTGACAAAACATAGTTTCTGATAGAGCATCCGCATTAAACTAGTTTGTCCTGTAATGCAACAAAACAGTGTTACTGACTCAAAGAACTAAATCGTATTAAAAAATCATATTATTCATCATTTGTTACAATTTTTTGGAAATCGTGGCCTACGCAGCACACTCTCATGTTTAGTCCATAAAAAACTTTAATCCATTATATGCGGCGGTTTTCAACTTCAAAATGCGATTTGCGATGCAAAACATTTTCCCACCCCTGCTATAGTACATCAATAAAAGGTAAACACTTACCGCTTGTATGGTTTCGTTTACAAAGCAATGCATTGCATGAAGTGGAGTACATGCCGGACAGCACTGATTTGCAGGAATAATTAGAGATTCTCCCTAATTTAATAAAATGCAAATTAATAAAATTACAAATATTAAAACAGTTCTCGTCAAAAAATGTTCAGCTTTACCTTTGTTGTGTCACACTGTGGGTATTGACATGTTTGTCTGCGGCAAGATACAACCCCCGTATCACATTGGCATAACGTACAGGAGTCGCTGTTCCAAGACGTCCCATTCTGCATAACAGTTACAAATATCGATTGGATAATGTTGGGTTTGTCTAATCTTTAGCAAAAATAAAAATATTTTTATATTTGCCTTACGAATTATACTATCTGCACCTTCAAGATAAGAACATCGCTGTTCAATTACATCCCATAAAGGTTCACTGGATGTCTCAAACAGAGTTCAAATACTGGGTCACGAGCATTTATGAACAAGCCGGTGTATATATTTTGTAGTTTTTAGTCGGCATGTGTTTGTTTTTCAACAACACACCTTGAATATCAGTCTACCAATTAAGGCTTTTCATGCAAATGAAGGAGCCTAGAAAGACTAGCCAGCGGTAAGGTTCGAACTCACGGCCCGGCCATACTCTCTACCACAGCGTTTTCCAATCGCTTCGCCGTGGAAGATTGCCAGGTGCGCCGCGGGCTAATGAAAAAAAACATTTGACATATGATTTTTTATTTTTTTACTTTCTAATTCAGGTTTGCTTCTGAAAGTCCACTGTACTGATGCAACTATGAGGCCTGTAAAACTTGCAAGCAATTCCCGAGAAATTCCGCTATCTCTTATAATAAATGGCAAAAGTTTGCCCGTCTACGGTCGCTGGCATGTGATCTTAAAGAGGCAGACAGAGCAACGTCATCGGCTAACAAAAAGAAGCGTGCGCTCGAGTTAGGGAGTAGTGAATCGGAGCCTAACAAAAGGAGCGGCGACGTCAAAGTGCGCTTGTTTCTCCACGGGCGCGCACGCGACATATGGTAAAACTTTATTTTTTTTGTTTTTTCAAGCGCAATTACCTGCGTGGACATAAAAATCAAATTAAGTATAGTGCCTTAATAAGAATAACTTTTAATTTTTCCAACTTATGTCATCGCGCAAAATACTGCATTTTATGCGGCGGTTTTAATGGTAACCAATTTTCAATTTCAAACGAGATTTACTTTCGTTGGACGCAGTATGGTACCAGGATTACGTATATATAAAACATACAACACGACAATTTTGTTTGGTGTTAAATACGCCAATATTTTTTTAAAGCATGCGACTTCAACAAGCTTACACAAGGCCAGTACCACGCGAATGATTGATTTATTGGTCACATCGCGTTCGAGCTTTTCCTTTAGTTACCTATTGTAAACACAAAACACAAAATTGCTTTTTACGTTAAATTTTATTTTTTTATACTGTTTTAACAAAATGCAAAAGTTTATTAGAATTTCCGTGAGAAAGAATTAGAATCATTAGGGTCACGCAGATAAGTCTGATACAATTAAACACACTATTCTATTAATGCCACTTTCACAAAGGCTGTAAGGTGTTACTCTGATTGTGGGGAGGCATTAGATTGACCTATTTTAGACACACTTAGCGTCAAACAGAATGGGGACGACCAGCGCCATTGCTTTTTACAGTATAGGCTTAACGCCTTTCGATCACAAATAAGACGTGAAGCATGAAAACACATACCATAATTTCAAATTTCAGTGCAAACGTTTCGGCATAAGTAAAATGTTATGCCATTTGAAAACAATACCAAATGTTACTTAGCAGCGCGTCTTATTTGCAACTTCCGCGCGCAAACCAAACCTTGAACATTAACGGTCTACACTACAGTAATCAAATTTACGCGTTCATAAAGCAATTTTGTCGTTGTCATGCAACAACAATAGTGGGCATCAAGCAATCATAATAAAATACATTGTAAAACGTTACAGGCTTTGACAAATACACTGTACAGGGTTACAGGGTTAGACAACCACATTCAGCTTTTGTATATGATGGTCACTGTGCGGTACAACTTCGCCTATTAGGTGTGTGTGGCAATTGGAAGGTAATAAAGTGAGTTTTAAGTAGTAAGTAGACCTATTGGTTTCTTACTGGTTAGCTGCCCCGATATTCAAGCTTAAACAGTAAATTTTATAAAAATATTTGTAGGCAAACAAGTTTTATAATTAAAAAAATGTAGCTTGTTTTACATAGTATGGCATGCTATACGATATAATTTTAATAAACGCCCCTTGTAACTCCATACCGCCCACAGGGGGGCGGGACCGTCTACGCTTTGAAAACACTGGTCTGATATACATAAATCCCTCAAAACGATAAAATAAACAAATTTGTTGCGCCTATTTCTTAATTCTAATTTGGCAGACTAAAAAAGTGTCTCTAATTAGTTTCACCTAGTTAATTTCTTTTGTTCCAACTGTCTTTGTTTTTTTATATACTATAACAATAAAATGTGGCTAATTATGAAGTTTTAGCATATTTTATCATGTCTAAATGGCTTATTCACTTTAATTTACATTTCTTAAATGTATGACGTCATAACTATTTACCAAGCAAGTTGTGTATCGTCGATATGTAACCAATCGTAAGTTACTTAGGAAAATTGCAAATATTATGTCATTTATCAAAAAAATATTGTTGGCCTTAATCATAACGTGGACTAATCGATTTAGTGAAATATACCTATTTGTTAGACAAAGTATATTATTCAGTGTGAAACCAATATCAATTTTATATAAGCCTTTTTAATTTAGGAGCCCGTTGGGAATATAGATAGTGTCATTATAAGGTATTAAAACAATCCAGGGACTTTTTTGCGAAGTTCGATCACCTTTCACGTTATATTTTTGGAAAAAATGTTTAGGCATTTCTACCAAGCTTAACTGGCATAATGGCGTTTTGCGTTGATTGTCAGAGGTTAAAGATTTTTATAGTACACAAAGAAATTTTAGAATTCTAGCGTCTCAGTAGCATTTGTAAAAGTACAAAAATACATAAAACTGCCAGTTAGCCGACAGTGACACTTCCCCTCTAAATTGATATCCTCAAAGGGACACCAACGCGGTAGTGACGAAAGAGGTTAGGTCGATTAACAACTGGATACGCGGATGCTGCTGCTTTAACGCAAGACAAAACCTACTACTTAACTAGAAGCAAACAACAGTAGAATGAGAGAAAACGTCAAGTAACGTATCACTACTTTTTCCACAATATATTTTCAGTTGAAATTAGTAAACGAAGATAAACGGGCGATTTAACAAAGCCCATGTTAACGTTTTTGTCGCCGTACCTAGGACAACTCGCTACTAAACATTAAAATCGTTTTGTTACTTATGTTTTAAATGGATGTGGAAGTTTTATCGCAAAGCCCAAAGTGCTAAACTACAAAGTAAACAGTAAAGTGGAATTATTTGGTTGATATTTTAAAGCAATGATTGTTCCGTGCAAGTTTATAGGAATTACAATGTATAAATATATAGAGCCTTCACAAGCTAAACCATAGTAACAAATTAAAATGCGTCATGGAAAAATTTATTTTTTAGGCACGTAACACAACGTTTCCAAATTGTTTTGAAGTATTTCTCTCTTAAAATGAGGGTTCCATTGGTCAATGCATGGTCAATGTTGCTATATAATTTTGCCGTGAAGTAATCTTAGAATGTATTTTATCTGCGTTTTACAGTGGAGGCTTGGTATATAATTACGTTTTTATGTAGTATAGAATTCGGGCACCTGACAATTATTGACCAAAATAATTGGAGGTAACACAAATTTAAAATGTGGCTAATTAGATCTTAAATCAACACAAACTTTTATCCCAGTTGCGACAGTGAATTTTACAAACATGAAATATTGTAACAAATTGCCGGAAATATTAGGCAATATTGGCATCCAATATTGACGTAATTGGTTCCTTAAAACGGCATTATCTACATTATATACAAAGTGAATTGCTTCCTAGCAATAATTTAGATGTAGCTCTGGCCTAATGTACCGAGGTAATATGAATAAAAAGACTTCTACAAAACGCTATTTTTGTGATACAAATTACTCACAATTGGAACTTCTAAAGTGGGTATAAAATTGTAAGCAAATACTTTAATTGTCATTTAGTATAATAAGTAATTAAAAAAAAAGATTACATTTTAAAACAAACCTTTATTTCTACAAAGTTCGGATTTTACAAAAGTAAGAGTACTTTGAAACCGAGCGGCCATTGATTTATTGTTCGTACTGGACACCTGGCCAATACTAAAACTAAATAAAATGTAAAAGGAGCGTTCTGACAGTAGATAATCGCCATTTGATATGACAATGGCACGCAAATTGAATGTAGTTTAATGGCCAAAGAACATTAAAAATAAACGTTGGCCCCTGAATCAATATACCATGTACTGCAACCATGTTTAAATAATAGAAGAAAGTAGAATCGTTAGATATTATATTACTTGTTAACTCATACTTCTTAAACGCAATTCAATTATACGACCTTAGATTCTTCCCTGACAATCGCTAACAAAACAACGCTCGTAGTGGCCATGAAAATTTAGAGGGTTGTGCGCCGCTGAACTAAACATATGTCAACATATGTAGCCTTTTAAAATCAAGAAATTAAATATTCAAAAGTATAATTCTAGCGAAGGAGTACGGTTAATGACAGACATACATCTCAAACTGTGACAACAGTGCCTCAATAAACTCTTAATTGTGCCGTGAACATATTTTAGAAAAGACAAGTTTCGTGTTACAAATAGGCATACTAACAAGCAACAATTATAAAAAAAGATTTTAGCATTATTAAGAAACGTCAAGAAGGTTTTAAAAATATTGTTGATTTGTTTTGAATGAGTAAAGTAAATTGTTCAGTGGCAACAAATACCTCTACAAACATTCTTACGCACTCAACTTAAGCGCATTATATAAGTCACTACAGATGTATATCATCCACATACAGTAAACTACATATTTGAAGCCGTTGGCCACACTTCAATGTAGTTTATTTTGAGGATTACTTATCAAAGTGACAGATGTAACAACGGCAACAAAGGAGTAGCATAACACGTATGACAAACAACGAATCACTTAACGTAACTTTAAAACTTCAAAGCACAGCGATGAATGTCGTAAAGCTTAAATTTCTCTAAATGCATGACGCAAATCTATATAAAACATAACAAATGCTGGATCAAAAAACAATGCAAGCAGTAAATGAAATATTTTATTTCTTGACACCCTTTTACTATTATGACTTTCAACATTTCTCAGTCGAAGTAAAGCCTTATTCAAAATATCTTACAAGCGACTGTGGTAACGTAGTAAAAAAACAAACCCTAGAAAAGTAATTAAACGTCAAAATTAGATAAATGTTGGCAATCAAAAATCGTGCAACAGAAAGGCAAATAACACGCAAGCTTACAATTTAGAATATTTAAAGTAACACACGCAAACGGTAAATTATAAAAAACATGCAAATTTAAATGGTGAAATTATTCATCAGTAACTTAAAAATGTATAGACCAGTCAAGTTCGTCGAAAACAAGATAGTAATTGTAACCTAAGAAATGAAGAAACACAGTAAATATATACGCAATGTCGCCACTAACTTAATGCTTTGCCTAATTATTACACTAAAACTAATTCAAGAAAAACTTTTATCGCAAGTAGGACATATATAATTACATCAAAACAAAACAAAGCCAAAGAGATGTTTCTTACGTCTACTATTATGTGTGTAAAACATTTCTTTGTTAAACTCTCTTATAATACAACCGGAAACCACAGATCTAATCTTGTGTAAACCAATTGCTTTTGTTGCCCACACGCCGCAGGCCATCATGGCCTAAATTCGATTGAAACATAATCTAGACTAGATTTCAAGGGTTGCATCGTTTTATAAAGGATGCAGTATAAGAAAATATGCGAAAAACATGACCAAAATATAATTTTAACAACAAAATAATTCGCACAGTACTTCCTTGTGGATGGCGTACATCAAGCAAACAAGTTTCGAAAGTAATCTATTGGGGTCGCTGAAAAGCGTAATTCTTCTGTACTATACTCTGAACGACAGCCCTTCCTGTTTACTTACCAAGCTTAAAAAAATGTTTATTTCCGTGTAAGTGTAAATGAATGTGTAATTTAACATGTAACCGAAAGCAATGTTCCGTGATGCGTATAAAATGGGTCGAGTAAATACTTTTTCACAATTAAATTAGAATGCGACACTTGTGAAAGCAGAAACAATATTAGGCCCTACATATGGCTTCTTAATAACTATTACATATTATGTTGTACCCTGCATCATTTGCCTGAGCCACATGTTATTGCCGCTGATATTAAAAAAGGAAATTTAACCTGTTACTAAAAAGTAATGTTACGTATAGCGCAAGCTATTCACTAGAGTGCTAAATAGTGCGAAAATAGTGTGTTAAGTGGTAAAACATTTTACTTCAACTAATCGTTGCACTAAGTGGAGCTGCACGTTCGGTAAAAGAAATGTCATATTATGTTTGTTTTTTTGTATTTTGCATTGATCGGATAGCTTATAATACTAAAAAAGCAATGGCACTGGCAGCTGGTCGTTCCTATGCTTTTAGCCGCTGATTGTGTGTGAAATGAAAAATATATTTTCTCATAACCATTAAACTCTATATGGAATCGGCCTGTGTGAAAGCGGCAATTAATCGATGGGTGTCACATTTAAAACAAATATGTAATCCCGGTGCCAAATCGTTCTCGGGTGGTCATCAAGTTGTTCCCTGTTAATCACCATTACATATTATCTTAAACCATAACATGACAGTGTGCTTATATCTTGCTTTTTTACCGACGATTTAATAATTACCTGTGGCAATTCAGCATATAACCGAAAGGCAATGATCCGTATTGTGTCTAAAATAGGTCGTCGAAATACACATAAAATAAAACCTTTTAAGGATACGGCCAGTGGATGCTTTTGACAAAATATTAAGCAAAGATGCAGAGAAGTAACTTTTGAGACATCTTCGATGGTTTAACGGACTATTAAATGCGTAGACTTTTTTATTATGTGCGTGAGTTTGGTCAAGCGTATGTGGTAAACGATTTGAAACCACTTATCGCAGACCAACAATTTAAGACTACCAGTCGGCTGATAACAACAACCAATTTTTGCTGATGACACTCGCCAGTTAGGCGTCAAATCGCTCGGAGCGAATGCACTTGTTGACCGGCGAGTGCAGAATCTCAAATCGTTATGTTTCATCCGCCATCAAAACAACTAATTACTTAAATTTTAAACGTGAGAAACCACCTTCTGATGAACAGGAGATCCTTACCTATACAGACAAATTGTACTTTTTGCTGAAGCCCCGAGGTATTGGGTGGCTTTATTATGGCCTAGCGTGTTGGCATGTTTAAGTGACGAAATAAGAATGGTTTCCTGTCTTTGAAATACAAGAACAAGAAGGCGGTTAGAAAGAGTGTTTAAGCCACACAATAGTCAAACAAACCGCGACAATAAAATTAGAGGTTTTGCTGCAGTGGTTTTAAAAGTGTTCATAGCGCAAATAGAAATGAAATTATTGTTCATAAGCGTCGTAAACATGTACGCAGATTTTCAGTTTTGTGAATTAAAACAGCTACAAACATTGGGTTTTCTTAGAAATGTCGTATTAACTCGTTTAAACTTCTCACACGGCTTCAGGTGAGGCACTTTGAGTGCCGATATCTAGACGAGACTTCCGCTCGTTTTTTCGCATTCATGGGAAAATTGGATTCGTGCGTTTCCGTGTTTCTCCACCGTCTGAATAACTTCACGGGTGACTACACGTGTTCGTTAACAATCTCATGTGAGTTGTATTGGGCGCGGTTACATTTTTAAAACTTATATAAATAACTATATACTATGATTGCATTTACAAGTTCTTGTAAAAAGTATTTATTTAAAAAGTTTGTTTTTCAATTAGTACAATGTTTAGCCTTGTGTTATCTTAATAATAACAACAACAAAAAATTTAAGAAATTTTTTAAGTAAAATAAAGTCAAAAGAGGCCCTTACCATGACTGTAATGCCATCCTGAAGGCAAAATCCTGAAAAGATAAAAGTACATTAAGAAATGTGTTAAGCTTAGAATATATTTTTTAATTAGAAAACCTAGCATGAAGTTTTTAAGGAGACAAATATATTGTCCCAATTTAAAAATAAATATCACATCCTGTGAAATAGTTCCACCACATGTAACTTTTTTTAAATGTGTACATGTTAAAAACTGACAGTGGTAAGAGTTTTTGGAAAAAAAAATCCCAAAAAACGTTCACCTTTGACTTAAATTAGTTCACAGTTTATGAATTCACCAAATATTTTACCCTGGATAAAAAAATAAGCTTAAGTTGTTTCTAAGTAAAATTGTTAACGGTATTGTAAAAATTAGGAAGATAAAATCTGCAGGATCACCCCAAAATCTTCAAGGACTGTCCCAGGACCAGGGTCCAACTAGTAGACTTAGGACCAGGGTCAAACTAGTAGAGTTAGTATTCCATCATCTAGAAATTCCTAAACCAGTGGTCGGCAATTTTTTTTTGTATCGACCCAAAATACTCTTCTCAGTTTTCTGAAGGCCCACTTAGTAAAACCACAACGAGAACAAGAAAGGGATTCAGGATTTATGTTTGGGTTTGGGCATGCAAATTTTAGAATAATGTTACAAATTATGTCATGATATAATATATCTTAATCATCCATTAACTCGAGAGCAACCGTGCAGCTAAAATTCACTCTAATTGTGCATACCGCGCAAACAATTATGGGTATTTGTTTAAATTGTTAAAAAATTATTTAAAAGGATAAGTGATGCATACGGCACATAAAAGAGATTTTAATATTGTTCAAAATAACGGCATTTATGGTGTAGTTTAACGGAAATGGAAGTGTAAAGTCTATCACACGATGCAAGGTGCAATAATATGCATAGTGCCTTAGGGCTAAAAAGATTCTTAAAAAAAGTAAACGGAATAAAAGTTCGTGCAAAGCACAAAAAAACTTTGTTTATCGCAGTTACACTTGGCTATTAGTATAGTTTAGGGCAGTGGTTCTCAACCTTTCGTGCCTCGTGGCCCCCTTCGAAAGGCTTTTAATGCTCGTGGCTCCCCGACTATAAAAAATAGCTATACTTGTGTTTAACGTGTGTTCACTTATTTAACTTCACCAGGTTAATAAAACAACACTTCCATTGAACGAAAGCCAACGAATAAATGCACTTAAAATCCGAAATCAGGTAAAGTCACTTCCTGGTCGAATCGTATTCTTTTGGCAGAAATAACATCGGCATCATTATTCTTTCTTCGGGGATGCTTTTTATCACAATGATTTTTAAGTTTGGAGGGTCGTAATATCGAATTTAACCTCACTAGTCACTACCAAGCAGTGCAGACTCTGCGCACAATCACTGTCGTCTCGTCTTACTTTTGTGAAGCCAAATAAGATGTAACTATCATGCCATTTGCCAATTCGATAACACAAAACCTTGTTTATGCTTTGTGTAAAAACGTCTTTCCATAGTAAACTTCTCTGAAAGTATGGTTAATACTAAGTGAACTAGAAAAACACAAATGTTAGTTGTAGGCTATGTGACGTAACAATGTTTGGCAATTCGGCGAGCAGATAAAGAATAGCAAGGTTGACATCCACTGTTGCAAATCTCACGAATAGCAAGTAGTATCGTGTAAGAAAAAATGCGTTATAGGCCAAAGAAGGTTTAACACTAAGTTTGAGTTTATCTAATAAAAAATAAAAATAGTGACACAGGTTTTGCAATACCACGACATTGCTAGAGACTTATGCCCCCAATGACAGCTCTGTGGCCCCCCAGGGGAGCCGAGGGCCACGGTTGAGAAACCCTGGTTTACGGAGTTCAGCCCATAGTTCGCTGACCACTGGCCTAAACTATTGTCTCCGATTTAAACATTTCACCCAGACTACCAAGTGTTTTGCGTTTGGCTAACAGTAATATGCTTAACTGACCCCCTAGCTCATGCAACATGGATTAGTGGCAGCCCCTATACAAACATAAAAAGTTTAAGGTTGGCCATGAAGTATTTCACTACAGACAACAGTATATATTGTTGACATTTAAACATAAATTCATTGTTGACATTTAAACATAAATGCTAGAAAGCGGAATATTGGCTTTTGTTTCACTTAAGGTAGCTATTCTTAACGCAGATACCTAAAAAGTTTCAGGGTGTCTGCATCGAAAGTCCACTAAAATATGGACTGGCCTAAATTACCCCGTCATGAAATCCTGTACTTGACAATACACTCACTAGTTTTTATAGGGACCCTTGCTCTTTTTGTTTGTACAAAAACACTACACATTTTACTTTTATGTTATATGCAAAACAAATATGATCGATCGATTGAGAATACTCTATACATATAAATAGGGTGATTATTTTTTGACCTTAAAATGATAAATTGGAAACTGTAATACTAAAATTTTGACAACTTTTGAACTAAAATATTTTTTTTTACAAATATATGACCTTTTAGGAATACATTTATTTAAACAAGTCATTGTTGTGTGGCGTACTGTATTAGTGTATTGGCGTCATCACCAATTGAAGCAGAAAATCAGTTATTTTGGGGGATTTATGAAAATTCCTAAAACTGCTTGGTTGACATTGTTGTCCGCATATCAATAAGATAAATATCTACTAAATGGCAATGGAAAACAAGAAGTAGGTTAATTATGAATTCTTTTTCTAAACAGTTTAGTTGCAATGTAAAAGAATTGCGAAAAAATAACAAAGACACAGCGTAAAATCACTACCAAAAAAACTTCGCCTGATATATATTGTTCAATATTCAATACATTTTTACAAATCCTAGATATACAACTTACACTAGGTTGGAAAGTAACAATTTTAGCAAGAAGAAATAAATTATAAAAATTTATTGATTTATTTTTATTGAAATTAGTTAAAGCTTAAAATCTAAATTTTGAAAAAGACATTGGTATTGATAGGCCAAATAATTAACCCAAGAAAATATTTTTTAATACATATATAGCTTTTTTAAACCTGTACATGACATGCTAAAAATATTGTTAATCTCCATTATATGAAGACTATTACATAGATAGTATATATGGTTATGTTTTCTGAAACAAATCTGAATCAAATAGGTATTTTTCTGAACCACAGTTGCATGATCAGGTTCACTCACATTCATAAATATATTTATGCATTCTTACTGCAAAATAAATACTTTTTTGTATTGTTTACACCAAACAAAACAGCATGTTTTACACTTACATTGAAAGTATTCACTACCTGAAAATAAGGGATAAACTACATTAAATAAAATAATGTGTCATAGATTAATGTGTTTACTTCAGTTTTAAATAAGTTCTTTGAGAATTGATGTATATATAACTATATTTTATGAATTTGTGCACACTGTCTCTTATTTTTACAGTACAACTTTGCCTCAGTTTTTACTGTGACTCTCTATTTGCATTTATATTGCCAAAACAAACCTACCATGTATTGTTGAGAAACGAACCAAGATGGCAAATGTTACACACCAGCTCCACAACATGGTGAATCAATATATCTTCATAAAATAAGTTGCTGTGTTGAATGGTTTCCAGAACTGCATTTATATTCTTTATGCTGATAAAAAATTACACTAACCAAAATTAAGCAGGATAAAATAAAAGTGCGAGCAGCTCTAAAATGCAATTGTGTTACATTAAAAAGTGAATATAGTGATTAAAGGTAGTTTAAAGCATAGGTTCTTAACTAGGCGTCGCACGCCCACGGGGAGGATTAGAGACTTTGCAAGGGGGCAACAAAGGCCTCATTGAGCACAAAATATTTTTTAATTAATATAAAGTGAAATTTTGAAAACACTAACAACCTTTTTTTGTCGTGATAGACATATTTTATTTAATTTATTTCATATAAAAATTTTGAAAACATTATTATATAGACAAAAATTTATGTATATATTTTTTTTATTTTAGTAAGCTAGTTTTAAGGAAATCTCACCATATGAACTCAAAGAATGGCAATTTTTGGCAATGTTATTAGATGCGATTATATTAAGTTATTTATAAGCGAGTCTCAATTAATGTGTCCTGCTATGAAACACTTATCCCAAAAAGTTTAAAAAACCTGGTTTATAGGGATATGCTGCAGAACAAATTGCTTCAGTGAAATATTTCCTGGGTACATGTTTAAGCAGCTAATAAGGTTACTGATAAAACTTGTGCAACTATTAACACACTATAACCGGTTCCGAATACTGCACCAGGAATGTCACTCTTCAATTTTTTTATTATTTTTTTTTTTTTAGTCAATCGCTTGAAACACATAGACAGCACAATAACTTTTTAGGGCGCTGGTCTAGAATCCTACCACATTTTTGTCAGGGAGTTTATATTGCTATCATTATTGGGTTAGGGTGCGAGCTAGCTTTTGGGTATGGGTGGGTCAAGTATTATTGGAAAGGTGTGTTAAGTATCTGTGGAAAGTATGGTGTGCACACGCGAGTTTTTCTAACCTTTCAAACGTGCACGCCGAAAAAAATCTGAACTACACCCTAAATATGTTAAACGCTTGTTTGGCATACGTTTACAATGCAATGTATGCAATACAGAGTGCCAATTTTGCAGCTTGAAATTGCGCGGAAAATTGAAATTGCATGGATTTAATTACGTTATTTGTAAAACTTGCATGGCTGAAAATGCAGTACTATGATGAAAACCACTAACGCAGAAGTAAGTTTTGCGCGTATGAGCGATTTTTCGCGGCTGACCGCATTTTACTTAAAATAAATCCCCCGTGTAGCATGACTGCATTCCATAATTTGTGGCCACCATAGATTCACGACAAAACTTTTTGCGGCGGAAATTCTACGCCAAAATAGGACCATACATACGCAAAAAAGACAAATTTTTCTTGGTAAATCCACTAGGCTAGCGATATTTCAAGCCAAATGACGTCACTGGCGTAATTTTTGGCAAGCATTCCACGCCAAAGATATATGGAGGGAAGGAAATAGAATGCAATCAAATCAGGCCGTGTAAGCCTTACTTTCCAGCCGGGACAGTGTGCATCGACCTGGACAGTGTGCGAATTTGGGTGCCTTTTTTGACCTTTGTTGCACCCGGTCCCCCGGATTTTTTCGGCCGTGCACCCGCGAGATCTCGTCGAAATCTACTATACTTTCCAGATTGGCCAAACCCAGACGCTAATCCAAATATTATTTTCGGTGTGGTAGGATTCTGGACCAGCGCCCTTTTTGTAATATTTTACTCTTTTAATTAATACATCCTCAACAACACACAGACCTAAGAGCACTATACTTAACGATTTTGCACAGTTAAGTAAGAAACTGGTCCATCAAGGCGAGGGCCGAAGTCTATTACACGTTTCTGGCGCATATATATATCTCACTGACACATAAAAATACCCGGGCGCTGGCTAGAACTGTAGACAGAGTCACTTCACTCAGTTGATATTGTTAGTTAAGTAACCACACACTATAACAAAGGCGGCGAGCCGAATAGTACAGAATGAATAACGCCGAGATCGCTTCTTTGGGTTTTGGTCACACGTCAGTGGACACCGGTCACGTGCATTAATACGTTCACTGGGCAACGCAGTGGAGTAATATCAGGAAAAATTACCTGTTTGCTGCTACAACACGTTCCTAGACCAGGCCACCAAAGCACCTGTGATGGAATGAAGTAGAATGAATGTCGTTCGCATCCAGTGACGTGCGGTGAGGTTCCTAGATGGTGAGGCACTATTTTTTTCAAGCCACGCTTTTCTTTAACAATCACAAAAACGGTATCGTACTAATAAAAATAAAAAAAATTAGCGGCATGCTTTCACGTTTATTAGAAAAATGAAAACAAGAAACAGGGAAAGTAGAAAAGGCGATTTTGTTAAAGCACAGCCACCGGTAGCGTAGCCAGCCAAAAATTTAGGAAGGTGGGGGGCTGGGTAAAAAGTTTAAACTTTTGTTGTTTAGCTTTTGCCATTGTATGAACTGCGTATCGAACACAAATAAATACGCTAGCAAACCGTTTCGAGCAGCAACTTACTAAGTGTTAGCGCAATACTCAAAAACTATTCAGAGAGCAAAAACAAAATGACTAAAAAGTAGTAAAACTACATCAATAAGTATAGCGAATTTAATAATTTATGACGCAACAGTCCATGACAATTGAAATTCTGGCATGCCTGTGATCGACTTTTGTGGTACTGCTTATAATGCTACAGTACAATATTTATACATTTTTAGGGGGTTATAGCATCTGTGGCCCCCTGGTTGAGCCTATGACAGTCACACATCCACTCCTTTTTTACCAATCTTTTTGAAAGTTGCGTGTTATTTTTTTGTCCAGTCGTCTGATGCAAACCTTTTAAATGTGAAACAGATTTGCCTTTATTTATGACTCTAACTCTAGATCGATTGAAAGTGTAAATTTTCCTCCATTTCAGTTAAATTTTATAAAAAAAAACAATCCTTTACACTGCAAGAAGTCAATGTAGAAAGGTTTCATAGCTGGGACGTCACATTTGAGGTGTCGAGCAACTCAGCGAACGCTGACATCAAAGTCCTCGGTTGCTAATTCAGGCACCAAAGAGAAAACTTTCGAACAATTTTCGCGTCCACGTGTCCACACACATTTCACAAACAAATAACCAGCTTTTGATATGCAAGCTGTTCCAAAATCTAGCGTGGGAATATTTATAGTAGCCACTTCGTCATATTGTGTTTACACAGAGAATTTTTGTTTTAATCGATGTGTCGTAACGGAAAATTTTCAGTAAAAATCTATGGCCTAAATTCTTTGCAATCCTTTCAATGTTTGCGTTACTCCTTGCAGCCAATGTGCAAAAGATAAACGGAAAGTTTTCGGTAAAATTCCGTTACGTAGATTTCTTGCAACCACATGCTAATGTTTGCGATATCCTTGCAGCGAATTGCAAAAATTCAAATTGCTGACACCAATTTTTACGCGTCAAGGTATTTACATCCGTTTATTTGTATATGTTTCAAAACACCGCGGTCTGAACATTAGTCGGTTTCCCCGGTCGTGTGATTTTCAAACTGTTGACATTTAACTGGAGTCAGAAGCTGTTTCGCAATCGCATTTTGACGTAAAATTTGTATGTTTCGCGTCAGAAATAAGTGAGAAAAAGGTTTAGACCACGCCTTGTTGTCACGTGATTTATTATTGAAAATCGTAAGAATATCTACGTCAATATTTCCTGTGCATTTTAGAAATCTTTTTCGCCAATAAGTATAGTCGCACAATCGAATAAATTAACCAGTATCACCCAGTACTGCCTAGTGCGGGAAGGCTTTACAGCTTTTACTAAGACAGCAAAATTGACTGTTCATGTATCTGAACTAAAGGAAAGAATTGGACCTGAATGGCCTCACGAAGACAGGCCATCTCAAATCTTGTAGGAGTGTGGTCGATTCATCTTGGCAATTATATAAATGAAGACTCATTAATCTGACCCACACCCCCCACAAAAGACAGGTTTTATGTGAAAACAAACGAGGTAAAAATATGCAATACGATAAATTCCAAATTATCCACTAATTATTACTTATGACGCTACAAATACTCGCACACAAAATTTGTTGCCGTCCGTGAATATAACACGGCGGCTGATTTTCGCAATATACCCGAAAGGTTGCTGTTTTTTTTTTTTTAACACAATTGACTTTTGTTAGAAAGTGCTTCATACGATTTGAGCGAAATGAACATGAACAAGGCAATGAGTCACACGAGTTGTAGCCTTTAGCAACACGTTCAACAACAAGATGTTTTCTTCTGTCGATAAGTCAACGAACGACAGGCGTTTTGTTGTTGTCTCTTTGTCTCGCTCACGTCCTATCATCATACATGGTGAAAAGCGTGAAACTGTGAAAACAAAAGAAAGGAGGGGCAGTTAATTGTTCGGAATTAAATTCTATTGATTTTTAACATTGAGCAACATCTTCTTATAAATTTGCAAAAAAATTTTAGTTTGCGCAATTTGTTCAATGTGAGTTTTGAAAACTAACGACGCATCACAAGAAAATACGTTTTTAAATTGCTGCTTATTCACTATTGCTTTCAACAAAAGGCAGGAAGTGGGGTGTTCCTAAAAGCGTGATTTGAAAGCTAATGTTTCGCGTGTGGATAAATCATTGTGCTTGATACGAGATGTTTAAACTCGTGTTGCGAAACGCGGCTGCGTTTGATCAGAGAAAAACAGACAAAACCCCAAAACGTACCAAATGTTTAAAAGAATTCGGAAATTTAACACGAAATTATTTCGTGCACAACAAAATTAAGTCGTGATTCACAAGTTTAACGCGTTGATTTCAAACTATTGAGCTCCAAGAACAAAAATTAAGCTCGTTTAAAATTTATTAAAAGATCGTGCGATCGACGTTTAAGCTTAGACTTCATAGATATAGACTATACATAATTTGCGAAATGCGATACATAATGG
This sequence comes from Ascidiella aspersa, assembly GCF_963924565.1. Classification (NCBI taxonomy): domain Eukaryota; kingdom Metazoa; phylum Chordata; class Ascidiacea; order Phlebobranchia; family Ascidiidae; genus Ascidiella; species Ascidiella aspersa. The sequence continues at coordinate 17,474,764 of NC_139453.1, forward strand.
TTTAACAAAGAGTCACATAAAAGCAACTTACAGACCTTTCGGTCGGTAATTTTACTTATTTATTTTTAAATATTTTCAAAAGTATAATAGCTTTTCACCTTGATAAACTAGGCAAAATCAGTTATTGTGAAATCCATGTGCAATTGCGGTTTCCATAATTCCGAGCGGTGCTGTCGTTCATCGGCAACGCTTGTTTATATTTAGTATTCCGTATTCCAAGTAAATGCTTTGCTGACGATATGGAGCGTATTTCGACGTATCTTTCGACGAGATCAATTCTTCCAACAGCTAGCTTCTTGCAGGTTCCAAAAACAATGGATTTCAGGCGGTCGTTTGTAGGTGGGTCGTACAGATGAAGGCACATCTTTTCGTTGAGCTTCGTTCGACGACTTTTCTTGTAGATATGTGTGAAATTTGAGTTCTTCGATCCTCACTCGCGTGGCAACAATTTGTAGAGAGTAGGTTTTGATTAATGAGTCCTCATTAATGTATTTGCCTGATGAATCGACCTAACTTCTACAATGTAGATTGTCTGAGTCAGATTACAAATCCACACAGTTTTTGTTGGCTGGTATGGACAAACCAGCTAGAAGCCGGCAAGCAACACAACCTTTCTGTATTTAACTGGCGACCAACTGGTATATCGAAACGCCGACACATAAATATATTTACACTTCGCATGACGGAAACAGGTTACGTGTCATAGCACGAAAAAACTTTTTTAGGGCAGCGGAAATGTGTATCATCACATAACGGCGCGTTTTGCTGGGAATGTTTTGGTTAGCAAGTTCTTACGAGCGGCAAAATAACGGTAAATTTCCATTACGTCATAGCGATAAAAGACAGGTTTTATGTAAAAACAAACGGGGTAAAAATATGCAATACGATAAATTCCAAATTATCCACTAATTATTACTTCTGACGCTACAGAGGCATGCCTCAAATCCTAGCTAAATCGTTTATCATGTTTTCCGAGAGAATAGGGAAAGAAAAAAGCACGCATAATGCAGTGCATAGCACTTTTGGGATCTGAAGCAGTGGTTCTTAAACTTTTTGAGACACGCCCCCCTTTTACAATTTTATCCAAATTCGCGCCCCACCTTGTTTCAAAATCAAAAAAAACATAAAGCATAACAGAAATTTATTTCCAGGTAAGTTGCATCAATGCGTCTTTAACCTCAGAGCATAACCTAGGGTTGCCATATTTTGAACGCGAAATTTCTGACAAATTTACCGCGTCCAGTGGCCAACTACAGACAGGAACCTTAAAAAAAACTCGGAAACGACCTCGAACAGTTATGTCACAACGTGACGTAATGTGCTGCGTGAAAAATGCTTTTGTATATACCTAGTTTAAGTTACCCAAATTTTCATTTTCGATGGTGCGATGAGACGCACGGCGCATTCTGATTTTCACAAGACATAGATTTTGCGCTTTTTTATTTACATAATTTTACTAAGTTTATCAGAACTGATGTGCGATTTTAAATCCGCGCTACCTTTGTATGAAACTGACATATATGTGCCTGGGTTGTGACCTAAACATTCTGCTCCCTATTGAAATTCTACCACTTCTGAAGCATGGATATTTGGGTATTCTACTTGTATTTCACTCGCGGATTTACATTTTCTCTTAGAAGTAAATTTAAGATCTTAACAAACTCAGCTCGAATTTTTAAAATAGGTCATGTTTATTATAGCAATTCGGCTAATAAACAACAGCTTGGCCATTTAAAAAAATTGTGTGTAGCTAAAATAAGACTTTTAAACAACTCTTAAATGAGTTTCCACAGTAGGTTTAGTAGTAGGCAAATGATGTTTACCAGCCACTAAATATTTACTAAAAAGAAAAATTCATAATCTTGCTTGTTTACGGTTTGCCAACATTAACTTGCAGTGCAAAACTAAAAAAAACATGCTGGGTAAAAGTTTCTAACTGAGCCTGATAAAACAGAACGCAATACGCCAAAAGTCTTTTCAAAAGCGAAAACAAAATAGTTAAAAAGCCATAAACTTTGGTAGTGTGTGACGTAACAATGAACAGTATTTTCTAATAATGAACACTGTTAACACGAGTTACTCTCTGTGAATAATTGAGCTATTTATTAAACCAGGGGTCGGCAACCTTTTTCTAGTCGCAGACCAAAACCAAACTAGGAAAGATCTCTGCGGGCCGCACAAAATGATAACTAAAACTTGTGTTATTTTCATGTTAGAAATGTGAATCAGTCGGGCATCGGATCGTTTTTGCACCTAAAAACCTGTTTGATTACGTGGAGGCAGTAAAGTGAAATTTTGAAGTGAAGGCAAACCTGGCGAGCGAAGCGAGCGCGATTTTTTTGGGGTATATCGGAATTTGTTTCAAATTTCTTGCAAGTTTTTATTACATTGTGGAAAAATAATGTTAAAAACATATGTCTAACATTTTGAATAAGTTTTTCGTTTTTCCGTGACGCACTTGGCGGTTTTCCACGGCGCAACGGTAAAGAAGCGCTGATCTAGGTGAAAACAGAGCATCAAACCGTGAACAAACCGGCCGTATAATGAACATTCGCGCGAAGCCCGAAAATTTTTTGCACTTACGTAGTTAAAATAGTCAAAAAGTATGCGAAATGAACTCGTGTCTAATTTGTAAAAGCGACGGCGGGCTGGATGAATTACATCGGCAGGCCGGATCCGGCTCGCGGGCCGTAGGTTGCCGACCCCTGTATTAAACAGTACAACAAATTAAACAAATTTTGGTATTACCAAATATCGTTTTTAATCGCGCACGTGCGTGCGGCACACACCATGTTTTCCTCGAATGGCCAATCAGAGCGGGTAACTTAATCACGTTATTAATGCGTTAGCATAAAGTTTTTGTGGAATCACCTCGTCACAAAACGAAAATACTTACCTTAAAATCAACAGGAATATTCTACATAACAGAAAAAAACTAATGTGATATAATTCGATGTTGTCCATTCAAATATCACTTCACCTTTAAGTTTAGTCATAATTCATACAAAGTTTGTCAATTTTTCGCGCCCCCCTTGTGAACCTCACACGCCCCCCAAAGGGGGCGCGCCCCCCAGTTTAAGAACCACTGATCTGAAGAGAGGCACAGCTTGGCACTGCCTCTCTTCGCGTATTTCAACGATTGTGAACGCTTAATGTGAATAACGCAACAGAAATTGGAAAAACTAAAGCACGCTTTAGGTATAGAAACGTAAAATTTGCGGGAGATGCGGTATGTACTACAGGAATTCAAACAAATTAAAGCACCCAAAAACATGCAATGTGTACTATACTTTAGCAAATAATTTATATTCTGTGATAACCATCTCTTTAATATACGTTTTTGCTTTGCCAGATGGAGTGCCTCACCTGCCTCCCCTGACCGCACGTCCCTGTTCGCACCTCACCGGTTACGTGCATTAGCATCATTGGTGTTATATTTTGGGGGCTTAAAAATGAGACGCTTTCATACAGTAACCAGATATACCATTTTTTGTGGTCTCATTACCTCATGTGAGTGCGTGAGGTCACGAAACATGTAACTTAAAGAGGTATTTAGTTGTCTGTCAAATTCTTGCGGAATAAATGTGTTTCGGCTAATTACGACGAATTTTTATGTCAATATAATTCGCGCGAGAAAATTTGCCGTTATGGATTATTTTTTTTCGGCATATTGTTTACTTTACAGACTGCTTAACTATTTCTGACTAAATTTACACTGAAAAAACAGAAAGGCAAATTTTCTCGTGAGAATTATTTAACTTTTATTTCTTAATTCTTCGCAAACAAGGAACACCGTTTACGTTTACAGTCCAACTAGACAAGGGTTTCTTGTTTAGAGATGACGCCACAATTTGACGTCATAAAACAGGTAGACTTGAGAAACCTGCTATTTTTAGTCCAACAAATGTAAAACTTGTGTAGCGAACCAGCGTCTGTATTTGTTATTTGCAGTACTGAGTTTGTTGTGCGTGTGCTAAAGTCTTTCTGGCGTATTTCCAGTTCCCTGCATCCTGCTCGTTGACTGGCTAGTTTTAATCCCCAACGCATTCCCTTTTACTGCAACGTTAGTTGTATCCGAATTCTACAGAAGTACAGTCAACGATGCACTCCTTACTGGCAACACGTGTTTTACTGCGCTGTAAGTTATTTTATTGAAAGCGAACTATGCTGAATTATGTGAATGTACAATAAATGTATAAGCGACCTGACAATATGCACTTTGAAATGCTACGACAGTATGTTTAGTTTCGATTTAGTGGAGTTCAGAAAGCACGGTGGTCATGTCTCCCCTGTTGAAGTATACACTTGTATAAACACATAGGCCTAAGGTGAACAAGCCGTCAAATAATTTTTTTCAATACATAATTTTCCTTAGAAAAATCATTTCTTTTTCAGGTTATAGGCTATGCAGGGCTAAATTTGTGTGGCCTGATGCTTGTTTATGCTGGATTGAAACCGATTTCAATTGTTAAAGGTAGATCAAAGGTTGATTGAAGGTTGCGTGTTTCAGCAGCTTAGCCAGAGCAAAATATTAAACGTATCTAAATTTATTAAACAACATCAGAACGGCCAGCAACTTACAGGAATAGCTTAAAGTCCATGGTACAATACTAACAGTTCAGCATAATAACTTCTGTCTGTTACATTATTGTAGTTGAGTGAGTTGAGCCATTGTCCAGTTGCGTTCAGTAAGTTAAGACAAGATCCCTTTTCGTTAAGTCTCGTTTGGCTTTTGTACACATCGCTTAGCCATATAATTGTTTAGCAGAGACGTGTTAACTTCACGGCATGGAAATAACATCTTTCTGTTACTTAACGCGGCCAATTTTTTATGGTGACAGGACTGCGTTTGCGTCACGTCATAAAGTTGGTTATAAAACTTAGTTTCGAATAATATCAATAAATAATAATACGACCCCTACATATTATCTATCGCAGCCATAAAAGATTTGTGCTTAAAATTGCGAACAACATTAACATAATAAAACAAAATCAAGTGTTAAATTTGGCACATGTAACAGCAAGGTGAAAAAATCTTTCGTTGGTATTTCGAAGTTCAACAGGAACTGCTGTACATCTCGCTCTGTTGTTTGTCAAGTTCAGTCGTCCACAACCGTACAATGCAATGGAAACCTTTGAAAAACAAAACTAAAGAAAAACAGTTATTTGTAATTTTTTGTTGTTGTTAAATAGCACATTTCGTTTAAGTTAGTTTCAAACAAACGCAGTACATGAAAACACGTTTCTAAATTGCGGCCTTTTCACTATTGCTTTTAACAAAGGCAGGTAATGGGCTTATCCCTAAATTCGCGTTTGGACTTGCACGAATTAAATCATATGTGTCGCGCTTAGATAAATCATTATGCTTTTTACGAGGTATTTTACGTCTCGTGTTTTTGTGATCTACCTAACTAGACGCGTTGTGCGTACTTTGATTCAGACTTCCCTAACTAAAACCAAAAACATACCAAATGTTTACAAGAATTTGGAAATTTAACACAAAATTGTTTCGTGCACAACAAAATAAAATCAATACTTACAAGTTTTAGCGCTGTTAATAAAACTGTAAACTATATGCGCATTTCTAACATTTATATTTTTACACTTATTTATCGTGTTTCACAACATAAATCAACAGATCTTTCGATCGGCGTTAAACTTAGATTCTTAATATATATTTTGTAAGATAGATCGAACTTCACCTTGTTTATTTAGCAGTTTAAGCAAAAGTTTCTAAGACATCCAGCGACGAATTGCGATTTGCATCATTGCAGTGCGATTTCCTCAATTTTTTTATCGGCGGCGCTTGTTCTCTTGTGAACATTTGGTTATTTCGTAGCAATGCGTTCTTCAAGACAAATGATGAGGAGAATTCGTTGCTCGTAGACCGTCTTTTTCTTCTTGTTGTTAGTTTTCTTCGGATGAACGCTGCGAATTAGTTGTGAAGTTGCGAGGTTCGAACTATTTGCCTGATCCAATAATGATGAATGATTTTCTTCTTGAAAACTTGTTGCTTTAAATTTAACGCTTAATTGCAGCGCTTAATTCCAGATGCTGATTGATATTCCTTAACGCGGTGGTCACCATTTGCAGGGCTAAACTGATATTAGTTTAAAGACTGATGCTGGTTTCTGCTATGATTTGAGTCCGACTCCATTTGTTAAAGGTTGAAAAGGTTTGAAAGGTTGATTGAAGGTTGCGTGTTTCAGCAGGTTAGCCACAGCAAGGTATTAAACGTATCTGAGTTTATTGAACAACATCAGAACGGCAATCAACTTACAGGAATAGCTTAAAGTCCATGGTACAATATTAACAGTTCAGCATAATAACTTCTGTCTGTTACATTATTTTAGTTGAGTGAGTTGAGCCATTGTCCAGTTGCGTTCAGTTAAGTTGTTCCGTTGTCTGTTCCGTTGTCGCTAAAATCTTTCTGGGTTTTCCTCGGCAACCAAAAAATCTGGGAAGCGCGTCAATAAACGAGTCAAAGCTGGTTTACACTAGACGCCCTCAGTCATCATTGAGTGTGCGATCTCAAGATGCACAGCACGTATCGTTAAGCAAGTTAACAAGCACCCGTAGCGCTTGACTTCGCTACGGCCTTGTTTAACCATAAGCGGACCAAAATAGTCGACGCCCACAAATGAGAATGGCGGGGCGTGATGCGCTCACGCGGTAAGTCGGCCATCTTTTTTTGTCCGCTGGGCGCATTTCGACGGCGACAGAAAATCCATTTTCCAAGCACTCGTCGTACAGCAACTCCTCCGCGAACGACCCAATATCTTTTGCGCAGCAAGTTTTTGTTAGGCCCATGCCAGAGTGGCGAACTGTTTGGTGGTGATCCTCAATAATCAAGTCCGTTACGTGGTGTTTGTGTGGCAGTAGTACAGGGTGCTTCAGATCGTATGACACCGAAGCGTAATTAAGGCGCCCTTTCGACCAACATCGGGTTCATTTTTTGCAAAGTCATTTGCTTTAGCCCGCGCTTACCAGCGCCGCGCTCTGTTTGACACTGCGCCAAAACCCGGATTTCTGCTGAGAACTTTTGTTTTTGCACGTACTTGATCACTGCGAGTTCGGCAGTCTTAAGTTCAGGTACAGTCAACGATGATGCAAACTTCGATTTCTTGTTTCGTATGTAACTTACGAAACGCAGCAACCAAGCTACAGCCTGTTTCAACCTCGTCCATGACGAATAACGATGTAGCAGCGTATCTAAACACTTGGGATTCTGTGATACGAAGTGGACTTTCACATCCGACTATGGCTTCTTTACAAAATCGTCTGGTAGTTCATTGGCGTATAGCGGACAAGACGGCCACTGGGTTTCGCCCCGATACAGGAACGGCGGGCCTTTGAACCAGCGGTTACTCTCCATGAGCGCCTTAACACTCCCGGGACGCGTCTTGGGCTGGATTAAGCTTAGTCGGCACGTGTCTCCATTGGGATGCATCCGAACCCTCGTCTATCTTCTTGAGTCGATTCGCTACGAAGGTTCGAAATTTCAGATTCAATACCTTTTGTAAAACCTGGTCCATTTTCACAGCAAGGGTAGCTGCAGTTAACTCCAGCCTCGGTATCGAAACGGTTTTCAGTGGAGCTAAGCGCGCTTTAGCGAACAGAATAGTGCAGCGTACTCGAACTTCATAGTCAACGACTCTTAAATACGACGCTGTTCCATAACCGTATGATGAAGCATCCGCGAAATGGTATAAGTCGTTTTGAAGCATAATGGTTGGAGGTTGTAGTAAGACGTAATAAGAATATCAAAGCCCTACTTCTGTTGGGCTTTGATATTCTTATTACGGTATAAGTCGAAGTATTTAATTGTTTCTAGGTCGTTTGGTTTCAACATCTGGGAATTTGTACGCTGGATAAATTTGGCAACTCAGAGACCCACTGGTGCCACGCACCAGCGATGTCGTCCGGCATTTCTTCTTCCCATCCCAGCCTTTACTTGCATAGCTCTTGCAGAAACATTCTGGCCTACAACGCAATAGGTGCAAAAAATCCCATAGGATCAAGCGTGGAACTGACAACAGACAATATTCCCCTTCTCGTGGCAGGTTTCTGCCTTTAAATTAACGTCAAACTAAAATGCATTAGTCCGAAAATTCCAGCTTAGCACTCTTTCCACTTCGGCGTTTAACGGAAACGATGACTTGGCTGTGTCGCCTACTGGAACGGCTTCCAAAATCTCTTCGCAGTTGCTTAACCATTTTCGTAAATTAAAACCACCGCGCTGAAGCAATTCGCGGAGTTCCTTGATTAGTTTTGTTGCCTCGTTAGGAGTTGCAACAGACTTGCAGTCGTCGACATAGAAGTTTTCATGGATTGTTGCAACAGTTTCAGCGGCAAAATCCTTGCTATTATATTATCGTCTGCGGTCCGTCGAAGGCAGAAACTAGCGCAGCATGGCGACGACGTTGCGCCAAACAGGTGAACCACCATTTGGTAGTCCACAGTTTCTTTAGCCGTATCGCCGTTGGTGTCCACTGGATCGACCCTCACTCGATGGAACATAGGTTCTACGTGAGCAACTAATGTAGTTTTCTCTTGGCGGAATCTTAACAGTACACCTACAAGGCTGTTCATTAAATCGGGTCCGGGATCCTTCAATGACGTGTTGCGGTACTTTGCAGCGCAATGGAACACTACCATCACCTTTCCCGGTTTTAGAACGGGGTGATGCGCCAAGTACCATACTTTAGGTATCCTAGTCGTTGCATCGCTTGTATGCGGTTCGGTAGGTTCGGTGAGCCTGCGCGCCACCTCAACCGCAGCTGGTAGTGACGGTCTTTCAGTTTCGCAGAGTCACTCATCAGCTTGAGAGCGTACTTGTCGTCCTTAGACATCCCTACGCCGGGACTCAAACTGGAGTCCTTGAACTCCGTTTTCCACATCTTCTTCACTTGCTTGTGCAGCAAATCGCATAACAGATTTAATTGGCTGACTTTAACGTGATGCACACCGAGATTGCATGGTTGAGACAAAGCGGGACCAAACAGTGACCAACCGAGTGCCGTCTATATAGCGCTTGGCTCACCTCGTTTCCCTCTTCGGTCCTCTTCGACCCAAAACACGTCGGGCACGTCTAAACCAATTAGAAGTAGCACTTCGTCGTTAGATGCTTTCGCAAATTCAATCCCCTTCAAGTGTGACCATTTCTTATTGCATCTGTTGGGCGCTTTCAACTGTAATCACACAAGGCAAATTGACAGCATTTTCTCCGTCTATGGACTTGGCGGCTAGCTTGACGACTGCACCGTCCTTTGACATAGACCTTACGTTTACAGTAGAAAGCGAGTACTCGATTTCCACGCCGTTTATTTCAAGTAGCCCGAGAAGATGCCTGTTGCACATCGTGGAGTTAGAACCAGAGTCCACAAGGCTTCTGCACGAGTTTCACTAAATGCCGAAACTGCGGTTCGTTACCGACAAGCTCAATTTTTCCGGCGTGGCTTTTCCATCGTTGTTGTATGCTAAATGGCAAACGTTTAGCAATACTGAGCAAATATTTAAATTGTTTATGCCAGAAAAGTAACCTCACATTACATTCCTCCAAATTACGTGCAAGCTTCCGTAACCCATCAATATTGTCGGGCTTCAAACTTGGACCCACTGTTAATCGTTCAACGTAGGTACGAGCAATGATAAATCGGCGACCATAATTATCATGTAACACAGTCAAGCCTTTTTGTACCCAGTACTAGCATCGAGTACTGAGCAGAACGATATTAGGCGTTTAGCTTCGCCAGTGCGAAACTGTGACGTCATACACGGCTATGGCAGACGAGCATTTACAGTCTTACATTAACAGAAATACAGATGTTCATAATTTAGCACAAACAAATAATAATCCTATTCAAATGGAATTTTGCTTTTACATTAGCGACAAGGAAATATAGCCACAATAAATGTACCAACTTGTTAGGGATCCCGGATTAACTTGGATAAAAACATGCACAGCTAATATGACTATTTGCGAAACTAGAAGGGAAAACAGTGACATTGTTACGTCATGAACATAGAAATAAAATCACGTTTCTCGCTGTAACGCATAAGTCTTTACTTGGAACGTTGCACACGTTCGTTAACATGAATTATAACATGTGATGTGCTTTTTACGTAATCCCGGTACCATACTTCGTCCAACGTGAGTAAAATCTCGCTTGAAACTGAACATTGGTTACTATTAAAACCGCTGGAAGGACTAAATACCCAACGGTCAAGCACGTCAAACAACTTTCAAGTTGAAAACAGTAATATTTATATTTTATAAGGGCAATATACCTAATTTGATTGTTTATGTCTAAGCAGGTAATTGCGCTTGAAAAACGTTGTGCGCGGTCACGTTAAGAGGTTCGATATGTCGCGTGCGCGCCCATGGAGAAGCGAGCGCACGACGGGGAGTCGCCGCTGCTTTTGTTAGTCGACGACGACGTATAGCTGCCAGCGAACGACCGGGCAAACAGGACATCCTCTCTCTTATATATATATATATATACAGAAGAACATGTTTTTTTCCATAGCGATAAAATGAAAAACTGGAGCAAAGGGTACAACTCCTTGCCGCAGAGTTCAGGCTTGCCAACAAAGATTGACCGGCATTGTTATTTTGTGGCGTTGAGCTTATATTAAATATCTATATGTTAAAAAGTGTAGTTTAATATGTAACGAAGAGCTTTCAATAAATTGTCGGTGAGTAAAGTGTTTTAAAACTTTCCTTTTTGTCTGCCGTGATCGAGTTTGACTGGGATTTTGCCCTAAATTAGCCTTCGGAAAAGTTATTTAAAAAGTTATTCTTAAATTATTCTCAAACAAAATAACGGTACCTCATTTTTAACTACAAGTTTGTAGCGTTATAAGTAATACTTAGTGGATAATTTGGAATTTATTGTATTGTGTATTTATCAAATATGTTACGATTTATGATTTGTCACTTTTTCACGCCTTTTACCAAACACTCGCTGTGAGAACAAAGCATTCGGCTGTTTCACACATGAATAATGTTAGGCTATATCGTGACACATATTTCCGTTATAGATAAAAGTATTTCACCTGTGTGAACGCCTTATTGTTGCAGTTCCCGGCTGCCAAAAAGGCTTCGGGTTATAAATCATTTCCGCTTTCTCGTGTCGCCTTCTCTCTTTCATGCAAACTTTCAACTTGCATATGCGAAACTTATATCAATATATATCCAGTCTTGTCCAGTTAATAAACAGAATTTGCTGCTGCAAGGTCGAGTAATTGTTTTCTGAGCTAAGGTTTAGTACGAAGCATATTAGAAGTATGAAACAGAAGATGAACAATTCAATTTGATTGCAGTATCTACATTGTAGTTGTGAGTTTGGTACATCGAGGCACAAAAGACTATTTAATGATTCTCATTATCAACAACTTCCACAAGTTAAGGAACCATAATGCTCCAATTCAAATGACAAACGGGTACTTTCACCATATACCAAACACATTCCACAAAATTTCTGGGTGTAATTGTAGACAACAAACTGAAATGGGATTACCACATTAAGCATATTTCAGGTATAATTGCAAGAGCTGCAGGAATTACGCCTAGGTTTAAATTGTTTGCAAAGCCTCACGTTCTTAACACCCTATTATGCCCTGGTACATCCGCATTTACAGTATTGTATTTTAGGTTGGAGATTTGCAGTTGATAACGTTCTAAAACCTATTATTTCTTTCCAAAACCGTATAGTAAAATTGATAAGTTACTTCGTATTTTTTAACCCCACCTCAACTTGACATAAAAACAAATATTTTAAAAGGTAAAGACCTCTCATTGACTTAAATTGCCAAATTGTCCACACATATAATCAAAACGATTTGCCCAGGACATTTGACAATTATTTCAACGTAACAACTCATACTCACCAAACTAGATTTGTCACTAGTAACAACTGTTGTTTACCCAAGACAAAAGCACAAGATCACAATAATCATTGCGGTTTAACGGAGTTAAAACCTGGAATGAATTACCCGATGAAATTAAAACTTGTGATATTTGGAGCTTCAAACGAAAATTGGTAAAATATGCTGAATATAAATGAAAAGTGTAAGTTTTAAGAGGTGGTTTATTTTCGCACGTGTCATATTGTGTTTGTAAACATCAGCTGACTAAATTTACTACCGGTTTAATGTTTTATTCGTATTTCATTTTAGCTGATAGACGAAATCATCACTATTGTAAGACAACTGATTAGCCGCCACCGATTTCCTGTTTTTCTTTTTTATAATGATTGCATTAGATTGCTTCGAATATTATATAGCCTAATCGTTTTTACATGGGCCGAAAATTTATTTTCGTGACATATCTTGTTTTTGCCGTTAGATGTTTCAGACCGATTTTTGTCCGAAGCTTTATAGAAAAAGTATACATCGAAGAATTCTCAAATTTTTAGACAAGACGTAGAATGCTATGTAGGTGTGCTTAAGAGGTTTATGAGTCTGCACCACTGGGGACCTTGGATTGGGGGACAAAAAAACTAACTTAGTCTTCGCAAAAGTTCTTTAGATAGCAAGCGGCTTATGGGGCAAAAGTTTAACTGTACTTTTGTTGTAAATTTATAGTGATGTATAGATATACGTAGAGATTATATTTAGGTAACGTATTCAATTTAGGGAAAAAAACGAGTCACACTCGATCACGTCAGCGAAAAACTAGGAAAGTTTTTAACGCTTTACTCACCGATAATATTATTTTAATTCGTTATGTTAAATCTATAAACATCACTGAACAACATAAAGATTGTTAAATTTCGCTACATTAGCCGTTTTCCATCATAACTTCTATATTAATAAATGAGAAAGTTTGAAGCTGCTTTTTGACCTTCTGAAGCTGCTTTTGACCAACGATTACGGCTAACGTTTAGTACGCCGAAAGCCATTGCAGACTCACCGAATCTGTTGATCTATGATGCAAGCAGGACAGACTAGAAAAACAACTAGCCTGCAGTGAGATTCGAACTCACGACCTCCGGTCAAGCCGGGTCCGTCGCTCTACCAACTGAGCTACAAAGAATCAGAGAGGAGCGAGTCAAGAAAGAACCATGCGCCAATGCTTGCTCAATTTGTTCGTACAAGTAACTTCATATTTGAAGGTGATCCACATGTGAAGTTGCTTGCACCACAGATTGAGCAAGCCGTATGGTTGTTTCTTGACTTGCTCCTCTCTGAACCTGTGTAGCTCAGTTGGTTGGGCGACGGTCCCGGTTTGACCGGAGGTCGTGAGTTCGAACCTCACTGCAGGCTAGTTGTTTTTCTTGCCTGCCCTGTTTGCATCATATATCAACAGATTCGGTGAGTCTGTGATTGCTTTCGGTGTACTAATTATTCGTAAGCCGTAATCGTTGGCCAAAAGCAGCTTCAGAAGGGCTAGGTGTCAGTTGTTAACCCGCATTATGTGTGTGACAGTTTCATTGAATAACGATTCCAAATATTTATAGGGCAACTACCTGCGTGACCGTAAAAATCGTGTCAAATACATTGCCTTGGTAATAATAAAATTTCATGTGGCAAACTTAATACTGAAGTAACAAGATTCCTTCCTCACAGGAACACTTAAATAGATTCTAAGTGCTTGATATGCCTCGACAAATGTCTTGCCTCTAATAGTTGTAGGAATATACAGTGTTGTTGAGTTGAAGGGTATGCACAGTGGCAATTCCAAGACTATCTATTGGTCTGTTGAGTCGAAATTCGCTTAAGAAAGGCAAGTGGCAATTCCAAGACTATATATTGGTCTGTTCAGTCGAAATTCGCTTAAGAAAGGCGTGGCAAAATTGTCAAATGTTGTTCTCCTCACAATAGCTTCTGTTGATCCGTCCTGCAGTCTAATCTGTTGAGTAGATGGTGCACGGATTATTGTATAGGCGTCAATTAATGGATACAATTCTCTATTGTCAGTTATATGCGGTTGTAAAATGACCGCTCTCTTGAAGATCCCTCATCAAGGAGAAATGTTCTTCCCAGGGGAGGTCTTGGACCTGGTTGACAAAGTATGTCGTAGGAATCTAGAATCTCTGGGTAACGCTCGTAGCTGCTTCCTCCGTAATTGCTTTTTCCTGGTGAATGTATTCTCCTTTCTTGTGATCTTTTTCTTGACTCAGATCTTGATCTGGAAGATCGTCTGCTTGATGGGGGTGTTCTAGGGCCTGGAGTCTGTTTTTTTCAATTGTCTGAAAACTGTACTCTTAGGTGCTGTTGAAGTGGAAGGTATATTGCTGCTGAGATCCACAAAACAATTAAGAGTTTATTTAGCTGGAAAATCCGAGCCAGAATCTGAACTTGCGGAACTTAATGGTGAAAATTCAGGCACTCGGCGTAAAAGGCGTTTCCCGTTTGCTTGCTGCACTTAGGGTGAACTAATGGGGGAATAGCCCCGATCTGCTTCTAACACATGAGCACTCGAATTGATACCTTGAGTAGGCATATTTATTGGATTTGCGCTGTGTTTTATACACGAAAATCAGTGAAGAGATTTCTATGGAGAAAAAGAGATGTGTATGTAGATGTAGTTGATAATGAGTGCTCATTTAATTGCCTTTTGTGCCTCGATGTATCAATCTTACGACTACAATGTAGATACTGCATTCAAATTGAATTGTTCATCTTCTGCTTCTAACATACGAACACTCCAATTGGTTCCTTGAGTAACAGACAAGACTTTATTAGATACTGATCTTCATAATAACAAATCATAACAATAATTCACAATACTAATGATAAGATCTTAAGACTGTTTATTTATTAAAACAGATAAAACATATGTTTTATGTTTTATCTGTTTTAATAAATAAACAGTCTTAAGATATTTGGATACGAAGACAAGAATCTTTCTTTTACATTTTATTGTCCGCGGGAGATCCTTACTTTCTGTGTTTCAGCTTACTAATGATAAAGAATCTTATAACGCAAGCTTATAAAGGCGTTAGAAGAGATCTGTATAAAGGAAGGCAAGACGTACATACGCAATAAAATGGTTATTGGTTATATTATAATACGTAGGCATTCACGTGACAAGGGCGGTTTCAGCTAAGCTTTCTTCTCTCGACTCTCTTATACACGGAAATAATATTCTTGTCCCAATATGGCTAAAACAAAAGCCCTACGATTGGCAAAGCCACGTAAGGGCAAACGCCTTTTCGATTCTAAAAATACCGAATTGTTGACAATATTGCGAATTTCAAAACATGCGTTAAGATTAAAACGGATGTACGTATGAGCCGGCGAAGCCTGACTCAGTGAAAAATGGTGTATTTGCAAAATCTTGCTAGATCGGCAATTGATGTTTTTTACAGAAAAATTTCCATGACGAAATATTAAAACGGTGATACAGCGATAAAACAAAAAATCTCTGTGATAAATAACAATGTGATGTCGTGTCGCTACATGTACAACGACAAGTTGCGTTTTCCCATGATTCCGAGTGGTGATTTGTCCGTACCGTACTCCATCAGTAGCGTTCCGTATTTCAAGCAAATGCTTTGATGATGCTATGGAGCGTCTCGTGACGTAGCCTACCTTTCGACGAGATCAGTTCCTCCAAAAGCTGGCTCCTTGCAAGTCCCAAACATGAACGCAAGTTCAAAAGAAAGTTGTTACGGTCCAAGGCTTCGTTTGTCCCAACAAAGGTTTCGTCCTTAGTTAAATTGATGACAACGAGCGTTGGTATGGTAGTCGTTGCGGATGATACCATGACGTAATATTTCTGACAGTTCCTAACCTTTTTGAACAGGTTTAAGAAAATTGCCCAGAAACAACTCGTTCAAGGTACTTCGAAAATAATCAAACGGCTAAATCGCAAAACAGATGTTCTTAAACTCTTCTTTCCGCCTTAGGGTAACCTAGATAAATGCGGTTTAACCCTTAATTTAAACGCTTAATGGTAGCGAAAAATTACTATACCACTGGTGTTCGGGGACACGTCGGGTCGCCAATTTGTGGAGCACGGGTTTAGTTACTCTTCTAGTTAGCCCTTCTTGATCTTGTAGCTCTTTTATGAAAGAACAACCAGTTTTAACTATATCGGCGAAACGGCACAACGCTGTAAACAGCACAAGTCGATAGCTAAAGAAGAGTTCTATGTGGGCCCAGTTAAGATACTTTGTCAGCCCGTAAGTGACCCTGGTGAGCCCCAAAAGGAACTCATTCTAAAACCAATCCCGATGACTTAATGAAGCCGAAACGAATTGCCAATTAAGATAACAACACTGGGGTGCGATTAGCATTGCTTTGACGCAGAATGCGAATTGCGAATAACAAATAAATGTGCCACGACGCGGTATTTGCAAATAACACAGACGTAGTCACGTATAAGTGCGAAAGCATTAATTAGCTAGACAGCTAACATTACAACGCTACAGGTCCACCCACCAGACAAAATTTTTAGAAAGATTTATGAACCACTGGGCTATAACATGAGACCAGCAGTTTAATATGTTACTGCAGGGATAAACTGAATTAGTTTGAAGCTGGTGCTAGTTTACGCTGAGATTGAATCCGAGTCCATTTGTTAAGTTGACTCGAAGGTTGCTTGAAAGGTTGCGTGTTCTGACAGCTTAGCCACAGTAAGGCATTAAACGGATCTGAGTTTATTGAATAACATCAGAACGGCAATCAACTTACAGGAATAGCTTAAGGTCCATGCACAGTACTAACGGCCAGCATAGTAACTTCAGTCCGTTACATTATTTCAGTTGATTAGTTTCGTTCGCCTCGTTTGGCTTAATGCCCACAGCTTTTGTACACATCGTCTGGCCATACCAGCATTTAACAGAGGCGTGTTAACGGGTAACATCTCCGTGTTTCGGTCAAATGTTTAATGGTGAGAGGTCTGCGGTTTGGCCAAGACAATAAGTTTGTTATAAAACATTAAGATCGAATAACACCAACTAATAACAATACGTACCCTACATTACAACGTAATGGGCAATAGTGTTATAGTGATAAAGAGCCCGCAGTATGATGGATTGTTTTTTTACGTACATAAGTGAAAGAGCGCCCAAAATTCACGTACTCTTCGTACATTATCGTAGGTGTTATTAATTTTTAAGCAGTTAGAATAACTGCTATAAATATTCGGCGCTGATCTAGAATTCTACCACATTTATTTTAACACTAACAAAACGAGTTGTCAAAATTGAAACTGCAAGGAATAAATAAATATGTAAGAATAAATGGCGCTCTTTCACTATTGTACGTGAAAAGTTATGCAAAAAAAAAAAATAATACCGCTTACCACAACGCATATTGTTTGGGTTAGGATGCGGGTTAGCGTTTGGTTGAGGGTGGGTCAAGTAATATTATGTTTATTATTAATAATAAGTGCACTTAAGTCACTGTTTTCGGCGCTGGGCGCTGGTCTAGAATCCTACCACAATGAAACACCATTTGGGTTAGGGTAGGTTAGCGTTTGGGTTAAGGTAAGTCAAGTATTATTATTAAACAAAGAATATAATAATACTTGACCCACCCACACCCAAACGCTAACCCGCACCCTAACTCAAATTTTGTGCGTTGATTTTAGAACTGTGGTAGGATTCTAGACCAGCGCCCTGTTTTCAAATGACTTGACTTAAGTCATTTGGGCAAATTGACTTGACTTGACTTGAGTCTTTCTGGCAAATGACTTGACTTGACTTAAGTTTTTTGGGCAAATTACTTGGGTTGAATTGAAGTGCTTTCTGTAAGTCTTTTTTTAATAAAATTAACTATTTATCCAAATGTTTGCACATAAAACAATTTGTTTGCTATAAGTTGCGTTTTTCTCATTTTTTAGTTCAGTTATTGCTCATAATCGTACAAGATTAAAAATTCCAATACTTCAACGTTTTATTTTTACGACAAGGTCATGACTTGAAGTTGACTTGCTCTAATTATGACTTGACTGGGACTTGACTTGCGCAACCGATGACTTGGACTGGGACTTGACTTGTCATTTATTCAAAAAGACTTGACTTGGACTTGTAAAATAACTTGACTGGGACTTAAGTCATTTCAAAATGACTTGTTTACAACACTGCTATTTAAGTATTTTTTTGAGTATACTGTATAATGTCACAGTAAACCAAACTGAAACAGCATGCATGAACTTCACAAAATATGTTAAAATTTTTCTCTTGATTTGTTGCAATCTAATCACATACACAAATAATGTTCCAAGAAGCTTACTAACACAAAAACTTGAAGTCTAAAAGAATTTAAAATATCTCTTGGACGAGTCGTGGTACCCTAATGCAGTGGTTCTCAACCGCCAATCCGCCAAATATATTACAATTTTAAATCTCAATTGCAAAGGTTGTAGACTTGTCCATCAAACTTAGAACTTCGCCACTTTCGTAATTTGTATCATCGTGATGTAACAAAGTTAATGGCTTACTTTGGACTTTATCAGAAGTCACAATGCTGCAAGTTTTGTGCCCAACTGTTTAAAAGTAGGCTACTGCCTACAACTAAGTCTTAAACTTTAAGAAAGTTGTATGTGAAAAACTTCAATAGAACCACACATATGATAAAAAAAAAAATACATCAGCAAACTGCTCATTAAATTCAAGTTTCCATTTTTTGCTTTAAGGTTGCATACTTTTGTCATAATTACATTTTGGTTGGCTTCGATTTTTGAAGTTCCACCAGTCCCCAAAATTTGTTTTGAAATTTTACTGGTCCGTAAGCTAAATAGGTTGAGAACCACTGTGTAAAGCATTCCAAATGCCACCCCGTTTGGAAACCATAGTTTGAGAGTCATTCTAAATTTCTAAATACCTGAATGTTTTCCAAGAATCTGAAATGTGGTCTTACATTTTTCTAGTTTATTTGTGTTATATATGACCATGATGCAAACACACAATAAATAGTAATGAAACATACTATTATGGACTATTTCAATGTATTTCAACAATGGGCTGGTCTATCCAACCACAGCATTGAAACAATTATTAACCTACCCAAACGCTAAACCGCACCCTAACCAAAATAATGTTCATTGTGGTAGGATTCTAAACCAGCGGCCAATATTGTATTTTTTCAATATATTACAAAAAAGTTTGTCCCTGCTTGCTTTTTGTGATTTATACTAAAACTATAGTACTAAATTTTTTGACTGTGAAGTTTACTTTCACTGCATAGTAATGTGTTGTGGAAATACTTGACTTTTTTTCTTCAGCTCTTCGTGTCATTAGCGTATCAAGTTATTCTGGTTACGATTTTTGTGTTAATCTCTTAACCCTATCATACAGACTTGGTATGAACAGTACTTACCTTGAGAATGATGAAGATAATTTAATTGAAGGTATTTTTATAATATTACAATTTTGGGCGCTCTTTCACTTATGTACGTGAAAAGTTATGCAAAAAACAAAACAAAATAATACCGCATACCACAACGCATATTGTTTGGGTTAGGGTGGGGGTTAGCGTTTGGGTGAGGGTGGGTCAAGTAATATTATGTTTAATATTAATAATAACTCGACCCACCCTCAACCGAACGCTAACCCGCACCCTAACCCAAACACTATGCGTTGTGGTATGCGGCATTTGAAGAAAGTTTTTTTTTATTAATTTTTACGTAGAATAGTGAAAGAGCGCCCAATTTTGGTATATGATTTAATATTTTCTTAATAACTATTAGTTTCAAAGTAATTTTATGGAACATGATTGTAAAAAGAAGCTTTCTTTATCTTTTAAAAATGTTAAAAACTTTAGTGAAAAATGATTTTAACTAATTTGTAATACTTTTAGTTTGGAAAATACCTGGTTTACACAGTGCATAAGCTTTCTTTTTAAGGTGTAATTATATTTTTTTTAAATCTTTTAGAAATAAAAACCTTCTTTTTAAAGGTTTGTTTGTTTGAAACGACTTTTAATTTATATGAAGCGTTATGGTATCTATCGATATTATGTACCACTGTAAAATTGTAAATGATACGCTGAGTCATAAAAACCTATTTAATTAGATAATGTTCACATACTTAACATTTTGTGAAAGTAAAGATTAGGGATGTTCAAAGTACAATATCAGATCCTAAAGTTAAGAGGTAAGTTTATTAAAATTTAGAGGTCAATTTATTAAAATAAGGCCTAAATAGACAAAATAATTATGCCGAAAACTGTGGGGTGAAGGTATAGATTGAGTAAATCTATACCGATTGAGGAAATCCTGTCTGGCATCAGCGATTTTGGGCGCACCATTTGGGCGCCTAGTTTGAAAATTGCCCCTGTTTGTTGTGGTTAGGCGCAGGTAAAAGCTTGGGTTAGAAATTGAGTTGGTGTAGAAATTATTAGGGCACTGAGTTATGAATTTAAAGATAAAGGCAAGAGGTTGTGTTTACTTGTATAGGCCTTATTCTGGTCATTTCTAAAGGTCATATTTTAATTAGTTTAGGACGCATTCCGATTTAGACGTTTTTACATGTATTTGGTATTAGTTCTATTTTGATCTTGACATTGGTGTTGTTCTAGTTTTGGTCTAATGGCTTGAGTCCGGCTGCTTGTTGTTTTGGTTGCAGATATTTTGCATCTTTTCTTCAAATTACTCCGTGCTAATTTTGGACACAATATATGAAAGGGTTTAGATTTGACACTCGACCCTTGTAAACTGGAGTACAGTTTGCTTTAGACAAGTGATAATTAGCACATGTGTCATTTGATAATGATTGATAGTCACTTGCCCAACTGGGTGAGCAAGTTTTACTTCAATTTCTATTTTTTATTTGGCTAGTCTGTGTGTTTACCTAAAGTCAGGCAAATATCTCTTGAGGTCAAAATACAAAATATCTTACTACAGCTAAAAATAGTTGTTTAGAGTCTGGACCCCCTTTTTTAGTGGTATTATATATTTGAACTCACTGTTTACAACCAGGGGCGTAGCAAGGGGGGTGCTTAGACTCTAGACTTTATGCATGGGTCATTCCATTGCTACTGGTACAGTGGTGGCACCATATGTCACAGATTTAAAAAAAAAATTCATATGTAGAATCTCTGTGAAATTCTAAGAAAAGTGATACCGATTTTACCGAAATTGGTCAAGTACATCTTGAGAAATCAGCGATTAAAAATTGACCCTTTTTAAGCTTTTTCGAGATTGCTCATGCATAAAACATTTTTGTGGTATACCCAGGGGTGTAGCGTAGGGGCGTGTCTAGGAGTCTTGACACCTCCTTTGAAATCTCAGTAAACAATTATCACCAAACTAAAACCGTGATTGCTGCAATGTTACATCGGCAACATTGCACCTGGCATTGAAAACACATCGGTGCTTATCGCCGCCAACGCCTAATCACCGCTTATTATCGTTGTTTCATTTAGCAGTCGCCTGCCACCGACTGAAGTAATCTCAAACACGCCTGATAACAAAAGTATATTTTATTGTTGAAACGAACATTCTCTACAACTTAGAAAACAGGCGTCAGGCGTGTAAGCTACAGCAAACGTCTTCACCGCAGGCTGTTGCTCTATTGAATTTTTTTTATTAGCCTCAATCTCGACAAGAAGCGCTTTACCGTCGCATTTTGAAACATATGTTGAAACGACGCGAACTATAGCTTCCCGCTAAATTGATAGTAAATGACCGTCTTAACTTCAATATCAGCCATGTTTGAGATTTTAGCTGAATAGTTTACTAACTATACAGAGTTCAAAAAGGGCGATTTAGAAGCCATGCTTTATACCATCGCGAAATTAAACTACAAATATCACCAAATTTGTTGATAGCATCGTTAATTTTGCTAACAACGAAGCTCAACAGTTTGTGATTGGTACGTCACAGAGGCTGTTCTGACACTGCAATTCCATAGCGTTTCGCACGCAATTGAAATCGGGTGAATAAGATAATCGGACTTGAATATGAGGTGTTGCAATTTTTCTAACATCAAATAGACGACTTTAAACAGACGTAAGCTCCTAATAATTGCCATTATTAGCATCTACAACACACAAAACGTAAAATTCTCGGGCTTTGCCCGTACCTGCTAGGGGTGTTCTTAACACAAATCCCCTAGTTGATTTGGGTTATTGATCATGTGACACAGTGGCGTATTCACTGGGGTTGTGTCCCCCCTTTTTGTGAGTGATATTATTGTGTTTTGGTCAAGGTTATAAGCGGCAATGTTTTTAATGTAATTGGGTCACACGTCTTAAGCTAATGCGTAACCAAACTCTAACGCAAAACTCCATTAATAGATAGAAATCGCTCTTCTGGTGTAAACGTAGTATAAACCGACGTTTCGGCAGCAGATACCATGCTGACCTCATCAGGGTTAATAATTAAAACGAGAGTGCGTTAGCCATCTGACATACTGAGAAGTAAAAAATTGAAAAAACCTAGATTAATAATTCTAGACGTCGCTGAAGTATGCGATAAGCCGTGACGGGCCGGAGTCATCCGGTGCAGGACTGCGCCATCGGACAACGAGCATCAGCTATTGCGTATAGCTACAACGACGAGTAGATTGCCAGATACCATGAAGAGATTTGTCAATCCGGAATGATTCAATGAACTGTCTTTTGTAATAGTGTGGTTCCCAGTCTAGAATTTTACAATTATCCCAATCAATTACGTGTCGAAGTTCAACCGCATGCTCTGCCAGAGCTGACCGGGATGCCCTTTTGTGGCGGACATCACGCATGTGTTCGAGTTTCCTGGTATGAAAGGAACGTTTAGTTTCCCCTATGTATGTTGCTGAACAACCTCCACAGGGAATCTCATAAACCGCCCCTTGACGTTTTTCTGGTTTAACTGGATCTTTAGTTGAAGGCATAGGCGCCGAATGTGGGTGTGCAGAGCGTTTTTAGCGTCAAAACACCCTGAAATTTGACCGAGTTATGCGCAATTAATGTGTAATGTTCAATTCTGAAAAACTATTATAAAGATACTATAATGTGCGAAACTTACAGCGTGTGGAAACATCCATTCACACCTGCAGATATATTAACCAAGGTGCTGAACTCGCGAAATACGGCCCGCCAATGTAAATTATCATCCGTTTTTTGTAGCATTTTTTTATACATAAATTTAAAATTTATTGAGGCATCTGGTACGTATATGTTTTGAAGTAGGATTTCCCCCTAAAGCGCCACAAATATTCTGAAACGATTAACTATGAAAAATTCTTTAAAAAAAAAACTGTCAGTTAAAATTTATTACGGGACCACCTTTGAGGTATAGCTTTGAAACGCGTCTAAAAAAACGTTGCCGATCCCAGATGTAGATCAATGGCTTAAAGGCTGACGAAATCGCACGAAAGCTGACAAAATCGCCTACAAAAGAATTCTGTGTTTGGGGATTAACCTTATTTGGTAAAATCTACATCAACCCATCAAGCCATATTAGCACACTACTTCATGTGAGATAACAATTCATTAATCTTAAAACGCGCTTTGTGGATAGGCCACTTAGTACGATAAGAAAACGAAAAATTAAAACAACTTTACGATGAGGCCTATGTAATAAAAATTTGCAAGCAACTCAACAAAAACTCCAGATATGCCACAAAAAATCTTGCGCTCGCTTTTCTCGCCAGCTATTCAGATAAGCTACGATTTGTCATTAAGTATAACTTAAACCCGTTCTAATTAAGTATTGTGAATAAATAAACGTGTTTGCGTAAAAATTGTGTCGTTCGCTGACTGACCATTTTTTTGTTATGAGCTGAGTAGGTTGCCACTATATATTGTCCTTCATCATTTAGCACGTATTTGCAATTTCGCATGACAAAATTCCGAGAGACAAACTGCATTGTTTCAATAATAACTTACGGAAGGACTAAGTCTGTTTCATAAGTATTGTTGTGTTTTGTTGTTGATTATGCTTAAAAAAGCAGTTTGGACTGATTTAAAAAAACGCCCTGGAATTTTGAAAGTTCGGCGCCTATGGTTGAAGGTAAAATGTTTCCAATTTTTCTGGCCGGTTTGAAAGATGTAGAAATATTGTAGCTCTTCAGAATGCGCTTTGGTTTTTCTCCCAGACCTGGAATGTAAGGAATAATGACCAGATCTTTAGGTTCTGGTTTAGCTGTTAATTGGTTTGTTTTGTTTTGTGGTTTGAACAACCAGTCGGGGTATCCGTTTATTCTCAAGGCCTTCTTAACATGTTTAATTTCGTTGGTTTCGTCCATATGGTTACTGCAAAGTTTTGAAGCTCGGTGTAGCAGGCTATTCACCACCGAGCGTTTGTGCTGTAAAGGGTGAGTCCGATCTGAAATTCAAATAGCGATCTGAATGTGTTAACTCTATTTTTGTCTTTCTTTTGGTCGGCCTTAAACGCAGTATATTTTTCCTCTTTTGTTATTTGTTGAGGTTGGCTGGTTATTTTATCAAGTGTGAATTCAACAATTAATAACGCTAAGACAAACGTCTTTCTTTATTCTCGCTAAAATGTTGGCCCAGCTAATGTCCTCTCTGTTCGCTTTCTTCTCTAATATTCGATATTGGTTAACAACGGATTTTTTTAACTGAAGCAGATTCTTGAAAGGTGGTATAATGATGACTGTTGTGCGTATTTTAAAGTAATTTTTTAAGTTATGATAGTTAATGCAAAATTATTCTCCATAAGCATATTCTAAGGCCTCGTGTTTAGTGTGAAGTTGATGCGGTGGCGAAATGCGTGTCTGTTATTTTGCTAGTCCCGTACATGGAACTTAGGAAACTGCGCTGCTAAGAGTTTATGATTCTTTCAAAATCAATCACTCCTATATTTTACGGTCTTGGTTTAGTTTTTCGCCTGGCAGGAATGCCGACGACTCACATGTTCGCATTTGCTGGAGGTTAGTTGAGTTGTTATTGATTAGAATGTTTTATGACGTCATTATAATCACTATTTTATGATGTCATGTCCGTCACTGACATCAGACGAAAAATAAGGGAATTCCCCAAGTTGAAAATTCGGGACACGCCCCTTTAAAACGGTCCACTACGCGCCTGGGTATACCCGTATTATTTATTAATTGCCTGCATGTTTATTTTTACATAGGCTTCGTCGTTGTGTTATCTTTAAATGACTGAATGAGAAATTTGTTTTATCTTGGTTGAGATTGGGAGCTTATGCTTTGGTATTGAGCGACCAAGTGTTAAAACGCGTTTTTAGATTTAGGAATTGTTACGTCACAATATTAACTGAATAACTGAAGAAGTACTTTTCCAATAAATTTAGATAAACAATTTACAAAACTACATAATCTATAAACTTGTAATGAATCTAATATAAAAAACATGAAATAATGCACTTCATTCACCCAAGTTTTAAAAAGTATTTGAAATATGCTTTCCATAGACACTTCAGGAATCAAATATATATTTTGAAAATAAAGTTATTTAATAAAACAATAATCCCGTTTATGATATGCATTATTACGTAATATTCCAGTAAACCTCTGACGCACAACCGATTTTTCAGTTTAGGCTACTCCTTGCAATAGCAATCTATTGCTGCTTGTTCGTTTTTATTAACCTAAAATTAAAAAAAAAAAAGAATTACTTGAGTTAGGTTTGCCGATTAAGTACGTTTTTGACTGTATAGTGCTTCAGTTTACCTAGCACACATAATGTAAGTGCAGGAAAGTTAAGCTTATGTGTGCTGGTCAACGCTATATACAAGGCAGAGTGGACAAAAGAATATTATAAAATGTACCAAACATGAGTAATGAAACTGTATTTGGCACTGGCCTAGAATCCTACAATAGCGTTGAGACAATTATTAAAGCAATGTACAATATTTGGGTGAGGGTGTGCCAAGTATTACTATTTAAACCTACCCAAACCCGCATCCTAACCCAAATAATGTTCGATTTTGTGCATTCTAGACCAGCGCCTCTCACAAATTAGTATCTAAAGAGTGTATGTAATATTCTTTCCTTATGCGCTAAACTTGTTGTTTTGTGTTTACGACTAGCTGTTCGTGTTACGTCATAATTCCCCAAAAGTGGCGTGATGTTTTACTGCGTTAAAGAACAAACGTTGCGCCGAAGGCCCAAAAATTTTTGTGATATCAAGTTGATAACAAATACATAAGGGGCATGTGAAGGTACAACCTGAGGTCTTGGGGTGCACATATTTGCTTTTCTTACTCTTTAACTGTTACATAGATAAGCTGTTTCAGGCAAACTTGTTTGAAAACATGTAGCTCAAAACCAGATTAAAAGCATGAAAAAAATATTCTTTGGATAAATTAGGATAATTAGGACCAATTTATATTGCTCGAAATAATGATATATATAATAAAACTTAATAGAAATTGGCGCAGTCACAGTGTAACATGACACATTGCAACATAGTATGCATATTTCCTTTGGGACAGATAGAGCAAATTCGGGCTAAAATTTTCGCGAAGCGCGAATTTTTTTTGCGTTTTTGTATTTTAAACAACCAAAGATATATACTTTAGGCCTTAGGGGGATAAGCATAGCCTGGTGCATCCCTAATATGCCGATGCGAATGTTATACCTGTGCATTTAACAGGAATGGGGAATGTAACTCAATGTACAGGAATTCAACCCATTATACAAGTACTTGGCCCTTGCCAATCAGAAGTAAAACTGCAAACACATAACAACTCTATTATCAAAATTGTGTACTTTTTTAATAATAATAAACAATCTTTATGCGTTACACTGGCGTTTTCTCACTGAACAACGTGCTTCACACTAATGCAACGTTTTTCAAAATGGCACAACAAAATTAATTTCTGCCAAATGTAGTGTGTATATGTTTTTAGTTACATATTTTCACTTTTCAAAAATAGATGTGATTAAATATATGTGGAAAGAACCGCAAGGTATTTTGTAAATTGGATCTAGGAAAAACAAATTTTCCAAAAACTTTAATTTTTTTTTGCACCAATTTTTTTAGCTGATTCTTCGGCCGACATAGTCACCAAGTCGCCAGCATTCTGCCATACTGGTTTTGAGTGTAGGCAATAAGGCACTACCGCCGTACTTGATCCATACATTAGGCGCACTGGCTTATAAGGCGCACAATCAATTTATGAGGATAAAAAAGGATTTAGATTGCGCCTTATGGTTCGTAAAATACGGTAACAAAATAGATTCAAATCTGGTTTAAACATGCATATAAACGGGCTTAATGTCACAGTTATGTAGTTAAAAAAGTTATGTAATTCAGACCTTGTGTTGAAAAAATATTGCTCCCTTTTTAGATGGCCATGTTATGCAGATCTATGACAGTGGTATCCCTTGGAAAGACCAATGAAACTGGGTAAAATAAAAGTACCTGGAATAAGTTTTCCATAGACATCTTCACAAAAAAATTAATTTAACGTTTTTTTTGAGATATTTTATGTCCAAGATTTGTTCCGCTTTACTAATTTTTCAATATACACAAAAGTTGACCTGCACTTGACCTCTGACCTTATGTCTGAAACAATAACACAGTGCAAATTATCCTTAAAATAAACTTAATTTTTCAATTCATTAAAAAGTTAAGCTAGATTAAATTTGAATGACTAAAAATTAATGAATTTCACGGTTCACCAAGCACAAAATACCCAAAATTTCTTAACAGCTTAACTTTTTAAACCATCAAACAATTTTGGTAAAATATAGTTCTTTGTAATCAGGTTGGAAAACTCTACACATGTACGAAATATGAACAATTTTGAAAATATGTGGGTTAAATAGGTTGGTTGCTTTAACATGCTACAAAATATGACATTGACATGGTGTGATAGCTGAATGGAGTGCGGCAGTATGTATTTGTGGTGAGCAATGCAAAGGGGCTGTTGCCAATTAGAATGATAAACTTAATATTACACTTGCTTCACCTGGTTTACTGTTTGATGGTGCACAGTTTGCCGAAAGCTGAGAAAAACAAAACTCATGTAAAGATAAACTCGTACAGTACAACAACCTATACAGGCTGCAATAACTTTCAAGTGTTTTTAACACCTTATACTGAAGAAAGATGGTGCTACAATTACAATTAATTGTATTTGAGCATTTTGTTGCAAATAATCGGTCACATGCATACTTATTAAGCAACATTTAAAGTATGCATGTGACCGATAGTTGCCTTTTGTTTTTTTAGCAGATGTTAAACGTGGCAAATTTTGTCTTCCTTGTAGTTTAAATTTATTGATATCTCAAGACCTAGCGCAAATTTGACAAAATGATTGTTATATTTGGATTTCGTGGTCAAAAATTACCCAGAAATCTATAAATTATCTTGCATTCGAAAAAAAAATTATTGTTGCCAATATAATTAATTGAAAATATTTTAGTTGCCTTTTGTTTTTTTAGCAGATGTTAAACGTGGCAAATTTTGTCTTCCATTGTAGTTTAAATTTATTGATATCTCAAGACCTAGCGCAAATTTGACAAAATGATTGTTATATTTGGATTTCGTGGTCAAAAATTACCCAGAAATCTATAAATTATCTTGCGTTCGAACAAAAAAACTATTGTTGCCAATATAATTAATTGAAAATATTTTAGGATTCAATATTCTGAATTTGCAAACCTATCATTCTAGAACAGCTTGGAATTAACTGCTATAGGCATTTATCTCCACTTGCCACTGTGTATCTTTTAATAAGTTTAACCTTCCGCTATACCAGGTCCAATCACCTGATATAAACAGCGAAATTCAGTTGAAATAGAAGTATACACTATTCTACTTTTGACATTCGTAGTTATTACTGTCCTTTTATGACGTCATTACTGGTTAACATCAGACCAAAAGTTAGAACACTCACTAAGTTAAAAATTCCTGACACCCCTGTTCTGTAATAAATACAAGAAGTAAATGTATCACTCAACCTTTGCTTTAAATATCTATATTTAAATCATTGGCATCAATTTATATTAATTGGAATATATTGTATATATATACTTATTTTGCAGACAGTCTGATGGTTAATGAAGACATTAAATATTTTGAAACAGAACCGCCCAAGTTTACTCCTGAAAATGTAAGTTTTATTTATTTTTTCATATTAGGGTTGTCTTATACTATTCCAATATTTTTTATGGTCAGATCTGATACCAAATAATTATTTTCTGTACTAAAAAAGGTATTTTTTCTACATTATTAGGCAAAAATTTCCTTTAGCGCCTATTGGTTTGGTTACTTCAATTTTAACCTGCTTTTTGATAAATTCACCTTTCAAGGTAAAATCGCTGTGTTGGATCACTAATCAAGGGTTGGCTCTGATACTACCAATTGGCACGGGTTTCGGATCTGATATTATTGGAAATCTCTACTTTATATGATCATTTTTTTAATTTAAAAATTGTTAGATTTCTTCAGCCTGTCTACCATTACAAGATGAAGACTGGGAAATTGGAAGTACTGAACCATCTAACCTTAATCAAAATATTTCTGAAAAAACACAAGAAAGTGAAGTAACGCCATATTTAGTAAGTTAAAATAGTTGATTTTTAAATCTTCTTGAGTTATGTGTAAAATTGATTGGCAAATGCTGTTAAACTTAAAACACCAAGGTTAGCATGCCATTCAAAGGCCTAAGCTTAGGCTTTTATTAAAGACCGCACTTCTTTTTAGACAAAAGTAAGATATTGTCTGTTTTTTTTTTTACTTTTAAGGCCAAACATTAGTTAAGTTGTACTTACAGCTTCTTGAATTGTACAAGGTCTATATATTCAGTCGTTATCCTTGTAAGTCAAATTTCTTTAGCTCAATTAGAATAGCAGACAACAACAATGTTTCGGTGCTTTCAGTAACATATACATGGAATTCAGTAACGTATATTAGATTCCATTGATCGATGGAACCTGAAACTACACAGATGCACAAATCAACTGGTATTGGAGTGTAACAGACCTTTAATCATTTGGATTTATTTTGTTGCATATCTATACATTTTGCATTTTTTATTAGTTGTATAGTTTGAATCTTTTATTTGTATAGTTTGTTCTTTTAATAATTCTTCGAAATAAGATTTTATTTCTTAACTTGGTCATATAAAACAGGGGTGCCCAACCGGTGGTTCGTTTGCACTTTGTAAAATAGTTTAGTTTAGATAATTTAACGCGTGGATTAGAAAGGTAAAATTAAAAAAAAAACATAAACCCAACAGTATTAAATAATTATGATATGTTAGTTTCTATAATTAGACTATTTGGTTGCCATAAATAGTTTGATATTTCTCATTTAAAGGACATTAAATAAACAGATTAGGTTTCTCGCAGACCTGCTTGGAGCACCCTAACCATGGCTGCAACAAAACCATGTACAAGTTTGCTTGAGCCCAAAAAGCATACATTGCATTTAACTTTTCCAGAGCCTGTTGAGCACTTTGTTGCTTTAATCAAAAGGGTGTTAAGATTTGGCAAGCTTTGCCTTTGTATGCTTTTTTATAAATTTACTTCAGATTCATAAAACCAAGGCAACCGAGCTCATTTGGTTAGTAGCTTAAAAAAATGTATTTGCAAACTTAAAACCTGACTTAGACTTTAGCCAATAAATTGTGTTTCTTGGGTGTGGTTTACACAAAGTAGTGACAAGTTGCATTGGTTTCATGTGTTGTTATTAAGGATGACATACTTTGAATTACAAAGTATGGAATAACAGCAAAACTATTATTTTTTGAGGAACAGCTTAAAATATTTTAAAAGTCAAGCTTTTTTTGTTCATGCTCACTCAAATATTTATTGTGCAAAAGTTATTTTGACATTATAAATTTGTATTCATAGCTTGTTAGTCAGACAGAATACATACATTGTTTAACTTGTGGTGTGCCAATGTCCAAATGTAGTCTAAACAAGGCTATAAAAAGTGTATAACTCCCTTAACCCTTTCGAGTCGGAATATGTTCTTTCATATCTGCATCTCCAAATTTTGATATTATTTTTTATTTAAACAAACGGTTTTAACACAAATTCAAACAAACCTTGAACAATGAAAAATAGAGGTCCTAGGGTGGTGGGATACCATATGTCCCATTAGACCGAAATTCAGCGATTTTTTCAAAGACTAAATTCCAAGTCACGACGTTAATCAGCCGAAAATACGTTTATGTGTGGCAGCGTTTGAAACAATCTTTGCAGTATGGAAGATTGTATTCGGAACACGTCGTTTTGATGCGTTTTTCTTTTCGAATATGCCTACATCCTTTGCATCTTCGCCTAGTTTTTCCCTGTTCAGGAAGATGAGTTCCAACATTATCCATCATACAGACACGCTTTGATCGCCGACCAGAACCTTGGCGATGTCGTACTGCAGTATCCCTTTGCCCTTTTTGTATCATCGACCCTGATAACTCAACATGGAAATCCAAAAATGGTCTTTTACCATTTCGTTTTTAGTCATTGTGTTCACAGCAGCAAACATTAACTATTGATAAAGGACCTTTTTCCACCATTTTGTGGATTTTCGATCAAGATCATAAATGCCTGCCATTTGGTCAGCATGATCAACACCTCCCATGACCTTTCTATAAAAGTGAACTGCTTCGGGACACTTATTTTTGTAGATCCATCTCTCTGGTTTTTCAGCACATCCACCACTACAGTGTCCGTATGACAGTTACTTAGCAACAGTACTTCCTTTGTGTCTAGCCATCTTGCTGCTAGAGTTCCATTTAAATTGCTTTTAAAGTCAGATTCATCCCGTTTGAGTTTATTTGCATATGCAGGTAGGTTTTTTCTTGATTTCATGCAGGTTCTCACTGCCGAAAACTGTATGGTGTCCATGAGAAATACAGATGAAAAAACCTATCGAATGCCAAGGTTACATCTTTTTCTTATATTGTGGATGTGAGTTTAGTGACCACTCTTTCGCCAAGTGTGCCACTGGATAGTTCAGTTTTTTTCCCTGTATATCATAGCTATATTCAGTTTGCGGATCACATTACATCCACAATTTTATTTCTCTTTTCACTGGCTTCAGTGGAAAATATTGTTTGGAAGAGCATCTTCCTTTGAACTTTGTTATGACTCGTCAATGCTTTGAAAGGGACTATCCTGTCTATATTTTTGAAATGTGTATTGTAAACAGGAAACTATTTCTTCAATATAGTATAGTTTTTGAGCTGACTGAGGTTTTTCTGGATTATTGATGTAGAACTTGGACATAATTAATTTAAATCGATCTCTAGAAAATGTGCTTTTCAAAAGTGAATTTCCCAGCGAAGGATGTCCTGACCAATAACGATTTTTAGATGGAAGTTTGTTGTAACTCATGACAAAGAAGCAGCCAAATAACTGCATGATTTCAAAGGAATTTGTTGGGGGAATTTTTTTCTTTTTACTCTGTGCAAAGATTTTTAGCCTTTCGTTGGTGTAATGTGCTATTTGGTTAAACCAACTCTTCGGAAACAGCTTTAAAAAATATGTCAATTGTAGTGCAATTCCCAGGAAGGTCGGGGTGAATGGATGACTCTCTAGTTTCAGAAGGAATTATGTGTGGCAGAAAGTTTTTTTATCACATTAGACCACACGACGTTAATAATAGTGGATTGTGTTACTTGTTAATCATCCATTGAATCGTTTTCAATTTCCATGTCTTGTTCATGTGTAAGGGGTCTTCTTTTAGGTCTGCGACTGGATGAAGGTCTTTCTGATTTGGAGAAATCCTCACTTTCTTCAGTTTCGTCTGGTGAATATTCAGCATCTGTTCTGAATCACTCAACAACTCGGATTCGTCTGACGATGATATGTTACTGTCACATTCCATAGCAGCCAGCAATTCAGAATCACTGTAATGTCTAGCCATTGCACTCCTAATGCGATATAGTTAATTTTTATATTAATATAACCTGACATTTATCTTTTCTCCAAACAAAAAAAAACAAAACTTTAGGCCTGATGGGACATATCTGTACCGGCAAAATGGTCTGTTGGGACAAATATATCCCAAAAACAAATTTTATTTTCTAGCTCGGCAACAAATCAAATAAACACAACTTTTTACATACAACCTAAGCTAGTTTTGCTCAAAAATTAACCAAAATTTATTAATTTAACTACAAGCTAAACAACCTGATTCAGTTGCAGACATACAAAATGGTGAAAATCACAGAAGCGCGAAACCACGTCGTAGCTTAAGGCTCAGTTGAACTTAAAAAGTTGAAATCGGGACAATGCAGTATGTGCGAAGTATTTATAAGTTTAAGTAAATATAGGTGGCGCGTGGGACACATATGTCCCGAGAGTCTCGAAAGGGTTAAAGAATTTTTTTTCTCAAATGTAGAATGTTTATCATGTTGACAGGTTGTTTGTTTTAACAAACAAACTCGAGACTTATTTGAGTTTCCTAAGATAATATAATGCAACTATATCTTTCCAATATCAAATACTCATTATCAACATATTACTGAACTTTTCATATTTGAGCCTGGTAACTTATATAGTTTGAAATGTTTTTTCCATTTTAGTCTGAAAAGCTGATTTCATGAAACATTTCATGGTTATATTAAATCTTTCCTATGAATGTGTTTAAAACTAAAATACATCATAGTGAATTAAAAATTCAGGTTTGACTGCTAACATGTTATTATCACAACAGAAATGTGATAATAAACATGATTAATTTTTTAGGAACCTTTTACCAATGATATTCTTAAAACCTATTATCACAATCTGTTGTTGGCAAATGACGAAACATACACTGATCAGTTCATTAAAGACTCGTCATTATTTCATTCTAGATTTGAACTCCTTTTGAAAAATTATTACCAGGTTTGTAATATATATATTTTTTACATACCAATTATACCATAATATCTAATATTATCCAAAAATTATTTTTTTTATTTCATGTGTTTTATTGGACAAAATTTTACAATGTGATTTTAATCTTTTCAATAAATACTTATCATTTTAGGCTTACAACAGACTTCTGAATTCTAAAAGTGATATTGAAAAACAAAATGATAAAATAAATGATCTGTTGAAACAAATTTTTGTGGTGAAAGAAGGCAAAGTTTCTGCTCAGGTTATTAATTTAATGCTTTTATCAATGGTGAAAGCATATTTCATGAATAATTACCATTAAAATATATTTCTAATTCATATAAAATATTTAAAGGCCTTTTGTCAAGATCAAAAAAAGGTGTCAGCTACACACTTGTATGAAAAATTTACATTTGATGAGAAGTGTTTCATAAAGCTTTCAACTGTGTTACAAGAAACAAGGAATCTAGCTAGTGATGAAAACCTCACTAATTCTTACATGTGTACTTTGTGTAGACTGCATTGTGAGAAATTTGTGTATGATGAAACTGAAAAATACAAATGTCACAGAAATAATCTGATGATGAATGCAGGTTTGAAATTCTGTTTTAAGTATTGCCGATCTTCTTAAAAAATATATATGTTGAATAAGCATACACAAGTCTGGTCTGGACTAAGTGTGCATAATTACTTTTATATGCTACTTTCTGGTTCTTCTTTTGTCCCATAGCAAACATTCTTTCCCTGAAATGGAATCATAAAATCCCCAAATATTCAAATTGCTATTTTTCCAACCTACAACTAGATGTAAAAAGTATTATATGGCTCTCATGGGAATACAACCAAGAATATTTAGCTTTTATGGCTTCCTTAGCTGAAAAGGTTACCGACCCCTGGTCTAGTTTGTTAAATAGTCTACATTGAGTGGTTCACAACATGCATTTTCCGTATTGGGTCAATTTTATATTGTAGGAGGGAGGAATAAATTTTATACTTGGTAGTCGAGGTAGTCTTTGTTTTTGTAATCCATTAGGCATAGTTTTTTTTAAACAGAAAAATAATGTGACATTTAAACACGTTTTTTTTTTCATCATTCTGTATCAAATTTTAAATTGCCCTAAATCACAGCCACCTAGTGAACACCATACTTTTTAACAATCATAGCTATTTAAAAAGGATAACCTGTAGCATAAAACATGTCTTTAAAATGTCACCTTGTACAAACACTCAGTTGCTATATCCTGGAATGTGTTTAAGCTCTATTTCAATTTCAGTTTCAGGTATTTTGAAATATGATTTATTTATTACAACATAAGGGGCATGAGACATCTAGGGGCCATGGCTTAAAATTGTTTAGAACACTTGACTACATGGTTTATTTTAGCGCTTTATAGACCATTGTAATAATTGTAACTTTATTTGCTGCCAGTAGTGTTTAACTAAAGACTGCGCAGTATATTTCAACACCTTATTGTAAAGGTAATTATATTGCATCAGAAATTTGTTAGGTGTTGGATAACCAACTTGGGCTGTACATTACTTAATTGGATAGTATTTATGAGAAAATTGATGGTATTAGTTTATTTGCACTTAATTTCTGGTTTTAATATGAGTAAGTTCTCCTTTACTGAAAAAGTTTTTACCCAACTATGTCACTGTGGCAACCTTTGCCTTTAAAAAAATATTGATAACTTACAGATGACGAATAAACTAACTTAAAGCCTTTTACATTTTAAATGGATAACCTAAATATCTAGGTTCTCCTTCAAAACTATCAATTTTCTTGCAACTTGTGGATGAGGCTCTTGGCGATTTAAAACAAGTTTGTAACCTTTTGTTTTCTTATCTACGTCTTTTGTTACCAATTGGGAATCAAGTATCGAATGATGTGCAGAGATGGTTATCCCTGGTAAGGATATATGGATATATATTTCGCTGGCAAAGGCATTATCAGTATCTGATTATACATCACAACAGTAACTATTAGGCAGAGATGATGAAAGGTACATAAAATGTAGTAAAATAAAGTAATTAAAACATAAAAAAGTCAAGTTCTAGTAACATTCAACATGCAGAATCCCTGTCCAAAAACAACAAGCACCCGTTGATAGATGCGGCAACGCAAAATGGCTCAAAAACTGCGAAAAGCGAACAGAAATTGGAGTAGAAGTTTAAGAAAACAATAAGAACCTGAAACGCTACTTAATTTGAGGCAGGACCATTTTTTGTATATAAATTCTTACTTTTTTTCCATCTATCTTCAGAAATGTCTAACATGTGGAAAGGCCACTTGGCAACAAACTGACCAACATAACATTTTAAAAATTATTGCCTACTATTAATTATATATTACAAAGTGGAATATGGCATAGTGATGATGCAATGCTGATTTGTCAATTAAACAAAGATTTATACATTGCGCAAACTAAAAATAAATATTTACACCCGTTGGTCTTTTCACTGTTCTTTATGGAATGCATTTCAACACAATGGTTTCAGTGACACCAAGGCATGTTTTACCATTTTCTTATGCCTTTACTCCATTTTTTTCTTCGCAGTTTTCAAGCCGTTTTGTGCTGTTGTTTATTTAGATATACTGACAATGCCTTTGTCAGTAAAATATATATCAAGATATTTTACTAGTGTCTAACCTGAATTGCTAGATTTGTTAGACTATTCTGCTTTTACCAAACACAATTTGACAGCAAAACTAGACTTGCTTTGGAAACTCCTGGTTACTTCATTACTTTGAAATTCTACTAGATACTTGTCACAATGCTTCAATCAGGCGAAGATGGTGAAGAATCTGGAAGACATTTTCGTGAAGAACTTTTCGTTCTAAATCATATTATTCGATGTCCACCAAAGTTTTACTTATGGTTGAATGGTCTTGTCCAAGTAAGAACCCAACAACATACTTTATTTGCATAACTTAAAAACAAATAGCATTTTAATGACATAGTACAAAAAATAGAAAAGTTGTGAGGTAAAATGTCTAAAATCAAAATCAAAATAGTTCAAATTAAAATATATTCTTTGAGTACACTTATGCTATGTAACTATATATAATTTTTGGTTTTAGAGGTACCTCTTAAAGAATTATTTAATGAATTTATTTTGACTGCAGATTTCTGGACCAATATTATTAGGCTTCAAAGACAAAACAGCGATTGATCATTCTATTTACTTGCTTTACCTTATGCTCATTCCAGTTAAAGGAAGAGCTGATTTTTTGTCAAATTTTAAAAGAACACCATCTGAAAAAGAAAATTTAAACTCTGATTGGACATTGGTAATTTATGTTATTTTTTTAACATTTATTGGCTGTAACTTTCATATCCATTAATGTTATTGTATGTCAGGTGTGCACACCCTTATAGCTATTGACTGTCGCATTAGCAGTCCCTTTCTAAGGGCCACCTGTAGGGATGTCATTACTCACCCGATACCAGCGTGGTAGCAGTGTCGATCCGATTCCAGTTTGTGACATCTAATTTATATACTGCTAAGCAGCAGGCTGTCTCAAATAAACTGGTTTGCAATTTGCACAAAGAAAACCAGTCACAAGATGGCAAGAGGTTTCTATGGAAACTTGATGCTTACGAACAAAATGAGATTAGCACTAATGACTGCACAAATAAATTGCTTCACCAAAAGCAGTTAAAAGTCCACACGGATCAAAAAAAGCATCTGTTGTGTTTATCTTGTTTAGGGATTTGGATAGTTGTCCCTCATGATATGATGGTCGCATGGCAAAGATGTTATAAATTTGCACACACAAAAAAACATGGCATTAACTAGATATTTTGGCAGAGCTTGAATTTTGTAGAGAATCCACCCAGCGCTAGGCTGTGGACACACACAAAAGGTTAAAAGCTTATAAAAGGTCAAAACGTTGCAAAAGTTGAAGAACATTATTGCAAAATTAAAGAAAGTGCGAAATTGGAGAGATTCCCTTACTTAAAGTATGAAAATTCCCCACATTTAGGTAGTTAAAGTTAGTATAGCACAGGGGTTGACATGAAATCAAGAGAAGATTTGTATTATC
Organism: Ascidiella aspersa; assembly: GCF_963924565.1. NCBI lineage: Eukaryota > Metazoa > Chordata > Ascidiacea > Phlebobranchia > Ascidiidae > Ascidiella > Ascidiella aspersa. Next base: position 17,512,468 of record NC_139453.1, read on the forward strand.
TCTGACTACAATTGTGTTGCTTTCTTTGAAAAAATTGGGCAGTCATTTAAACAATGTGGACATCAGCATCTTTCGGGGCATGAAGGACTGTATATTTGCTTTTAGTGGGATGTGACCTAAGTTTTTAATAAATTTTTGCTTGGTTTTTAAATTTGCAAAGAAACCCCTTTATTTAGATTTTACATCATGGAGGTGTAGACAATTTCTCTAGTCTTTCCCTATGTTTTTGTTGCTTGAATGGCCATTTTAGTTGATAGTGTTCCGGATTCGTCACCTACGGAAAACAACATAGGATGACTTGTTATTGGCAATATATTGTGGGCTATGTCAGTTCCTGTAAAATAGGTCACCTCCATTAATCACATATTGCACTGGTTCCAGGTCATTCAAAACATCAGATAAAATTTCTATAATTGTCCATAATGCATTTGCCAAAGTTGGTTTGCTTCGAATAGGGCTAAGTAAAAAACTACACAATTCAAACTTAAAACTTTTATCCAGAACATATTTTAAGAAAGTGGTTCTAAACCAGGGTTAGATCGAACCCTTGGGGTTTGACACAGCTGTTGCAAGGGTTCGGCCGAGAACAGCCTCTGAAACATAAATGCTTTATTTCAAGTTAAATTTGAATCTCTTATGTGGCAAGGTGTCAACGTTAAATTGAAAGTTTGGCCAATTTAACCTATATAAATTTAAGTTTCTAATTTGATTATGCCCTGTTTCAGCTGCTTGTAGGAAGAAACAAATACAATGTTTCAATTTATTCAACTATGTTTTACAATATTGCGAGAGTTTTATTTTTAAGAATTAACTTTTGTTTAACTTTTTGTATTAGGTTGTTTTTATCAGATCAACTGGACTCAACTTGTTTTTATGCCTCAAATTTAAATTTGGTCCTCTAGTTATCTTAAATTGTGAATATTTTTTAATAGATTGGCGAAATAGAAGAGGAGTTTCAGAACCTTCTACCTGAAGAAGAAGATCTTATCATTTTGTTTGAGCAAGTTCCATTTGAAAAACTTTTGGTAAACATCCTTGGTCTAACGATATCAGAAGGTATCCTATTCAAAAATAGTTTCATAGTCTGGCTACTTATTTTTTGTGGCTGATTACTCACATTAGGATATCTCTTTTTGTCCTAGTTTCTTTAGATAAGTGATTCTCAAGCTTGAATCCACTGTCGCCTCTTAAGCAATTCATACATTACCTTGGCCCCCTTTGATGTATCAAAACAATTAATCTTTAAAACCGTTGTTGCAAAATTCAGTGTATGGTGTCTCTTTAAATAATACTTTCATACCAAAATCCGATTGGAGATCAATAAAATTGTTAATTTCTGCAGTAGGTCCGTCATAAATAAAAGGTTGTAATATCCAAGAACTGGCATTAAGTACGGCATTCTGTTCAGCATTAAATATTTCTCACAATTTTCTTGCAACAAATTAAGATGGGCATAAATAAGTGGCAACAGTTGCTCTGAAAATTGCCTCCATGTTCTTTCATGAAGTTGTGGAAAATCGGAAAATCAGAGAAATTATTTGATCAACTCGGTTCTGCCACAGTGGTAGTTTCTTCTTATTGATTTTGGACATGCTTTTAAAAATATCCCCTTTCTTCCCCTGCAAATTCAGATTAAGATTATTGAGGTGTTCAAAAATGGATGCCATATACACAACTTTTGAAAACCAAAAATTGATTTGCTAGCTCGTTGGTTATGTTCCTCTGTAATACTCCCAAAAATACTCCCAATTCTTCTTTTAAGCAGAAAGATGCGGCTAAGAACTTTTCCTCTTGAAAGGCACTGTACCTCCGTATGCATGAGCAATTCTGTGAATGACGCGTCCATTTGTGTACACAACTTAGTGAATATCCTGCGTTTTATTACACGGCTTCAAATGTAGGTAAGAATATCAACAACTTCCTGAATTATCTCTGCAAAATTCGTACCGGCATCAGTTTCGTCAATATTTTTTTCTTTACCTCGTCTTTTCAATTTCTTTGCGACAAGAGCTTTGTGATGTAAGATGCAATGAACACCCACTCATTTAAGAGAATTTTATTTTTTTTACGACACCGTTGATGGATCCCTGTCATTGCTTGGTGTATGTAGAGTAGGCATCATCTACAGACTCCGTCTTGAATGCTGCATCGAGTTGTCCAATCAACGTTGACATTCCATTCTCTGCGTGTAGTTCCTCGCTCGTTAATTGCGAAACAGCCTTTTCCGCTTTCGAGTTGCCCTCTAGGCCCTCCAGTAGAACAATAATTGCTTGTTCTTTCTTGACGACGCCCGTGACAAGCTGCCACATTTGTACCTTCTTCTTCCATGCAGAATAAGGCAAGTCGTCTTTAAACTTTGGTGGATATCTCTTTGCACTTGTTGCCATATTTCGTGTTTACAACTGGTTTCCTGTAACCATCCTCTGCTACCATGAAAACTAATGGATCCGATCCGATACTGAAGTCTTTATCAGTGTACACGTACAGGAATTTATTAAAACACGCAAAGGCTTAAACAAGTGGATTCCTTATTCAAATAGAATCAATACAAAACAATGTTAATAAAACAGAAACAGAATCAGTAAGTTGAGCATCATTGCCAAACACTTACAAGTAACTAACAATATGTGCTCCTACCGCTACAAGGTAGTAACACCAACTGCAGTAAGGACTCTACAATGTCAAGGCACCATTTGCTCGGTGACCTTTGACCGCAGGTCATAGAATGATTACACAGTTAAATCGGTCATAAAGCACTTACATAAAAATGCGGTTTTGCAAGCTCACTGTTAATCTTAACAGACAATAAGCCTGTTTATATGCACGTTTAAGCCGGATTTGAATCTGATTCGTTAATTCATTCTCTCTCGTTTTGGCGCTGGAATGAATTAAGTTCTCTCGTTTCCTAATCTGACAAAAGGAGTGGTTTTCAATCCGTTCTCCGCTTAATCTGTTCGTTTCGCTGACGGCCGGAATTGTTTGATGTTGAATGACCTGCTTTAACGCAGTAAACATCACGCCACTTTTGGGGCATTATGACGTAACACGAACGGCTAGTCGTAAACAAAACAAGTTTAGCGCATAAGGAAAGAACATTACATACACTCGTTAGAATCAGATACTAATTTGTGACATAGGCGCTGGTCTAGAATCCACAACATATAACATTATTTGGGTTAGGATGCGGGTTTGGGTAGGTTTAAATAGTAGTTGGCCCACCCTCACCCAAATATTGTACTTTGCTTTAATAATTGTCTCAACGCTGTGGTAGGATTCTAGGCCAGCGCTAAATACAGTTTTCATTAATGTTTGGTACATCTTATCACCTTCTTTTGTCCACTTTGCCTTGTATATAGCGTTGGCCAGCACAAACAAGCTTAACTTTCCTGCACTTACATTATGTGTGCCTGGTAAACTGAAGCACAATAAAGACAGTCAAAAACGTACTTAATCGGCAAACCTAACTCAAGTAATTCTTGGGTTTTTTTCAATGTTAGGTTAATAAAAACGAACAAGCAGCAATAAATTGCTGCAAGGAGTAGCCTAAGCCGAAAAATTGGTTGTGCGTTAGAGGTTTACTGGAATATTACGTAATAATGCATATCAGTGCAGTTTGTACACTCAAGCTGGCTTGAATTTCGCGCCATGTAATTACGACGCTGGAACGGATTACTTTTCAAGCCGGCTTGAACCTTAATCTAATCTGCCTGAGAAAGGTGCATATAAACAGGCTTACTGTTTGACTTTTGCGTTTCACATTTCTCCCGCCTTTGTAAGCATTAGACGTCAGAGGAGTTTCAGTTTCAGTTTCACAGCTTTCGCTATCTTTAAGCCTTACACTGCCTTCGTTTGTAAAATATTTAAATAAGTTTTTTGTAAAATATTTAAATAAAGACATCACAGACAAAATAGTTCACTACATAATAAATTTTAATATTATACCTGACAACAAAACTAAAACTAGACATCAACATTTAAAAAAAATACAGAGGTTCTGTAGACCATCACTGACGCCCAATCGGGTACTTCAGGTTTAACAATTCAAAAACTCGCTCTCCTACACTGTTCTCTCCCCAAAACTTTGCAAAAAAAGTAACAATGAGCAATAATGACGATTTTTTTGCCTCAAAAAATTTTGTGATGCACCCTTGTATACCTTTTCGTACTGGTGCACCCCATGCATATTTTGGGGCACCCTAGGGTCACCGTGCACACCGTTGAAGAGCACTGGTTTAAACCAATGTATTTCTTATTGGTCAAAATTTTGTCAAAAAAATATATTTATAGGTCAAAATTTCCCATTTTTAGGTCATAAAATAATCGCCCTAGTTAATAAAGTTTATTGTTTAACTTAAACAGTAATTTTTAAATGTTTATACCTGTCGTTGATGGCTTTTTCATTGGACTTGCCGTGTGCCCAGCGATAAGTATTTTACTTTTTTTTTTAAATGTCTTATAATAATATTTGTAAGCAGTGTTTTTTTTAAGAGGTTTTCATGGACGGAAACGGTCCACTCAACACTACATTTTTTATAATCGCTATAAAGCTTTGTTATAAAAACACAGTAACTTATTGTGTCTCTATTTATTAAGACAAATCTGTGTTATGTGTTTGTTCATTAAACACAATTGAAAAGAAGCCTTGAGTGTTACTACTTGTGACGTCTTAATCGGATGACAAATTTGATTTAGCGACCAATATGTGTTTTAGGGGCAATCTAAATTCATTCAAAAATAAAAACAGCACCCTCTATTAACATTTGTGGTTGAGAACCACTGCTTTAGATAATATGATCATAAAATATATATATATATTTTTTTTTTCAATGTAGATGGGTCATATTTTCATGCACATGACAATTGGTCAAGTGAAGATATTATGAAAACTTTGGCCATAACTGATGCTTTGTGCAATGTTCTTAGTAACGGTTTAACCATATATGGGATTCCAAGGTATGAAATTATTAGTATAACATACAAAAATGTTTATTTTTTTTAAGTTTGCAATACCTTTAGTTTCTTTTAGTAGGTCATTTTAATTTTGAATTAAATGATTTTACCTACTTTTTATTATCTGATATTGTTGTGCATTTGTACTAGGTTGTACAAATTGTGTACATTTTTTTACAGATACAAACAATTTGTCCGCCGGTTAGCTCAAACAGTGAGAAATATTATTTTGCTAATGTCTAAACATTTGGAAATGTATCAGATTAAAAACTTAGAGGAATCCAAACTAAGGTGTGTTCTGTGTTCAATAGTATTTTTTAAAGGAATCTTGTATATTATGTTATAATAATGAATGTAATATTAGTATAATACAGGCGTGTACAACTCAAAATGATATGAAGCCTGCAATAAGCAAAAAAACTTTTTGTGTGCCGCATACTAATGTTGTATGACAATATTTTTTTTTCAGTTATGTCATAGTTTAATTAATCTTACAAACACCTGTTGCTTGTGAGCGAACTCTTGCGCAAATATGCAGCTGAAATTCAGGCTAATCACACATACCTGTAAATAATAGTGATAAATTGACAAAACTTTTGATTCAAAAAGGTAGCGCAGAGAACACACAAAATAGATTTGTGTTTTGCTGCAAATAACGGCATTCTGGTATCATTCAACAGAAATTTCACTTTTTAGCTTTTCGCCTGTCACCGACTCAAGCAGGTCTGATAACGAAAAGATGTTTTATTAGTGAACCGGACAGACTTCTCAATTACGTAGAGAAAACAGGCGCATAAGCTACAACAATGTGCATTTCAAAGAAAATTAATTTATTCTTCTCTATTTTTATATGAACTCCTGTATAATATCATCCATGGAATAGTTAATGTTCCAGTGTACGTTCATTAGCATTAGGCCGGTTGAGCACTCTTTGTCGCAGGTCGCTCTATTGAACGTTTTTATTAGCCTCAATCTCAAAGAAGCGCTCTCTCGTCATAGTTTTAACAGGCAGATTCATTGCACGCTTTATACAATCAACGAAATACTACAAATCACCAGATTTGTTGATAAGCATCGCTAATTTTTGTGATTGATACATCGCAGAGACTGTTCTGACACCACAATTCCTTAGTTTTTCGTAAAAAATTGAAATCATGTGACATTCGGCTGTGAATACGTAAACGAGGTGGTGCATTTTTCTAACGTCGAACAGGCAATTTTAAACAGCCAAAGCTCCTAATAATCGCCGTTTTCAGTGATTAAAATACACGAAACGTAAAATTTGTATATGCTCCGCCCTTACCCACTAGGGATGTTCATACCATTTGTTTTTTTGGTCAATTTTTTTGTTTGACAAACTAGTGCATTATGTCCCCTGAGAACATCTTATGACCCCCCGTTGGTAATCACTGCCCTAAACAGACCATTTTTATGTTATAAATTGATCTTGCTTAACCAGGTTTAATTGGAATGGGTCTATTTTAAAATAAAATATTTCTATACTATGTTTGTTGCTATGTTTTAGAGAAGAAGTATTTAATTAAGTTAAATCACGTTTATAAATATAACTATAAAAATGTGTTGTTAAATTTATGGTTTATCATTCTAAAGTTGTACATTTTTTTTGTTTTGTTTTATAACTATGTTTAAATCCTTGAATTATGTGTTCAGGAAAGAATTGAATCGATTACAACTCGAATTTGATGAATTTTGTAAGCGTTGTATTTCAAAGCTACTTTCTTTTGCTCAATTGGGTATCTACCAGTTTATAGCTGATCTTCCATTCAAAACTATGTCTTTAAAAGCTGTTGAAACATTGTATGTTTTAATGATTGTTCCTGCAAGTTCAAGAAGTGAAGTGGACAAATTGGTTGCAACAAGTTATTCACAACAAGAATGGATTGAATTTGTTCAAGGTTACCAGGCTGCTTTATAATGTAATCTACTTAGGTGTTAATTAACCAGACTTAGAAAATTCCCGGCGTTGCCTAGTTCAAATGGGGAAATTATCCAGTTTATTAACATGTAGCCTTAAACTGGGTATGATTAAAAATTTGGACTTGCTTTGTACAGGTGATGTAAAGTATACCTCAAGCCCCAGCCGCTTAATTACTATTACATATTATGTTGTACCATCTCAGTTGCGACTCTATAGTTACTTAATTTATGGCCTCCTACAAACAGTATACAATCTTAGGTCGCACATAAGTTCTATTTCGGGTTTTATTCTAATCTGTTTGTTAAGAAATACCTGAACTGCCAACAAACCTTCCCGTCAACTGTACCACCTGGTACCGACAACCTAAGCCCAAATCGGTCATAAAAGAGGCAAATATGTGTTAAGTAGGCCTAGACACTGTGAACTATTAAAAATTAGTAGCTTAAAAACTTGCCAATCACAAAATTATAAACCAAATTTTGCAGTTACTAAACTACATAGTACACATGCATGTAATTGCAATGTAAAGCATAAGACATCGAATATAGGCAGAAATCACACCAAGCATAACAACATGTAACCATAAAAATTACTGCCCAACATATAAAAAATTGTAACAGTACTTGCGACGCCCTGAGAATTGGCCGGCGCTCTATTTAGGGTGGAGCTTATTCTCCGGTAAAGAACTACTGTTATACGGAACAATGCTTGTATAACAATAACTTAAGTATATTTTTTGCATGTAAAGCTCGAATAAAACCAATTTGGGCAACTTTTTGTCCATAAGTAGCTCGGATAAAACTAATTTGGGCACTTTTTTACTCGTACATAGCTCGGATTAAATAAATTTGGGCACTTATTTATCTGTATGTAGCTCGGATAAAACTATTTTCTGCACTTCTAAAATTTTGGAAGTAAAACTAGGCTTCCTAGGGTATAATATGTAATTATGCTTACAAAATAGTCATAATGTAGGCTTCGTAAGCAACTGACTGTCGAATTAAGTAAAAAACACTACCGTGAAAAAAATGCCCAAATGCACAAAAAATGCATTTAGCCTAAACACTGCTTATGAGAATTTGGAGCAAATGAGGCCAATATATATATGGCTTGTGATAAACCTTTTTCACCTTCTCTTTTTACATTTCTTACGACACGCAACATCCTTAAAGACCAACAGACAAATCTTGATTGTATGAATAGAAATCTGATTGACAAAATTATTTTAAAAGTATGATTGGCCAAGAAATTCCTACATTTGTCGCCTTACACTTTTAACAGAACAACAATAAAGTAACTTTACAATCGTTCTTAACACATAACAAACTTTATGTAAATGTTTGAATATTATCAATTTCGCAATGAATACTGTATTCAAATCTGAATTGCTTGCATGTAGCCTTTTTATAATATTTTCCAGAAATTACAAACACTTAAAATTTCTTGAGGCACACTAGTGTGCTGTGGCACACAGTGTAAGAATCACTACTGTTGTCTCTAGTCCTTAAGAAGGTGTCTATAGCTCGCTGAGAGAAAAAATGTTAATAATTATAAAATAGTTCCAAATGTTTTTTTAAATTATTACAGATCCGGACACAAAACTTGCTTTTCAGGAGCAACTGTGTGAAATGTCAGCTGATGAAATGATATATCTTCTTACCGCATTTGCTAATGTTGCTCAGGCTCGGCAATCCAACGAACATCATGTGATCAACAACATAGCAATTAACATTTACAACGTAAGGTTGACAAATAGGCCAATATAGCTATAACTATGAAAATAAAAGACAATTAGAAAACAGACCATTAGAACATGAATAATGATTTGCATAACACATAAACTTACCTGTGCCTGGCCTATTGCCCTGGTAGTTCAGGTGAGAATTATACACGACCTTGGTGGCTAGTTAAATCAAAAATACAACAAATCAGTCACTTTAAACTATATACAGCATTGCTGCAATGTCTTTAAATGTTTTGAAAAATTTACGAAAAACCCTATGTTTTCCAAAAGTCTTAAGATTTATTTTATGTATAGCTCAGGGGTTCTTAAAGGAAGCCAAGTGTCTACTTTGGTGGGTATTTTTTTTATTTTTTTTCCAGGAAACTGTTAGAAAGAGTGACTGGTATTGTTTTTCACAGTTACAAACCTTTGATATTTTGTTGTACTCTTTTAATACGACAACACTTTCATTGCACAGCAAACATACTGTTTTCTTGCCGACTTGAGTAAAAAAGTACCTGGGTGTTTAAGCCTTTACATTCGCGACACTCTTTGTCAACTTTACTGGGCATAATCAGTGGGAAAATATTTATTGGTATGTGTTTAAAAAGTGCCTAGTACAACAACTTTCTATTGATTTTATTATTGTGTTTACCATGGTGTTGATACTGTTTTGTTTTCAATTTACATTAATAAAATGTCAAGTGAATGGAAATAAATGTCATAAGAAATGATACAATTAGTGTTTGATAACATGCCTATCAATTCATTTTTTTCACAGTGTTGCATGTTGCCATTCCTTATGTTTTTGTTTTTGCCTGTGTACTTTACAGACGTGTTTTGTAATTTTAAAGGCGTCTTATTTATATTTTACATTTCAACTAGATTTTTTGGCATTGCTGACTTTTCTGCAGAAACATAAGGCGAAATATATATATTTTTTAAATTTTATTGAATAATTTTATGTTGTATACCTGTTTTTACCATTTTTTGTTTAGGTATCGTTTGTTTACACACCTTCAAAGGATGTATGTTGCAAGACTGGACGGGAACTTTTGTCTTCCCTTTCTGTTTGTCATCCTTTTGTCATTTCAACCATATTGAATTTCATACACCAACATTTTGGTAAGTGACAAACTGGTCTTCAAAATAAGTTAAACTTATTTTCAAGATAAATGTATTTAAACGGTGGTATACATCACTTGATTAAACCAATCATTCTATGTGTTGTATGAAAAAAATATCCATCAACATCATGCTGCACACATTTATCCATTTTTTTCAAAAATGTATTTGGCAACCAAGTTGTGTTGGCTGTCAACCCACAGCTAAATGCCTGCACAAAATCCTCATGAACAGTTTGAGCGAATTTCCCAAAATTTACATTGCATTTATCTTCATTGTAAAAGTAAATTCTCTTAAAGTTACAGATAAAGTGCAGAAAATCCTTAATTGTAATAATTACATTGCATGGAGTGTTTTGAGCAGTGGTTCTTCTCTAGGGTCTATGGTCCCCGAAGGCAGTGCTCCGCAACCTTTCTAACTTGCGGCACACAAACAGAGCTAAAAAATTTGGTGGCACACCTACCAAATATATGACGATAGCCAATAGATAAAAAGCAAATATCCTAGGCTGCCCAGAGAAAAAGTAGCTAATTATGATTAAACGCGCCGTATTTGACGGTTTACATTATTTTATATCCTTTTTTACAGTCTTCCTAAAATATCTTAAGATGACCAAAGGGACTTCAGTCAAAAGACTGAAATTAGAACAACATTACTGTCATAATAAAACACAGATCAAAATCCAATCAAAACAGGGCTAATACCTAAACCCTCCATAAGACCAAAAGCCTATACTACCTTTTACCTAACCCCAAACCCCATCCCTAAATTTATCATGTACTCTCCTAATATTCCAACCCTAACTTCCGATGACCCCCTCTTATGCGAATTTAGATCATATTCTGTCGCTGATATTACTGTGTATTTGGCTTTATTATTTATTCTGCTTTAGATATTGTGGCACAGTTGCTGATATGTTTGTGTTCCGTAGGTTTTATTGGTAAAAATACCACAATAGATAATAGAACAAGTGTTAGTTTTGTTGGATGCCACAAGGCGCATTCTATCTTTGAATGGTACCTGTATTATTTAGCTATATTTTGAGTTTACATTACTGCTATATAATTTCTATAAAAATAAAATGAAATAAAATATAATAAATCATATTTGCAGTCTTGTTTACTGTGATAAACTCAGTCGGAGGTAGACACCTAAATAACGTGTCACATCTACGAAAATATCCTTGAGGTGACGAATTGCCACAGTTATTCTCATGAAAAAGATTTTTTTCGACCTTCTCCTGATTTACGGGAATTAAAAAAATGCTGTTGTTTCTCAACAAAACTGTGTGGACCCCTAGTTAGGAATTCCTGTACAGATTTTGGGAATAAATTATTGCTTTCAAAACCACCTTTTTGTTTCCCCTTATTTTATAATAGACCATGAAGTAGGGGATTGTCACAACGTCACATATTTTTTTAACAGGTCAACTGGTTCCACTGGGCGGTCTGCCAAAGTGCCTAAATTAACAGATTTCATTCTATCAATAAAAACTAAAAAGTATAATTTGGAGCCAATCAATATTTAAATTTTGTTTTCTATGATCGATACACTTTTTATCAAAATTTTACATTTGATATGCTGATAATCTCTCACATGCTAGTCTTATTGAATTCAATTTTAACTTATTGATTGTCATTGGGATATGGTTTATTTAATTTACAAATTAAAACCTGTCTTGTATTAATGATTCTTTATTAATTTACAAAATTAATGTTGTTTGTGTTTAAGCTGTAGCTTTAATAGGTGGCCACTCTAAGTGCCTAACCTAAATTTCCAATTCAACATTGTTTATGACAATTTATGTTTGATGACGCCTTGATGAGATAGCTTGGACTAATCGATTTGGTCCACTTTTTGGTATCCTTAGTTGTTTAAAATAAGACCAACCTGAGGTTTTGAAATCATTTATAATTGTCTGTTTCAGTGGTAAAATAAAATAATGTCCTTGTTCATGCAATAAAGAAAAAAAAAATAATAATTTCCACAGCAGTAGGTTTTTTAGCAAGCAATTTAAAAGTTCTGCTTATATTAACGGTCTATTTAACAATGTTTTATTGTTTTTATTATTATTTTTTCTAGATTTAGTTAGGACAAATGTGATGTACTCTGTTAGCAGTCTTGTTTTTTCTTTGTGGAAGCCATCAACTGTTGATATTAAAATATTGTTCGATTTAATTGTTTCAAAGGAATTAAGTTCCACAGAATCTCAATTTGCTCAGTTTGTGATAAAGGTAAATGCATAAAATTGAGATTTTTTGGTTAACACATGTAAATGTTGTTTTTAACCTACAGAAACTTAATTTTGGCCAACATTCTGATGATGATGATTGTTTTCTTACTCACTCAATACATTGCGAACTAGCTGTGTTAATTGTTGAAGGCAATTCTCACATGCAACTTTTTAAACGGCAAGGTAGTCTTCTTGTGAAAAGTTTTGATCAGGTATTATTGATATCTTACTAAAGAAAAATTCTGGAAATGTTTTTTAAAGGTTTAAAAATGTGTAAATATTACTTAAAATGTATTTTTGCTACATTTTTTGGGGCATTGTTGTTACAGTAATGGGTATCAAATATTTTTCATTACTGTGTATTTTCTTGTTTTAAATAATGAGCTGTCAAAGCATGGTACAAAACAGATTGCCTGTACTTTTTGCATTGACGAAGGCGCTTACCATCCTTATGTTATTTCCAGCTAAATTCTTTTGGGCAATTTAACAAACCAAAAAAAAAGACAAATTGAAGTGAACCTACCGAACATTTTTGAAGGTCCTAAGTCATTGTTACTTAATTGGACAGCGCACCAGCTTGTATATACACAGTTTCTATCGCACCAATTTTTCATAGCTCACAAAATGTAACAAGCCATAAAACTTATTCCTATAAAACTTTAACAAATTATGTTTTGGTTATGCTCATTAATCAGTGTCAAAGGCACTTCACTGGTTTAGAAAAAAAAATAATTTGGAAATTTTCTATAATTTAACACTGAGTCTAAAATTGACACTCATTTTGCTCACTCATGTCGTTTTTTTTTAACTGATTTAAAAAAAATGGTATTTTTTATTATAGCCCTCTGTTTATAAAAATATAGGATGTACTAGACGAAATACCCGGCGTTGCCCAGGTTAAATAGAATATTTTCCAGTTATTTTGATTTGCCAAAAATTAATTACACCACAATAATAACCATAATGTATGAAGTCTACCTAAATTTTGTCTGGTTAAAAAAAGAAACAATCCAACATATTGTGTTTGTCACTATTGTATATTACGTTGTTACATGTTAAACTGCTGGCCTCATGACTTATATCCCATGATTATGGAAGAATGTGGTAATAAGAATATACCAAAAAAATAATGTTACGGATAGCATAAGAACTTCGTAAGAGGCATAAATAATGCAAGCATATTTTTGTAATGTCATAACAAATTTGCTTATGCCTGAACGTTTGAACTGCGTGTCACTAACAAAAAAAAAAAATTTCAAATAATGTGATGTGTTTCAAATCATGTCATATCAAGTGTCTAAAAAAAAGGTTAACCTAATGCTTCCCCACAATGAGAGTAACACCCTACAGCCTGTGTGAAAGCGGCATTAATGGAATGGCATGTCTAATTTGTGACTTATCTGCATGGCTCTAAAAATCTAATTCTTGGTCTCCGTTAATTCCCACTAATTTTTGCATTTGGTTAAACCAGTGTAAAAATGAAAAATTAAGGTATAAAAAGCAGTTTTGTGTCTGTAACAGGTCAGTAAAGGAAAGGCCCAAACGCGCTCTGGTGTCTAGGAGTCTTGACACCCCCCTTTGAATTCTTAGTAAACGATTATCACAAAACTAAAACCGTGATTACTGCAATGTTACATCGGCAACATTGCACCTGGCGTTGAAAACGACGCCAACGCCTCATCTCCACTCGTTATCGTTGTTTCATTTAGCATTTCGTCTGTTACCAACTCAAGTATTGTAGTTTTAAACAAGCCTGATAATGAAAATATATTTTTTTGGTAAACGAAACTTTCTCAACAACGTAGAAAAAGCTTGTAAGGTACAGCAAACGTCTTCACCGCAGATCGCTCTATTGAATGTTTTTATTAGCCTCAATCTCGAAAAGGAGCGATTGACCGTCGCATTTTGAAACATAGATTAAAACGTCGGCGAACTATAGTTTCCCGCTAAACTGACCATAAATGGCCGTCTTACCGGAACTTTTTTTTTGTGTGGTTTTCTTGTACAGTTTCAGCTGAATAATTTACTAATTATACAGAGTTCTAAATGGGCTAGTTTGAAGTCACGCTTCATTCCATCGGCGAAATTAAACTACAAATATCACCAAATTTGTTGATAAGCATCGTTAAGTTTGCTGACAACGAAGTGCAACAGTTTGTGATTGTTACGTCACAGTAGGCTGTTCTGACACTGCAATTTTATAGCGTTTCGCGCGCAATTGAAATCACTTGACAATGGGGTGTGATTAAGTCAACAAGGTTTTGCAATTTTTCTAACGTCAAATAGACGACTTTAAACAGCCGTAAGCTTCCCAATAATCGCCGTTTTTAGCGTCTAGAATACACAAAACGTAAAATTTTTCGGTCTCCGCCGATACTCACTGGAGGTTGTTCACACCATACCCCAGACCCCCTAGGTGATTTGGGTTACTGATCATGTCACATAGTGTTGTATTCAGGGGGCTAGGGTTTCAAAAAAACTATTGTAATCAAAATTTACGCAAAACTCCATTTTTGTATTTTTTTTGTCGACCGTAAAACGCAGTATATTTTTTTTACTTTTGTTATTTGTTGAGGTTGATTGATTAAATCAAGTGTGAATTTGACAATTAAAAAGTCAAACCGTCTTTCTTTTTTCATGCTAAAAAAGTCGAAGATGGGCGCTGCTAATGTTCCTCGCTGTTCGCTGTCTGCTCTATTATTCGATATTGGTCAACAACGGATTTTTTTTAACTGAAGCAGATTCTTAAGGGGTTCTATAATGATGACTATCGTGCGCATTTTAAAGCCGCCATTTTTATGTAATGATAGTTAACGCAAAATTGATCTCTATAACATATTCTAAGACCACGTGTTTAGTGTGTAATTGCCACAACATATTTTCCCTCAACCGCAGCTTGGTTTTTAGTTGACTTGGCACACAGATGCTGCATTAATCGCTGCATAATAACACCCGAAAAAAAAAGATCTTCGTTTAGTATTGCAGGTGGCGAAAGGCGTGCCTATAATTTAACGCTAGTCCCGTACATGGAACTTAACAAACTGGCTGCTAATAGTCGAATTATGATTCTTCCAAAATCTATTTTTTTATGACGTCATTATTCATTAACGTCAGAAGGAAAATAGGGGAATTCCCTAAGTTGAAAATTCGGGACACCTCCCTTTGAAACGGTCACGCTACGCGCCTGTCGGTAGGAACCATACTGTGTATCCAACGAAAAAAAAAAGTTTGAAAAGTTAATTTGCTTAGTGTTCAAACCGCTGCAATAAACACGATATTTTGCAAACTTAGTCCAAATGTTGCAGAGTTTATACTCGGTTAGGGTTGCAGTACGTTGTCTGTGTAAGTGTCCTACTTCCTTATGAAAGAATGTTAGGAAAACGCTGCAATAAACGCAATATTTTACGAACTTAGATAGCATGATATACGTAATCCCGGTGCTAAACTACGTCAAACATGAAAAAAATTCTCATTGAAAAAACAAATGCTTACTGTTAAACAGCTGCAATATATTGCGAAACTTTGCCAAGTATTGCATTTGAAAAAGTGAAAGTTGCTAAACCTTTGCACTAAACGCCAAATTAAGCTGCATCCAACGTCAGACAAACCCGTAACCCGTTGAAAAAATGGTTTTGCGTGTTGTGTTAAGAGGTTTTTTATGATATGTCGCGCGTGCGTCCGTGGAGAAACGAGCAAACGACGGGGAATCGCCGGTCCTTTTGTTAGTCAACGACGACGTTGCTCTGCCAGCGACCGATTTTGGCGAACATGCGACCGATTGGGCGAACCGATTTAATAAATGTCTTTAGAATGTATTGAATAATAATGAAATGGAATGAAGACCATACATTTATATATTCTTGGAAAATATCTCTTCGGAGTCCAGCTGTGATCAGCCACCATGGCTGCATGCCGACATCCTTGATACCCTGTTTCCATTCGTCACTCATAGCGCTTAGATTTTCAGTAAACTGATTCACATTTGTGAATATAGTGTTTTTATGCCCATGTTACATCCAAGGTTTTTAAAAGCATAAACCATGTTGCTGATAAGTTCTATATTTTTACTGGCTGTGTTGTTACCCAAACATTTTTTTTTCCAAAACAAAACTTTCCATGCTTCCAATTCAAATTTGGTCATCGACATATCAAACTTTGCATCTCTGATGAGCTTCTCAACTTGACCATCTCAGTGTATATTTTGTGACCGTGTTACATGTGTAATTATTGTGTAACATCTACTTATCAAAACCAGAATAAAAATCTGAACAATATGCAACAAGTAGTTCTTTTGGTTCACCATATCAGGGGGGTGATGTTACTATCTGTGAAAGACTAAAGTAAGTTGTATCTACTGATGTGAAAACTGCTTTAAAATCACTAAACCCAAACTTGAGTGTTGAAATGCCAAGCTTATGTTGAAAATAGTTTAGTGTTGACGGTTCTCTGGTAAAACCAAAGCTGGTTAAATATGTGTAGAACCATTAACAATGGAAAAACACAAACTTGTCATCCTACTTTTCAAATTTTAATTTGTAATATAGTCAACGTTATAATGGTTTAATTCAGGCAATCGTTTTCCTTTCAATGGGTTGTTCTGCTTATTTAGAAAAAAAAAACTGTCTGCATAAATATAATTGTGAATGTGAGACTGCATTTTGTAGTTGTTCTGCATTTAATAAAAAAAATGTTTTTATTAATATGCATATTTTAAAATCTTTAATTTAACCTTACTACACTCACATGTTAATACTTGTTATTTTTTTTAAGGTTTCAAGAGTAGCTTCATCAGTGTACCCCTCTGCAACTAGTGAAGGCTTTGTTAAGTGGTGTTGGGATGTCCTGTTGCAACTCAAGCTACATCAATCACAATATATGAATAAAAGTACAGTTGGCTTTTTTTAGACTTAAGCTTTTTCTAGGAGTTTGTATTTTTTATTGTTTGCAGGCAATCAAGAACGTTTCACAGAATCTGAAACATTTGTTAAACATGATCTGCGTTTGATGACTTCAATCAATAAAGCAATAGATGAAGGCAGTAACATGGCAAAATATGTGTCAATTATGATGACTGATATCGGCCACAAGTATGATTTTTGTTAGGATATTAACCTTCTTTCTTCAAGGTTCCAGTGTTTTATTGTAGTACTTTTTTAAAAGTATTTTTTTATTAGGTTGGATTTGTTTCTTAACAAGGGAATAGAGTTTCTTTTCGACCTGTCTAAACTACATGAAATTAGGGCAGTTACTAACTGTCTATTTTGTACATTGCCACTTGTGTATAATGCAAAGTTGAACTTAGGCGAAAATGAAAGGTAATTTGTAACCTCTTGTGATTTTAATGGAGCAACAAAACAGTTGTTTTCGTTTCACAATTAATAATTATTCTTTTTACTTTAGGTTCAAGCAGACAATGAAACTTATACTGGATTCAAACAAAAAAAAAATTTGGCCTGAAATTGCTGTTCAATTTAATCCTAAACTGCATTTCCAACTGCAGCCTTGTAGTTTAATTATTTCATTATTTTCTTGCCATTTGAAAGAAGGTATAGGCATACTGTTTGTCAACATATTTCAGTATTTTTTTCTAAAACATCATATATGTTGCTTTGTAGCTACAAACAAAGAGCATGCTTCTTCTATCATTTTGTACTGGCTGGAAATGGTTGTCAACTTTCAGGATTGGTATCGCGATACTAATCTTAAGCAAATTGTTGATGTATTATGCCAACATTCTCTACTAGTTGGAAATCTGTGCACTACCAAGTTAAGGTACTGCTTTATTACCGTTTAATGGCAGTCTTAAATGCATATTTAGAAAGCGTTTTATTTAAACTAATTTGTTCAAAAATTGCAAGAGTTATATTTAGTTGCATACCAGAGGGATTAAAACAAAAATAAATTAGAATATAAAATAAGCAAAATTAAAATAAAATAAAATTGAAAAAATATAGAAATAGAAGTAAAGCTATACTAATTTGATATTTGAGTGTTTAGGTTCCAGGATTGGTAATATATTATTTGTAGTTAGACATAAAAAAAATTGTATGCTACAAATGTTTCTTTGTTGCATTTGTTTTTATTCGGACAAGCATGGAAAATTAATGTTTACATAAGTAAATTGATACAAAGGAGGCTAATAAGCATTGATGCAACCCTGCTGATTTTTAGATACGATTCTTGCACAGAAACAGAAAACTGAGAGAGGGTGTTCTCCCAAAATAGATCCTGAGCATTTGAGTCTTTTCCAAATCCAGCAATTAGCCCTGAAAAATCACCAAAATGTCAGATATGTCAAAGTTAGGCAATAAATGGGTTTCTTATAAATCAAAAACAGCTCCTCTGGTAATTGTAATTGTTAACCAACGTTTCGGCAACCTATACAAGCCGCCTTCGTCAGGGTGATTGACACTGAACGCTCGTACAATAAATGGAAAGGAAAAAAAGAAAAAAAGAGAAATAAACGCGAGCAACAAAACGATAACAAAGTAATTAGCGACTGCCTCTAGTCCTTCAGCAGGTGCTTGTAGCATGCAGAAAGCATCACGTCAGTTTTGACGTTCATGGTGTTACCCTTCCTATGAATATTCCACGATTCCAAAAATAATCTTTTCCTGTAGTCTGATTCTCGTGCTATTATTGAAGCGCCACCAAAATCAATTTGGTGGTTTCGGGAAACAGCATGGTATGAGAGTGCAGATTTTTGGAATCGTGGAATATTCATAGGAAGGGTAACACCATGAACGTCAAAACTGACGTGATGCTTTCTGCATGCTTCAAGCACCTGCTGAAGGACTAGAGGCAGTCGCTAATTACTTTGTTATCGTTTTGTTGCTCGCGTTTATTTCTCTTTTTTTCTTTTTTTCCTTTCCATTTATTGTACGAGCGTTCAGTGTCAATCACCCTGACGAAGGCGGCTTGTATAGGTTGCCGAAACGTTGGTTAACAATTACAATTACCAGAGGAGCTGTTTTTGATTTATATTACCATGACTGGTAGCAACAGTTCATATAAATGGGTTTCTTGCCAGCTTATTTTTAAAATGTCATAAGTAAATAAATGGAAACTGGTAACTTAAAATACTTGCTTCCAGACTGCAAAAAAAAAATCTTCTTGATTGATGTGCAAAAGTTTCTTATTTCTGAAAGTGAAACCAGTCTTTGATGTCCTTTTTTAGAACAGAAGCAATTTGTTTACTGTCACAATATCTCTGGTCTGCTCAAGCATTTAGGTGTTGCCTTGTTAAATCCAACACGATGGAGACTGTTTGTGGACCGCTTTAAGCTTTGCTTCAATTGTGTTCTTTTCCACAATCACAACCGTTATTGTGGAGTTTCTGTTGGTCACTCGTATATATTATAGAAACCTATAATGACATAAAATAGGTTTTTTAACTTGTATCACAAGCACAACTGGATCATTTGTGAAGATGTCAAAATGATTGGATTGATAAAACAGTTTGCAAAGTCACTGGATAACGATAGTGAATGTTTTCAGTACATACGTTCTGAACTTCCTAAGTTGTAGTGTGACAAAATCAAGGTGAATCTGTTCGATGGACCTTTGATTCGTTCCCTTGTACGTTATGAGAATTCGTCAAAAATATGAATACCAAGGGGAAAGCTGCATGTCTATTTTGTGGCAGTAAAAAGGTAACAAAAAAGCAGATAACCACCAAGTTCTGGTTAGTACAACATGAGCATCAAGCTTGATTTTCTCAATAGTCAATTTAATGAATTCCCTGATAACCTCGGGATTTCATCAGGACTTCATGACCATGAAGCATCGCTACCAGTGAAGATGGAACAAAAACATGTCTGCAGATTACCGCTGGATCCACAAACTTGTTTAAATTACTGTTTTGTGAACAACTTAACATGCTAGTCACTAATGGCTGCATGTATCCTATAGGTGCGAAGTAATAAAACCGCTGTTATAGACAGTATCGCTATTATTAAATAAACTCTATCATTTTACAATAATAATGCAAAATTTGCTTAAAAGTAAAAAGCTAAATTGCAAAAAAATCTGTAGCTTCTAGAAAAAAAAGCTAACATTCAAATTCAGCACCACAAAGTTAGGTCCCACATTTTTTTTTATTGTTATGAATTAGCTGTGTTCCATAGAGAAAATATTTATTAAAATTTAGTGTTTTTTGTGAATTTTTTATATAGAATACAAAGAAAAATATACTCTGTTAAGAGGCTTTGAATGTAATCAGTGTGCTATTATTTCAGTACGCTTAAGAACAGGTATATTATGTCCTGTGTTTTCTGCTGGAAAATCTCTTGTAGGCTGACTAATGTCAGTAAGGCTTACTTTAACAATCAACGTTATTAAACTATATTTTGTAACTATCATGGCAAAGATTTTTTTGTGTTCTAAATATGCTGTATTTATATAGAAAATTAAAGCTACTGATAACAGACATTGAAACATGCTTATACTGTGTATTTTGTGATCAAGTCCTTCTGTATTTGTACTGGCCAACGTTAACAGCACCCATATATAGCACACAAGATGCTTTTAGGAAGCCTTAGCGAAATCAGTCAGCCTAATAAGGATTGTAGTGCAAACAAGGCCAAGCTAGAAAAAAACAATAAGTTATGAATAAATGCAAATTAAAAGTATGCATATACCCAGACCGAACTTCTTAGGGTTAAATAGTACATTCAGTATTATTGTGGCTCATAGGGGCAATAGCCACTATATTAATCAATACATATTGTTAATATGCACTTTATTAATATCTATTAAAATACATGGTTTTGTTTAAACAGGTGTCTTTTATATCAGCAAATTCTAAATATGAGGTCAAATTCATCTCTTAAGGAAATCAACCAATCAAGCTCACTTGTAGCTTCTTTTGTGCACTTTGTCTCTGGGCAAAATTTTTCCTCCATGCCTACTATGCTCACCAACTTAAATGAACATTTTTTTTTTGTTTATGCAGTTTTGGAAGCTGAAACAAGGTACTAGTTTTGTAATATAAAAATCTACCATATATTTAAAGTTGTGTTCTGTCAGATATGAGAATGATAGCAAGCTCTGGGAGAATGTTCTCTCAGTACTGTCTACCAATGCACATCTTGGAATAGATACATGTTTGAAAAAAACTGCTGAATCGTTGAAACTTCAATACTCACCACGTATAAGTGACCTAACTTTATTCAAGTAATTTTGTGTTTAACTTCTACCTGGTTACAAGCATATCTATTAACCAGGAATAGTTTGCCAAAAGAATACAACGCTATTAATGCCACTACTGTATTGCTATTAGATGGCAGTAAAGTCACTGACTGTTTCGAGTAACAATATGGTGTCAAAGGCCAGTTCATTTTAAGAGGAAACATTTTTCTTTGAACATTAAAGCCTATAGAAAATTATGAAATTAATATATCCAGTTTAAAAAAATAGTCATGTACCTTTAACTAACTGCCATGTAGTTATGCAAACTTGTCACTACTGTATATATCAATGAAAAAAAAAACATCAAATAAGTTTTGGCAGTTTCAATTTTATCTTTTAAAAATCTAATATTTTATTTTGAACATTTGTGATTGCACTTTTATTATTCGATGATTTATGTACACTGCTGCTAAGCTAATAATTTATAGGTGGTGTGAACTTGCTTTAAACACTCCAATACAGCATCCTATGTTGGAGGTTATTTGGCTTCAATTTTTCTTTCGATTTATCTATATTCCCAATGATGGAGGTGGCAGTCAAGGTTTCAGGTCATTGCATTGTTGTAATTTTACTGTATTTTACCAAGTCATACCCTATGTTTTTGCTGGTATATAGATTTTTTTCATCTACTCAAATGCTTCCTGCGTATAACAAGCTGAGAAAAAAAATTGAAAGCATCTGTGAATATCATATTTCCGCTATCACTGGTAGATTGTATGCCGAAGGTATGAAATCATATCATCAAAGGTGAGCTTTTTGTAATGATAGAAACTGCCTTCTATAAAATAATATTTTGTATTAACAGGAAAAATCATTTTTATGAGTTTTAAAATAAACTATTTTCTTTCAGTTGTGTTCAACTTTTTCAATCCCTAAAGTTGTGGTTAGAAGAGCCAAAGCTTCATGAAAGTAATCTTTACCTTCCATCTTTACCCATTCAATATAATCCTGAATTGCTTGCACTGATTCGTACAAAGCAAGAATTTGTGCTGGAAAAGTTTCTAAACATTAATATGTACCTAAGTTATTTTTATTTATTTTGTTTAGAGTACCTATAATTTACAGTTTAGGTTTCTAATATGAACTAAAAATAAATAAAAAACTTTTATAGTTGCTAAACTTGATTGTTATGCAATATAATTGCAGTCTGTATCATTATTAATATAGGTTTCTTTTAATTTTTATACATTTGACATAGTGACCACTGGGAACTCATTGATTTTAGTTCCACTTCTCTTAAAGCAGGTGTGCCCAACAAGCGGCACACATGCCAAATGTGGCATGCGACCAACTAAAAAATGGCATGCAAGCCCCCCTAAATTACTTAATTTGCTATTCGGCCAATTGTACAAAAATACTTAATGTTTTATACAGTAAATTGCCATTGTTTATTCGCAATATAAAACAATTGCAGCAATCACAACAACTAACAATTTCTTCTAATACTGTAACATTAAGTTGTAGAGGAGGCTAGTATTGACAAAACTATAAAGTTTGGTGTAAAGAAACAAAAAGCAAAAGTCAGCTCACCGACGAACATTTAGATGCAGTAATGCGCATTGCTAACTACACGTTTTTATTATCTGTAAAAAAACGCTTTTATTATTAGAAAGAATTAGTTACTAAACTTTGGCACGGGAAGAAGTTATGGGAAAAAATTTGGCACGTCGGTATGTTAGAGTTGGACACTCCTGTCTTTCTATAGACTTTTCATTATTTTTTATATATGTGTTCTTTGTCATAGGATTGCTAAAAATATAAGTAAACTGATTGTTTGGCAACCTGCTAAAGATGACATTCCACTTCCTAAGGAAGTTTGTTTCAATCTTCAAAAAAACAATGTAAATGCTTTTTAATATGTCATTAAACTTCAAACATTTTTTTAACAATTTAAGGTATACAGCGGGGATCTCCAACCTGCGGCCCGCCTGATATTTACATGCGGCCCACCAATTATTCTCACTTTCAGTATAGCCTTAGTAAAAACAATTGTTTTGACTATCATCAAATTATGTAGAACGCGCAGTTTTTGATGTAGGCTTAATCTTATGTTTTTTCTAAAACTATAATCGAGTCTAATGTCACATTTCAACATTTTCGAGCTTCGCCATAATAAAAAACATAAATAAAGTCGAGATTACTTGCAAATTTGCGCACGAGTTCACTCTCGAAGAACTGGTGCTTATAAAAGTTGTTTTTATGACGTCACGATATGACATAACTTATGACGTCACCCCTTTAATTTGAGAGGTTTTGCGGCCTATCAAAATTTTTAAAGTGAAAATGTGGCCCATTCTGTTAAAAGGTTGGACATCCCTGGTATACAGTGTTTATATTTTACATTAAAAGGCTAACTGGAAATTGATTTAAAAAATAACATGTTAGTTTAACAAGGTGCGATCAGGAAGGCGCATCAAAAACAATTAAGCCTGTTAAGGATTTTTTTCAATAATGATTAAAAAAAAAACTAACCTACAGTGACATTCAAAGTCATGATCTTGGCCATTCAGGACCAAACTGCTATACAGGCAACAAGCAAGCCAAATTAATAAATTGTAATGTAAACATTCTTTGTTTGAGGTTATGTGATTAAAACCACTGCAGGCTAGCTTTTTGTAGCCCTATGTGATAACCCTAATATGAAGTCATGTCATGGTAAATAAATGCCTTCTACTGAAAATGTGTGCCAAATACTATTGATCAGTATATTATGACCTTCAGTTTGGCTTATTGTAGATATGGCTTTAAGAAAACGGTTTGATTAGTTGTTAATGTGTATGATGTTGACAATGTAGTAGATTTTTGTTTTACAGTCTGCAGAAGAAAATTTACATAGCATTTCACAACTGCTGAAACACTTTAAACCACCTCAGAAGCTTCCTTATCTACAAACATGTAATACAGTATATTCCCCTGTACAGCTGTGTGAAGTTACACAGTTGTGGAAGTATGAAACAGTTCTGAAGGTTGTTAGTAAGGTATATTTAATTTGTTGTTGTATATTTTATATTTTAGTTGTATAAAGACAATCTGTATTTAGGATCTTGAAATAATTTCTAACTTTGGAAGTAATTTTGTAAAGTTACTCTCTAATTTGGAGCAAGCAGATTCCGATTATCTCAAACACCTTCCAAAGCTGTACTATATGAAGGTAAATAACATTACATTTTTTGTTGAAAGCCGTATATACTTGTTTAATTCGAAATCTTAAAATATTTAGTAACAAATTGTATGACAATCTTAACAGGCTATTGCACAACTGTGCTTGACAAACCGCTTAACAGGAGGTTGTGTGAATAAATGCGACTAAAAGGCATAGTCTGACTTAAACCCAGATCCCCGTTAAGTCCAGCATTAATTTCTTCAAACTTTTTTATTGATCTCTGTTCGAGTGTGAGTTTTCCTGCTAAAATAATGTTTTGTGAAAGCTTGTGAAGATTTTAATACAATTTGTTGTTAGTTTTTCCCCCAAAAAAAATCTTTTTTATTTTAAGTATTGCGTTTTCTGGAGACACGACTTTTCTTATTAGTCTTACTTCAAGTGTTTTTTTTTGTATATTTTGCCAAAGTTTATTTGAATTTAAGTTTCCAATACAAATAATTTGACTTTTTGCAGTCACACAGATAATTGCTATAATTTTTTTCCCATGCCAGTTGATTAAATGCCACTTTTATACAGGTTGTACCATTATGGGGTTTTACTATTATTTGTGGAGAACCATTTTGTTAACTCATTTTGAACACAAGTCACCCAACGCCATTATTGTTCTACAATTTAGGCCACATGTTTTCCAATCAATGCAAAATGCAAAAAAATAATTTTTACGGGAAAAGAAACTGTTTTGTGTTGCTTAAGGTATCAAGCTAGGTCACTAATGGCTTAACTGCATTCCACAATTTGTGGCGGCCAAGATTCAACTGGATTACAGTTTTGGTTGAATATTACAAAAGTCATATAATTACTGCTGCCACCTTTGCTGCATCCTTGGTGTACTTTATTAGGCATCAGATAACTTTTACAGATGTCGTACAACAAACCTAATCATGAATAATTTGATAGGAATAAGGCTTCTTACAGTATAACAAACCATGCAAAGTTTAGGCAGTGTTTGAAAAATATTGCATTTTTGCAGCGGTTTAAACAATACGCCATTATAATTTTCAAGCGTTTTTTTTCTTATGTTGAATGCCGTTTCACACCACGATTAAATGTTATCTCGAATTTCACTCAAGTTAAACCATTGCTGCTACTATACAGCTGTATCCTAAAGGTCTTACATTTGTTAGTGATTGCCAATTAATATATGCCACAGGCTTTTGACATGTGCTTAGCAAATTGTTGTGTGCTAAAGGCAATTTTTTTTTTTTTTTTTTTTTTTTTTTTTTTTTTTTTTTAACCAATTTCAGAAATAATTCACAACCAATTTGGTTTTAAGTCAAATTGCCACAATCATTTGTTTGAGTCAACAGTTGCAACACCGGACTTCTCAAACTTGCACAGGAATGTACCACAATTTGTAATTAAAATGCACAGCTTGATGGCCTTGATTAAAATAAGACTATGTGCTTGTGTCTCCCTGGTTCATCATCACGTAATTTATTTCAGACACAACAAACAGCATTGCTTTAGGTTGTATAATGCTTTGTTCATCGCTTTAACAAACTGTGAGCTTGAAAGTTTTAACTTCACTAAGTCTTAACTTTAAAAACTCATGCAGATTGTTGCAAAAATTTATAGTGCACTCGCAAGTATATGTTGCTTCCACATAATCCCTATAAGGGGTTGTTCTTATTGTACATATCACATGTTATAAAATTTATATTTACTGAATGTGGAGTGCCATGTAGTGTTGTAACTTTTAGCCGGTAAAAAGTAAAAACTCTGTGCCACATTTTAAATAGATCTAATTATTAGCCCTTTGATGGGGATGTGATGCTTCCCTAATGTTATTTTTGGTTACAATTTTATTGACACATTTATTATTATATTCTTTGGCTAGAACAAGAAGATCTAAACAGAACCACAATAGGTGTTAAAAAGATATAAAAAAACTTTATATAAAGAAAGCAGAATACTGTAGTTACACAAAATGCATCATCAGTTTTGCTTAAAAACTGCAAACACAAGAAAAATAAAAAAAAGATTTTAGAAATTATTCACAAGTATGAAATACTCTTGCTTATACCCTTTGGGCTCTGTTTGTTTCTTCCAACATGAATAAAAGATTACAATATGGAAAACAATAAACCTAATATGTAAGAGTGATATAAGCCCAAATAATGATGGATTTTTAATTTTGCATATTGTAGTGTTAATTACTTACCATCACTAGTTGTCCAACTGAATATTCTTATTTCACCTGGGAAATGCTGACTAAAGTTTTTATCCATTTTACAGAAAATTATTTTGCAGATTTCTAAATGACTGTACAGTGTACAATGTACATGACAAACTTCATAATTATAACTACCTTCAATCTTTTCTAAAGTATCATAACTGACTTTTCATATATAGCTCACTTGCTTCAAACTTTTTCACAAGGCCAACTTAATATATTTTTCCACATGGCTGAATTTTTAACATACTTTTTAAGCTATGCATTGTGGGTTGTAGGAATAAAACAATCCTGATTTATCAAATATTTTGTTGGATAGATCAAACAATTTTGTAATATAAATGATAAAGTCCTATTATATTTTTCGAACTGCTTGTGAAGTTTTAAACTAAATACGATGTTTTTCCAACAAATACATATTTTTTATTTTATTTAACCATTTCTAGGAGTCCGGAGTGTGGCTGTCACTTAAATGTCAAGCAGGTTTTGCATCTATTCATAAATGTTCTGGACCTGCTCAAGTTCACTTAACATTCAAAGAAATGGCTCTTAGCAGTTCAACATCCCATAATTTACAATCAAATAGGTCTGTTTACTGGTTTCATGTAAAAACATTTGGATAACCCTAATAATTTATTTAGGATTTATTACAAAGAAGCACTAAACAATTTTATCAGTGAAAACAAGACAAAAGATCTTTGTGATGCTGCTTTACATCTTGAATGTGTAGTAGCGGCATTGAAAGCAAATTTGGACAATGTTTTATACACCAACAAAACTTTAAGGTTTTTTGCAATTTTTAACACTAGTCCAGTAGTCGGCATGCTCAAAAGTAAATCAAATTTTTTGAAGTTCAGTTCGAGATAAAATTTCAGTTTAATACTGGTCTGCAATGTAAAAAAGTTTGCCGACTCCCGTACTAGTCTATGTTTTAAATCTGGTTGACCGAAGTTGGTATTCCTAATTTGTATTCTGTTTTGTAGTTCAATAAGAAATGCTGGAGTAAAACTATTTTATTTTCTTGTAAAAAAATTTTCACAAGAAATTCAAGTTTGCAATCCGATCAAACATATTGTCTCCAACTGTATGGATATGCTGGGTCAAGTATGTAGGACATTTTCAATTAGTTTTGTTATATAGGAATAAGTTGTATATATTTTTTAACAAATATAGCTTTTTTGTTAATTTGTAGGAATTCATTTTAAAATCTAGTGAAAATGCAAATTGGACATTAGAAGAAATACTTAACAACCCTTCTTCAAGAGTTCTTTTGTCAACATACTTTTCACCTGGTGTTATTCAAAATGTTAATCATGTACAGCAAGTTGCTAAGTATCTTCAGATGTACCAACAAGTTGTGGAAGCTGTATCAAGTAGTCCTCAAGATCACTGTGATGCAATATTTGTTCTACTGACTAAGGTAAGCTTGAAGTGACAAATTGATTAAATTCATTAGCATTAACCCAGTCTTACCACATATTTAACAAAAAATGCCTCATCATTCCCTGTAATCTAATAAATTTAGTGTTTTCTACTGCTGTAGTTGATTTCTGTGGCTTAATGTCCCCTAAAGTAGAAGTCAATAATTCCATTTGGGAACCCCTTTTTTTTTATGTTTTAAAGCGAATTTTGTGCAGAATTTAAATATAAAGAGGATTTGTGCAATTATGATTGTGCAATTAGTTTTGGTAAAAACTATTTTCTTGTTTCAAATGGTTGTCAATATACATAATTTATATTTGTCAAACACTGCTAACGAGGATCAAATTATTGTCATAGTTTGACATTTTATTGTGGATGAATGACGTTAATCCAATGCTAGATGATAGACTGAAGCTGCTACATCATGTTTTCAAGGGACTTGTATCCTGCAGATGTAAAATGAATTTAATTGAAGGTTCTAAACAAAGGTATTAGCTTTAAAAGTTGTTAAAGAAAGTAGTTAAAATAACCAAATATTCCATTTGGTACAGGAGAGATGGTCTGTCTTGCCCTGTCAAACATCTGAGTTCATACATATCCATACATGGGTTGTATGCAAGTCACTTGCAACATATTTTGTCATATAAATTTCCGGAAGCTTTGGAGAATACCATTGAAAATTTACTGGAGGGTAAGCATAAAAATTTTTTTTATGCATTGCTGAGATCAAACCATCAGATGTGTTCAGTTTCTTCCACTGAAGAAATATCTTCAACAATTTGGGATGATATTTTAAAACTCCCTTTTTTTGACCATCACTATGCAAATGAAAATACCTTATCAATGCAAGTTGATTGCCCTACTCCAAGGATAGATTGGAATACTTTGGTTGATGTTGTCAACTTGATTGCAAAATACTTTAAAAAATACAGATCAAAAAGCAGCAGAAAAAGGTGTGAAATCTAGAAAAGCTTTGCTCTTATTTGTAGAAGGATTTTTCAGAAAAGTGGTGCAACACACTATTTTCCATACATAGTTGGCCTTTTGACAGGTCGGTTAACATGGAAGCCATTTATAAATGTCTGCTAAACTCATGGATTAATTTTACAGTGATTATCTAACTCTAAAAATAACGGTTTATCTATGCTTATGATTGTAACCTTGTCTTATTTATGCAACATGCCATACCAATATCTCAAACATTTTTTGGTAATTCAGAACCAGTAACCAGTTCTCCTACTTTCTGTAACACTGAAACGCAAAATAAAATTATGTGTCTCTCATTAAGGATATGGGAATGACCTAAAGCAGGGTGGTCCAAGGTTAACAGCATCGCGGTCCATAATATTTCTTGCATATTATCTGCCACAAAAAGTGCTACATGTGTGCTAGGAGCGGATCAACGAAAAAATTCCATATTTGACAAAACTTTTAATTTTGGTTAAAAAGCGTAGAATATTTTTTAACTAGATGAATTTGGCTGAAATTGCATCATGAAAGGGTCAGAGTGTTAGCCTTCAGGCACAGTGAAAACCTGTAAAACAATACTTTCCAGAAGCGCTAAATATTTTATTGCTTATTTATTTTGGAAAAACGAAAATCAAAACACAAATTTATTATAAATGTTTGCAAAACAGCCATTTTAGAAAATTCCATATAGGACATACTGCGACTTTCAAACCGGTCTAACACATCTTAAAAATTAAGTGTTTCTGCCACCCCCTGGACCCGAATTTGGTGAGCGATGGTAAACTGGTTTATTTAATGTAATCATAACTAAACAATTGCAGTAGGCTATGCTTACTGATTGTTGATCACTTATATTTATTTGATTACACCCGTAACTCAACGCAATACAATAATTTTAACAATGATGTCGCACGCCACATGTCACCCGCGGGCCTGGGTTTGGACTGCCCAGACCTAACGTATGTTTAATTTGCTTAAATCAACAAAATGTCGCAAAAAATCTACATATAGCGTGTGCAGATTAAAATGTAAATAGAAAATCAAGAGTCCCTAACACAGATCACATTTGAGTTAGAATCAAAGAATGTTAATAGGATGCAGGATGGTAATTAATGTCGGAGGCCATCATTTGGGATAAATGCACAAAATGCTGACTGCACATAATACCATAGAAATCAAGTAACGATATAGAAATAAATCATTCTGTAATATATCAATTGAGCCTATTCAATATCAATCACTTGAATTGTCTTCTGAACAATTTTTATGTAAATACTCCTTGTTGTATTTCTTCAAATTGGCGGTACAAATTTCAAACAAGAAATATTTAAATATATTATGATATCATGCAACCTGTGATCTGAACTTCCCCTATAGTTTTCTATTTCGTAACACAAATATTTAAAAGCAAAAAAATGTGTTAGCTTTTAATGTTGGCATGAAAAATAGTATTATGGTGATGCAAAATTAAAAAAACTTTATATCCATCATCCTAATTTTGCAACATAGAGTATGTCACAAATTGAAAGCACTTTGGTCTATCCATGAGTTCACTGTAACATGTCCCTAACATTTGGAAAAGTTCTTTTTATATTAAATTTAAATTTTTTAAGGACAGTACAGGATTTTTGTTTAGAAACCTTGGAAAGTTTTAAGATGACCACTTAAAATAACGTAATACATGCATGTCAATAACAGAACCATTTTATAACTTAATGTTTTTGTTTTAGATTTGATATGTTGAACTGTTTATCAGGCATGCAGAAATATTTACATAATGCTGATGTAATGGCATTTTCTTTATTGTGATTTTGCCTTTTTTTATTTGTGTTTTTTACTAGTGTTGTTAGTTTTTTACTTAACCAAAAAATGAATGACTTACTACAAAACTTTAAGCTTTATTACCATAACAAAATAAAGATATTTGTTTTCTCTAGTTTAGCCATCCCTGTTGTCAAAATACATAGCATGGGAAAACTTAAATTTTAATTTTTTTTTACCAATCCTAACATCTAGTAATGATCTAGTACTGAGGTTTGTACATGAGTGTCTTTCAACCCTTTTAAGCCATGTCTTTTGATAGTTGATAATGAATTACCTGGGAGTCAAACTGAACCGAACCTTGAACTGACCTATTTTTTTCAACAGAAAGTTAAAGGTTAGCCAGACCCAACATGTGAAAAAACAATTTACTGCAATATGATGTTACAAACTAAACATGAAACCATATTGGAACTTATCTAATATAATGTGAAAAAGAGTACCAGAGAAATAAATTGAATTAGTCTGGTATTTAAAAAAAATGTGAAAGCGCTACTATAGCGTGAAAAAATTAAGAAAAACATAGCAATTAAATATGAATTACAAAAAATCAATTAGAATTTAATATATTTATTTATA
Organism: Ascidiella aspersa; assembly: GCF_963924565.1. Classification (NCBI taxonomy): domain Eukaryota; kingdom Metazoa; phylum Chordata; class Ascidiacea; order Phlebobranchia; family Ascidiidae; genus Ascidiella; species Ascidiella aspersa. The sequence goes on from NC_139453.1 coordinate 17,543,754, forward strand.
TATTTTATGCAAACACATAGATTTATGCAACACATAATTTAACACAAGGTATTTTTATTTAACCTGAAACGGAGCTGAACCTGAAAGTTTAAATTGCTTTAAACTGAAAATAGTTCCAAAAAAATATGTAGAGTTGTATCGAACATGATCTGAAAGAGTTAAACCGTTCGACTCCATGATAACTTTTTTCATAAAACAACTACTTATATCTAATGGGTTAACCTAGTACAGAAAACTTGTACTAATTATTTTACAATGCTTTCAAAAAGTAAATTTCAACACCTGGGCATTTGGCAGAACCTGGTACAACTGCGCTAACTAAACCCTGGGACAGAACAATATTCATATCTAGCTTTTCCATGTTTTCCTATGTTTGTCCAACAGAATATTTGAAAAAAGGATAAGTTAAGGAAATGCACCAAATAATTCCTTGAAAACTGGATGTAAAACTTTGTGAAATTTATTTTTAGATTTAGTGATATTTATTCAAGATGGTCATCCTATATTTCCCCTATATCTAAGTTGTTGGCGTTTTTAAGCAAAAGCATGTTTCTTCATGACCAGCAAGGGACCATCCCTTCAAACTACTTTGAAAATATCAGATATTTTGGAAGGCACTGGTCTGTTCTTTCTGAAGTATATTTTTTATACAATCCTTGGATTGAGCCTATTGAAATGGATAACAGGTAATCTAATTTGTTGTGAATTTTAATTACTATTTTAATGTAGTAGTTTATTGGTTATTGCTACTTTGGCTGTAGTAGCCTAACAAAGTTTAAACAGACAGTTAGATTGTTCTATCATGGGAAATATATTCTATTTTCGGCTTTAGAGAACTTGGTATAAATTGTTAATATGGACTTTTTTGGTGTAGAGAGGTTGTGCAAACAGGGGACTACAATTTAAGTTTGAAAGATTATATTAGTACCTTTTGAATGAAGGACAGTTCACATTTTGGGGGTGGGGGTTTTAGGAAGTGAAGATTTGGTATCAGGTGTGATTCCTTGTAAGGGCCGTGGGTCAGGTATAAAGATGGTTTGTAATTGGCTCAGGTTGTATTTACTCTTTCTCAGATTGTAGAACAACAATAACCTGTCTGTTTTTGTTGTTCTTTGTATGTAGTTTAGCTTTTTATTTTATTTTAATGTAGTTCAGCTTTTTTATTTTATTTTAATGTTAAGCATGTAAAATTGCAAAATCGCTCTAAACCAGTGGTCGGCAAACTGTGGGCTGCGAGCTAGTTTTTAATAGTTTAGTTTTATAATGTAGTTGTGGGCGGCGTGACTGATAACCGTACATTTATTGTACAAAATTTAAAAAAATATTGTGTGTGGCGCAACTTTGTGAAGTCGTTCTAAAAATTAGCATGCCCCAGGCCTAACAAAAATCCTGGATTATCCCCTGTCGTAGTGGATTTACTTAGTGGGCCTTTGCTAGCTCCGGAAAGAGTATTTTGGGCCGCGAAAAGAAAAAGTTTGTCGACCACTGCTCTAAACTATTGATTTTAAAATTGACAAAACCTTATATTTTCTAAATTTTAAAACTTGAACTACCCTAAAGTTTAGTCAAGCGTTTTCTTTAAGTTGTCAATTATGCACAGCAAGTACTGAGGTAAAATGTTTTAATTAAAAAAATAAGTGACAGTCCGCCGATTTTTAACAATTGTCTGTACGTTGCCCAGGTTTTGTTTGGATCGTAAGTGTAACTGTTAATTTATTGTCTTTAAAGAATGTGTTCAAACTGTTGCTGGTATCCCTAAGACAGGACCTTATATTTACCATTGTAGACCACTTTTTTAATAGCTTTTACTAATGAGCAGATTTACTAGCCTGGAATATTTTGTTCCATTATTATCTTTTTTTCTGAATGACCAATGAATATGGTCAAGGGTGTAGAAATAAGGTATTATTGCTAATGCTAAGTTAGCCTAAAGCAAAATGTCTAAATGACACATCTTTATTTAATGTTAGTTTTTTTGCAAATCAAGCCATCAAGGTTTTTGGTTCGTGACTCCACTATTATATCTATTGGTATTGTATATTAATATGTTGTTTAATTATTTCTAGAGAATTGCAATGGCCGTGGAGTACCAATGATTCCTACTTGGCTAAGATTATTACGGATTCACTAACAAGGCTTTTGGAAGACTTATTTACAATGTACTGGTTTACGATGATCTTTGTGTTTTAATTGGTCAAGTCCATTGTAGTATAACCCAGTTGTTTTTAATTTGTAAATTAGGGGTGTGCAATTTTCAGCCCGCAGTCAAAATAGTAGATAATATCTATAGTTTTATGGCTCATTTATAGGCATAACTACCGAACAGAAGGTAATAATTATGTTATAAGAAGTCTCCCCTCACTGCTTCAGTATAATTATCACCTTGCAACTTCAATTTTTTTATCTTATACTGTAAGACAGTGGTTCTTGGATATTGTTACGCCCCGCCACAACCTGTGCACTGGGGCTTGGCCACTGACCCCATACAGTTGCCCGGCGGGACGCAACCGCGCGAGTTCTTGTTGTTTGCAAAGGTTTCTGGTCAGATATGCTACCTGTCATAACCACTACTAAAATTCCAATCAAAAGTATATTGTTGCAATGTGCAGTAAAACGTTATCAAATAGCATTAGTGAACGTATATTAATTTTCAAGTTAATGTGAGACAGACAGCCACCGCCTATTGCAGCGACTGTTGGCTAAGACTTCGCAAAAGACTTCTCTAGAGAAAAGCCCAAAGCCGCTAAGAAACGACATGTATATAGCCAATACGTAGAAAGAAAAAGAACACAAAAGTTACGTCATATTTGGCCAATAGGCCGGCACTCTGAAAACATGGCTTAGGCATTACAGCGGCCATTCTAAGGCCAATTTGCAGCGGGAGTCAGACGCCAGCAAAACAAGTGGCTTGTTTTGCAGAACGTGAGAACACCGCCTTCAAAACTGACAGTTATAGATTACGAGATTAAAGGTTACTTGTCAAGTTTGAAACGAGGCGAACTGAAGCAGGAAAACACAGGAATTTTACACACAACAATACGGAAAACTTTACATCATCAAATAGGATATTATGTAACTGAAGAACATATTTGGCAAACGAAAGCTGAAACGCGTAATCTAAAACCCTATTTATCACATCGTAAAATAACTTAATGAACTCTAAGATTTGGCTTATGGCAGTTAATCAATTTGTGTGTTTAAGTGTTGATAAACACGTAACAGATAGCGACCCAAACAGAATTCTGTTAGACCAGGTTTTATAGTGCTGTCTTAGTGTCTTATAAACTTAGGATTATAATTGAGAAAATTGTGTAACATTATTCCCAATTAGAGATCCGAAACAGAAACTCGTCCGTTTTAGTTCGAGCTACAGGCCTGTTTCTTTCGATGCGAGCTACGCATTTGTTTCTTTGAACTAGGTCATTAGTTAAAGGGAGTATTGTTAAAAGTTAGCGTTTAAGGATGAGTAAGTATTCATACAAGGAAAACATTTTTTCTATCAATGAAAAAGCTTGTTAAGCCTGCAGCCATTGACGTGGCCAAACTCTCTTATGCGATGACAACGTGGTCTCGAAATTGCAGTCAGTCTCGTTATCGAACAGCTACAGCGAAAGTCGGATCACAGACCTTTCACTGAATATACAATATCAAGTGGTCTCCCGAATGAAGAAGGCAGGAAAGTGGAGCTATCAACTCGATGAGTCAACTGACATTGGAAAGAATGCGCAGCTAATTGTTTATGTGAGGTACGAGGGTGACATGGACCTCGAAGAAGAATTTCTGTTTTGCACACAACTGACAACAACAGCAACTGGCGCCAATATTTTTAACATTGTAGACAACTTCCAACAAAAAGAAGGCATTAATTGGGACAACTGTGTCAGCTTATGCACTGACGGTGCTCCTGTGATACTTGGTGCTCGACAGGGGTTTACTACAGGGGCGTATCAAGAAATCCAAAAAGGGGGTTATGTATTTTCAACTTCCCTGTTTTTTCCGCCTGACATTAATGATGTCATTATATAGCGACGGATATGACGTCATAAAATAGCGATTGTAATGACGTCATAAGAAATAAAAAAAATATCAGAAACAGCGAATTAAAGACCCCGAACACGTGCGTCGTCAACACTCCTGCCAGGTGCCAGCTGCAAAACCACTTAGTGTGCAATCGTTAACTTCAGGCGAAAAACTAAACCTAAATTACAAGCACATCTGTTGCCTGCAGTACTAAACGAAGATCGTTTTCCAGAGTGTTATTCAATTAGCGCAGCATCTGCACCGAGTTGTGTGTCAAGTCAGCTAAAATACAAGGACGTCTTACATCAGGGTTGGCAAATTTTAATCTAGTTCAGTGTTTGTTAACCTTTTTAAGTCTGGTGACATGTGGCAAGAAGCGAGCTCGATTTTTTTCGGGGGGGTATAACGGCATTTCTTTTAAATTTTGTGCAAGTTTTTATTACATTGCTAAAAATAAAAATTAAAAAAATGTTAAATAATATATGTCCAATATTTTTGAATACATTTTTTGTTTGTCCTCGACGTACTTGGCAGCCTTCCATCGCTCAACGCTAAGAAGCGCTGTTGTAATTAAAACGACAGCATCAAAACGCCAACAAACCGGACATAGAAAAATCATTGGCGCGAAGCGCAAAAATTTTCTGCACTTGCGTAGTTAAATGGCCAAAAAGTATTTAAAATGGACTTGTGTATAGTTTGTCAAAGAGACGTTGGGAGGATCCGGCCCGCAGGCCGTAGGTTGCCGACCCCGGTCTTACACCGACATCTCATATTAACGCGGACAGCAAACAGCGAGAAACATCAGCACCGCCTAACTCAACGTTTTTAGCGAGTAAAAGGCGGAGACAGCTTGATTTATTTTTGATGATTGTTGAACACACATTTGCTGATCAGCCAACCAGAAAGAATAACGAAAGGCGAAAAAGAAAAACTATGTAGCATTTACAGTCGACCAAACAAAAAAAAGAAAAACGGCGTTTTGCGTTTGATTTTGATTTCGCATTAGCTGAAGACGTGTGACCTAATTACATTTAAAACATTGCCACTTAGGACGGTAAGTAAAACCCTGACAAAAATGGAAAAAAAATGATGGGGGGGAAATAGGATCTCATTTCTGCTCCAATACGAGATGTCCTTCTGTAAACTCTTGCGCCGTGCAGTTTATTTATGAACACGGCTGCAAATCTTTGCAACGAAAAAAAAAACATAGTCATACCATTCAGTTCCACGACAAGAAGTGGATCTTATAGGTATGTCACTTAAACGACATCTTCACCGCAGTGAACATCTTAACACATCAATGTAAGGCAGAAATCACAACAGTATTACTCTCTCTGAGAAGCTGTCTGCTTTAAAGAAAATCTGCAACTCTGGGCGAAAAAAACTGGAGCGTGGTTGAACAGCAGCGTTTTCATCCTTAAACGAGTATCTTGAAGATTGGCATCAAATTGCAATTAGAAAATTTGATGACATCAAACTGATCTTATTGGAGCATTTAAAAACTTTACCATGGAGTTCAATTGCTACATCCTGGATATAAATCTGGCATCTCCGGTTTGGGTCAGAAACCTGTTTATGGCAAAGCTTGACGACTTATCAGAGTGTATTGCAGGACTACAGGAAGAGCTTAACGACCTGCATCATGATCAGTTCCATCAACAACTTTTTTCACAGCGTCATTTAGAGAATTCTGGACTTTGGTTGAAAAGGAAAAGCCATTAATTCGCAATGAAGCAGTGGCTTTTCTGATCCCGTTTGCGGCCACCTTTCTCTGCGAACAAGGATTTTTGGCACTGATGGTAACCAAAATCAAGCTCGCAATCGCCTTGATCCTGGTGCAGATCTTTGCTTTGCGCTCTCTAAAATAGAGCGGGGCATTGAAGATATTATAAAGAAAAAATTTCAGTTTCATCAAACTCACTAAAATAAATCAATCATTTGTTTGTAATAAATTATTGTTTCATAGAATACATTTTTTATGTTCGACGCTTTGGTTGTAAAATTTTCATAAAAATCCAGATTTGGGTCCTGCTCAAAAAAGTTTGAGAACCACTGCCATAAGACATAATAAACACTAACTTCATTTCTAGTTACCTTACACTTGTTTAAACTTTTAAGCAATTGCCATTAAAGGAAGAGATGAGAGTTTCCCAAGAAAGGTTGTCTTTGGAATGTTTTATATTACAAATTCCCACAAGAAACATGTGTGTCTTATCAATAGATAGAAAACGCTCTTCTAGTGTAAACAAAGTATAAGCAGATGTTTCTGCAGCAGATACGAGCTGACCTCTAACTGGTGAATACCTGTATAATGGACTTTGTGTTGCCAGTTTGTCAATTAAAGGGAATATCGCTTCAGTGGTTAGGAAAGTAAATGGAAGATTATATAAAAGAGGCTTTAAAAACTGTTTGCAATAAGAATAAATGCTTTAGGTTTCATTGTGGTTACCAACAGAAAGTTAATAAAATTGCAAGTTAGGCCGGCGGTATAATTTGGATACAAATATTTGCCATGCTAGTACAAAAGTTTGCACACCCCTGGTATAATTATCATTTTATCTTCCACTTTTTTTTAGGAAAAAAAACCTTTCGAAGAATTTGTTTTATATTTTGGACAATTTTTGCAAGATTGCTGTTTCTAGTAAATATGACCATCCAAACCATATTTTTGCTGCTTATTATAAAATTATTTGGGACTGTCCTTGGCATGCATTCGTACCTGACACTGATTCTATGGAGACAATTGTTCAGGTAAATTTTATACTATGCATGTAGTACAAATGGTTTCCAAGTATTAGCATTAGAAATATTGATGGTATTTTGTTGAAAACCAGGTTATACAATTAATTTTATTTAAATATGAAATTATTTCTTTTTAAAAACTATAATGATGAAAAAATAACTAGACGGGGGTGCGGTTGTTGTATATTGTGCCGGGGGTATATTTTCAGGTCTTGGTGTTTATTTTGTTTTTTGTTTAATGCAAGTGTTAGTGGAAAAGACTCATTTTTTTTGTCTGGGGAAAATTAATTAAGATTAATGCAACGCCTCTTGTGCTCGCATATTGCTTCATCTTTCCATCACAACAAAAACATCCATCCAATGGACAAACCAAGCCAAACTTAATTATCGATTATATTTTAGAGTTAAAAAAACAGAAGTAGTTTGCAAAATAATTATATTTTTTGCGGTCGGCAAAGTTTTATAGAATTAACAAGTTTGACAAGATGCTCTGTTCAATGGCAACTAAGCTGAGCAATGATTATGTGGTCTGTCACGTCGCTTTAGGTGAATTTACTTAAGGAGATATTGAAAGACTAAAAAAGTGAAGACCAAAAAAAGTTCTTCAACGGAGTCTATTTGGGCACTTTTACGTTTAATAATTTGAGCACATTGTGCAGTCATTTTTAGGTCTTGCGTAAAGTTTTGGTGACCGCTTGTTGAAAGAACATAGAGGGAACACTGTTTATAAAAAAACTGAAGTGCTAAATACTCTATTTAACCTGGACAACGCCGGGATTTTCATCTAGTATGTTATAAAAGGAACCTCTTCGCACTAAGAATGTCACATGCGCGGCTATTTCCCTAGGGACAAAAAAACATAGCATGATGTCAGTCGCTTCCTTGCTTGGCGAGCTGAACAAGTCGCTTTGTTGCTTCGCCAGCGTAACAAACGAGCGAATATGAACGTATCTTGCATTGGAAGTATTGCTACCGCTAGACAGAAGTAGATGGCTGTAAAGAATTAAAAAAGGTCCCTATGGGTGCAGACTTGTTAAGCTATTATATGCCATGTCTGAAATTTATCAGGTATACTTTTTCTATAAAGTTCCGCACAAAAAACAGTCTGAAACATACCAAAGCGAGGGTCTAATTTTTAAATATAGGTGGTTCAAAAATTGGGTTATTATAAATAAGGTTATTTACCAGGTTAATTCTTGTTGTATTATATATTACAATTTGGTTTGTTAGTTTTACGGTATATATTAAGTTGTAGTTTCCCTTGACTTGTTTCTGTAAGCAAAAATGGATATAGGCCGACAAAACGTCTTGCTTTTACCTATGACTTTACAAATGCAAAAGCTCCTTTGATAGACAAATACACACCCTAAAACTTGGACTTGCTTCTGCAAGCGAAAACAGATTGGGTTAAAAATTTCCTGCCTTAACTTATGACTTAGATGCAAAAGGGATAGCTTGGCAAGGGATTCATTTTCAGTGTTGATCTTATTGTAAAGAAAATGCAATTTTTGTAATTTCGGGATATTTTTTACATGAAAGCATATATTCAAAAATTAATTTTAATTTTTTTTATTTAATATTACCTTAAAAAGTAAGATTAATCTTTGAAAAATTTTCACAAAAAACCTTTTTTTTTTTGTTCTAATGCCTAGTGCCCACCTCCATCCATCCAAATAAAACAATACAATTTATTTCATTTTTAATTCAAACTTCATTTAGCCTATACATTCAAAATTAATATAAAATTTATTGTTTTTTGTTTACAGCGACTAAATATGTCATATTTACAAAAAAAATTTATCTCATCCCTAAAAACAAACAAGGGATTCGCATTATCATTTAAATGGTTTACTAGCGATTAGATTTACATAAATAGCATATTGGCGAACACTACAAACGGGAGATATATTGCTAGATTTCACTGTCACTAGGTAGGCGTAGAGAGCTTTAAATACCTTCATGTCACACTATTTAACACTGAAAAAAATAGGACCCACCACAATTCCTATAAACCCAATTAATATAATAGACATACTTTTTAAACATAAAGTCGAATATGTCAAGTTTGAAAGTTAACTTTATAAGCACCAGATTTTCAACCCCCAAAACTGATTCTGTAGCCACTATTTAATAACATATTTTGTGCGGCCTGCAGAGACCTTTCTAAGTTTTGTTTTAGCCCGTGACTAGAAAAAGTTTGCCGACCCCTGTTTTACAGTATGTGTAGGCTACTCTTTCAACAATAATTAAATTGTTGCAGTTATTTACAACTTATTGATTTCGAAATCTTTTGCTATCCAGTATCGTAAATCTTACTGGTTGCGCTTTGAATTCATGATGAATTAATGATTTAAGCAGAGGGAAGCAATCTCATCCGTCCCATTGATGTTGTCAGTTTGTAAATATAGAGAATTTGGTTTTATTTATTTTTTGCTTTGTATTGCGGTCCGCGAAAATTCACTAATAGTGGTCCGTGGTCCAAAAAAGTTTGGGAAACCCTGCCTTACTTAAACCATAATTCTGTTTATCATAAATTACGTAAAAAATACAACAACCCTATAGATAGTACACTGAAAGCCATTGCAGACTAACCGAATCTGTCGATCAATGATGTAAGCAGGGCAGGCCAGAAAAACAACTAGCCTGCAGTTAGGTTCGAACTCACGACCTCCGGTCAAGCGGGGACCGTTGCTCTACCAACTGAGCTATGTAGGCTCAGAGAGGAGCGAGTCAAAAAACAACCATATGTCAATGCTTGCTTAATCGGTGAGTACAAGCAACTTCATATCGAAGGGGATCCACAGTACCATATCCTGTTAGTACAATCAACTTCATATCGAAGGGTATCCACATTACCATACCAACCCTATAGTAAATAAAATTCCACACAACAGATTTTTTTGTGTGATTATTAAATCATTTTATCATCTTCGTTTCATTAATAGATGATTGCTTTTACCATGATCATCAAAATATTTTGCAGTTTATTTATTTAGGCTACATTTTTCTTGTTAAAACTGTGCGATTTTAGTCTAGAATTCGTTTAACTGTTTCTTACCGTATTCCGTGTTTGTTTATTTAGACATAAAATTAAGACAATTTCAAGGTGATGTTAGACATTTCGAAGAACTTGTTATACTGTGAAATCTAAAGACTCGTAGAAACATACAAACTTTTATACTTGCATATAACCCCTGATGGCCAGAGAGACGTTCAAGTTGTGTATATTTTTGTTTGACTTCTAGCGTTTTAAAGCAGAATACACCACTTTAGTGTAATCTGTTTCCCTGCTATCAGTATAACATCTCATGACCAGGGAGGCGTTTAACTTTCGTTAGCATGTGTTGGCCTGGTATATAGTTTCTGGCGTGCTATAACAGAATACACCGCTTTGGCCTAATCTGTTTCGCTGCAATCATAAAAGCTTGTGAAGCGACTGCCTTTTGGAAAAAGGCTTTTCTTAGTAAAATAACTTTTGCTCTTACCAAACAACATATTTTACTCCCGCAAAATTAAGTGCGAAACCTGGAGGCAGTGTACACCTCTCTGATTGCACCTGTTTCGCATGTTATTCCAATCAAACACATTAACACCATGTCTGCCCAACTTAAAATTGTACAAGGAAGCAAAATACTAAAGTTGAATACAATATTAGGGATGGCGTTACACAGTCAAGTCATGCGTCATACAAAATAAATCTTGAACACTGTGTTTATTTGGTTTAAATTTGCAAAAATTTCGATTTAATAGGTTGCATACTAGGCACATAAAAGAGTTTTGCATATTGCTAAAAACAACAGATTCAAAGTATGTTACAACAGTGATTTTACTGACCAAGGCAGGGTAAAAATTTACTGAGTCAAATTGGAAAAAGTATAGCAAACCTTAGGTGTTAAATTATTTTAAGAGAATGATTATATCTGTTTTTTAAACATGTCACCTGGCCCAAATTTAATAACATGGCCATACGCATTATCTCTGTAAATTCTATTTATGAAATATATTTGTAGTAATTCATCAGTAATACATGAAGAGGCAAGGCCATGTAATAAAGTTTCACCCATCATAAAACGCAGGGAAGCATTGCTAGAAGCTTCTTTTATATGACGTTCATGAACTATGTTGCCAGATTGGACCATAAGTCAAAAAAAGCTTGAAAGTTTTCTTGAGGGTAAAGTATTTATGCGTCAAGTGCCAGTTTGTCATTGTCCCTGAGAATGGGATTTTAGTTTTAAAGCAGCAAAAATATAAATAAAAAAAATATTTTGATTGCGAAATATTCTAAAATTAATTTTGCACAGTCTTTACTAATGTATGAGAAAATGAAACCCTGGCCACTTCCCTTTCGCATCTAAGACGTAAGTTAAGGGTGGAAATTTTCGTAATTTATGGAAATTATATATAACATAGTAAACCACAAACCAATGTCAAATTAATAATATTTTAAAGCAACCCTGATAAGTAACGCTATTTATACAGCTCCACTAACCCCCTAAAAATAAAAAAAATGAACATTAACCCTGCAAATAACCCCCCGATAAAATATACAACAACCGCACCCCCTTCTAGTTTTTTTACTTTGTTTTGAAAATAGTTTGACTAACTTTTTTGATTATTCTTTTTTTAGGTTTGTGATGGAGATAATGAATTAAACAAAGACTTTATTTGCCATGTTATATCTTGCGTTTCTTGGCCATTCCCAAACAACAAGACGCCTGGCCTTAGCACTTTAGAAATGCACAATTCTTCAGAAATTTTGTGCCGACTTTTGCATGTGGTTTTTACTTTGGGTAAGATGAAGGTTTTATTCTATTGCTGAAAAAACATGGCTGCACTTGTGGAGAAAAAAATGATTTGTAACCTGTGACTCTTCAGAGCAAAATAGCTAGCAGTCCTAGCTTTTCTATAATAATGTTTTAAGTCTAAAATCCTAAATATTATGTAATTCAATAATTTCAATAAAATTATTGAAGCTGTAATTGTAATTGTTAACCAACGTTATGGCAACCTATTCATTTATTTCACTCTGAAGAAGGCGACTTGAATAAGTTGCCGAAACGTTGGTCAACAATTACCAGAAGAGCCATTGTTGATTAATATATTATGCCTGGTAGCAGCAGTTTATATATTAAAAATACCATGTTTGAGGATATTCTTTAAAATTAGTGTTAAAGGCATATATCATGTGGACAACAATACTATCTATACAAAACATGTTGGGTTAAACCATGCATAATATAGTACATAAAGCGGCTCACCTTAATTTAGAACAACCTAATAATGTCATTTGCATAATAATATCCAAACTTTGATTAATGGTACTTCTAAGATTGTTGGTAAAGGGCAGTAAACAATAGACTCTTCTGTATAAAGTTTTTTTTTTTTTTTACTTTTTTTGTTTACCCTAACCCTTTTTAATAAAAAAATTATGACAAGGCAAAGATAGGCCGAAATATGTAAAACCACATTTATTTTCGCAACTAGTTGCAGTTGGCTACCATTAAACAAACACTAGTTTTCTGAAAACTTTAATAAAAAAGGCCAAATAAATGGATTTCTTTAAATGAATTGTATAATTCAAGTTTTTCTAATTCAATGTAAGACAGCAAAATGCGGCTAATTCTAATTGTAGTCCAGTTTGTGAATTGCTTGTGTAATCCTATGTCTAATCTAATTTCAATTGTACTCATAATGTTACTTTGTACAATGGTATTTTCAGTATCACAGTCGAAACAAAGAATCAAAATAAATACTCTTTGGTCAGAATGACTTGTAGGTGAAAAGCATTGGCGGGCTATGCTTAAACATAGAAAAATTAACACAGAATATTTACAGTTCAGATTCAAGAACAAATTGCAATTTAAATTAAATTGATTGTAATTAAATGTAATTTTAGTTCAACTTCAACTTCTAGTTTTAATTTTGGTTTTCAAGGATTCGGTAATTCTAATTTTAAGTATTTTAATAAAAGTAAAATGATCTAATTCTAATTCTGAAAAACTTAAATGCTCTAATTCTAATTTAATTTTTAAAAACTAAAAAAATCTACTTGTCAAAGTCTGATTGTAGACAAGATAACATTCAAGGTAATCTCAAAGTATTTGAATCATTAAATGTCTTTCAATTGATTTGTGTTTTGAAAAGTCTTTTTAATGTTCAGCTAAGGTTATGTGTTTAGTTAGAACAGGCCTGAACAAAGTACTTATTTTCCATTAAAACTCATTTCCTTATTTTCCATTAACAATTTTTTCTTATTTTCTGTGCCAGTTTGACAATTCAAACTCTGTATTAGCATAATTTTAAAGTAAATAAAACCATATACAATTTCTTTCACTGTCTTTCCCAATTTTGTATGATTTGTGTTTCTGTTAAAATAACATTTATTTCTATATTTATTCACAATTGAGTCGCAACTAAGTTATTAAATAGTACATGTGTGCTTGTGAAGACTAACAGGTTTTACTGAAATCTCCCTGGCGTGTCAAAATTTTTAAATATAGAAGCCTTCATTAGGTATAAATAATGTATTTTTATGTTTTAGCTACTCAACAATTAGATTAACATTTTTTGTATTAACCTATTTGCAGGATCATATGAAAAAAATATTTTAAGGCTAAAAGAGGTGATACACAAGTTGGAAGGATTTTCAATGGAAATCATTGGTGTAGATCAGGTGGAATATCTTGCAAATATTGTTTCCGATTTGTACTCTTGGACAAGTATTCTTTTGAGTACCTCTGTTGAAACTTTAAAGGCTGACCCAAGAAGTATCATTTTTAGACTTTTTAAAATCATCTGCAGGATACCGCTGATCCATGAAGAAACAAACTTGGTCGGTACATTGTGTTGAATTACCTTTCCATTTAATATTTTAAATCATATTACAGACACCTGAAAATGTTAAAGCACTCCCAAGTGACACATTAAAGCAACAATCCTATGTTAAATGCATTGGACGAATCTTGCAGAAAAGTTCTATAGATCCACACCTCTGTACTTCTGAAATAAAGCAGAGAGTCTATGGTATTGTAATCTCCAGCTTGGAGAGCATTGACATGGCTTGTTGGGAAGGTGCAATAAAGTATTGTAATTTTTTTTATTTTAAACGTAGTTAGTTTGCTGTGGGGGATTTACAATGTTATGCGGGAGAGCACAGCTGTAATATAATTTTTTCCACCTCAGTAATTTAGTTTGTATCTCAAAATGGGCAGAGCTGTGCCATACAAAAGTTATTTATTGTGTCACATAGTTTGCTGCTTTTATATACCCAAACCTTAAGTTTAAGCTTTGTATCCATAGAGATCCTTAACCAGAAGTTGACGTCCTCTACATTGGGAAATATAAAATAAAGAATAGGGCCATTCCGTGTCAATTCACACAGTCAAGAAATTCAACCTCTCCGATTTTCCTTAAATTTTACACACCTTTTCACTATCCTATATAATGAACACCTGTAAAATTTGAGCGTAATTTGTCAAGAAACGCCAGAGTTATTGAAGCTTTTAGTTTGGGGGGGGGGTCTGCCAAGGGGGCTCAATTTTTCTATTTTGGACCATGTTTGATGCCCTATTACTGCTAAACTAAATAAGGTAACAACCCAATTTTTTACAGGTGATTGTACTTTTACCAAACATTAAAGAAAAATATAGTTTACATTGTCACTCTGAAAGGTCAAAGGTCATAGACATCCAAAGTTGGCCTTTCCGAGCACTCGGCTAAAATTTTCCCTAATTTTGAAACCTCGCCAACATCCCATTTTTGATTGGATTTGGCTAAAAATGGGTTGAAATGTTGTTCATAGGATTCTCTCTGAACTGCGAAAATTTCAGTACAAAATATTAAAGGGGTTGGTTGAAATGAAAAAAAAAAGCAAAAAGTGGGGTCATTTTAATATACCGGTTACCCATGACCCCAGTGAAAATTTGCACTGAAATTTTGTCCACATATTTACTAAGTTCATGGTTCTCAATGTTTTCTGATAGAAATTCTGTGTCAAATTTGGACAAAAACACAAAAATTACAAATGAAAAAAATTAAAATGTATTTGCAAATGTGTTTTTAACTATTGTTACCTCACAAGACACAAGTGTTATACTTGTGACTGTAATGTACAACTTGATAACTGGTGTATTTTTCTATTTTTTGGCAAGATTACTGTATAATTTACAAAAAAAGTCGTGCACATGCTATGTAAAACTTTATTTTCTCATTTGTTGTGCTATGTAAAACCTTATTTTCTGAAATGGCAATGAATTTAAACCTAGCAGCAAACTATAACTCAATTTTATACAATTTAAAATTGTGAAATAATAACTTGATTGTGACATAGATGCTGACATAATTACATTTGGCAAGAGTTTTGCTAAATTAAGCCAATGAGGGTGCGGACCAAAAGTTTGAGAACCCCTAAAATAGAGGTGGTCAATGTTTTAGTTTAACTACAATATATTGTTAAATGTCGTAATATTACTTGATATTATGGTTGGCAAGCCTGTCAATTGACCGCACTTTATTTAACCCGTCAAATACTCATATTAGATTCAAATGTTGTAAATTTGAGTTTTTAATAATCTTGGTTGTAACTTTTTTAAACAATTCAAATATGAAATGGTAGGGTTTACCTGATGCAAACACATGTTCTGTGGTAATAACAAAGTGTTTGTAATAGCAAAGTACTTTTATTTATTTAGAATAAATGCACCTATATAATGAATCGCGTTTGTCAATACTAGTTGGGGTATACCACAATCTGAGGCTACTTAAAAATTTAGAAGAACCAAATGCCTTATCTTTCATGGACCCTGGTGATGATTTAGAACAGTGTGGTCCAACTGCAGGCCCTTGGCCCGTGAGTTGCGCTTTTTTGGCCCGCGAAAGCTTCCATCTAGCAATATTACTTCAATTTTTGTTATTGTAATTGACAAAAAAAAACTTTGTGGATGATCCTTGTGATTTGTAGCACCACTAAGCAAAAGTGTATAATATCACATGTAATGAAACATTTATTGTGTTGCGTTAACTTCAATTGTGATGCTGACCGTAGCTGAACAAAGGTGTAAACTTCATAAAGTTAGTATATATGCCATAAGCAATAAGCCTAAAAATCGCTATTAAACACATTGGCCCGCAAGATTAAAAAAAATAGTTTCTGGCCCGCGATGAAAAGATGTTGGACCACGCTGATTTACAAAATTCAGAGTCACAAAAGTTGTTATGAGGAGTTAAAATATTTTTTTACTGATGTATTTACTTGTTGTTAAATCTCGGTAATAAACTTGTTGGCTCAACCTGGTGGTTGTAGTAATGGTAAAAATCACTACAATATATACTGCTATAGTATTGCTTGCAAGATGTGCATGGTTTTGCAAAAATTCGTATTGATAGTCTAAAAATAAAACATTGCACTTGAGCCAAAACGTTTGTATTTATTTAAAGTTAAAATCAAGGTTTATTTTTAACTTCAATTGCATTATGATAGTGTGTTTAGTATTTGACCAATTTGGCGAGTATTTGACCGGTCAAATGCCCAACCCTACTTGATATTGCTGAGAACTACTCATTTATTGTCCAAGATGCTGTGTAGGGGTTCGATAATAATCACTCAACAACCCTTCACCCTTTTGTAATATACTACAAAAAGTATGGAGCTTTAACGTCAAAAAGCTTGCTTGCTTGCAATATCAGATTATTTGGAACATTTAACAAGCATAGTGCATGCATTTATTGACCAAATAATTCCAATTATTATCAAATCACTTGGTTCAAAAAAAGATCTTTTTCAATGATGATACTGCTTTACTATACAAAACCCACAAAAAAGTATTTTTGCAATCATTCAATGGATTTTGGAACTGAAACTGAGTGGCATTTCTTTTCTAATTCTCATGGCAAAAGTCCATGTAATAGAATTGGTGGAACCACCAAAAGGTTAGCTGCATGTGTAAGTCTGCAAGCCGCTTAATGGCCTACATTTGTATTATTTTTCGGCAGTTCTGATTGACCTTGTTTCACATCCACAAGGGCAAATGAAATATCATCTGACAGTCAACGCATTTTTAAAGACTGACATGATTGTGGAATGAAGCTATGATGTGATCTTGTGCCTGTTATTGTTTTACACCATGCATATCACTTTTTCCAATTCAAATTTTGTGTTGAGGTCTTTAATTAAATTATACAGTAATCTGGCCAAAAAATAGAAAAATACTCCAGTTATCAAGTAGTACATTACAGTCACAAGTATAACACTTGTGTTTTATGAGGTAACAATAGTTTAAAACACAATTACAAATACATTTTAATTTTTTTTATTTGTAATTTTTCTTAATTTTTTTTTTATTTTGTAATTTTTGCTATTTTTCATTTCAACCCATGTTTCACAATAAATATCTCCTAACCCCGTTAATATTTTGTACTGAAATTTTCGCAGTTCAGAGAGAATCCTATAAACAGCATTTCAACCATTTTTAGCCAATTGCAATAAAAAATGGGGTCTTTGCGAGGTTTCAAAATTAGGGAAAATTTTATCCGTGTGCTCGGAAAGGCCAACTTTGTATGTCTATGACCTTTGACCTTTTAGAGTGACAATGTTAACTATGTTTTTTTTTAAATATTTTGTAGAAGTACTATCACCTGTAAAAAAATTGGGGAGTTGCCTTATTTAGTTTAGCAGTAATAGGGCGTCAAACATGGTCCAAAATAGAAAAATTGCGCCCCTTGGCAGACCCCCACAAACTAACAAAGCTTCATAACTCTGGCGTTTGTTGACAAATTACGCTCAATTTTGCAGGTGTTCATTATATAGGATAGTGAAAAGGTGTGTAAAATTTAAGGAAAATCGGAGAGGTTGAATTTCTTGACTGTGTGAATTGACACGGCATGGCCCAATACGCTTCCTATTTGCTTTAGAAGTAGTGTTTTTTATCAACATGATTAATAAAGTCTTTACGGAAACTAATGATAAATGTATTCAACTCCATGCATGTTCACTTGGCTTTAACCTGACGAAACATATGAGAAAAAACAGGAGTTGCAAGGGAAGCAAAAAATATTATTAGGGAATCGTGGTAGACAAAAATTCCATAAAAATAATAAGTTAAGTTAAATCATATCACATTGCACATAAAGAAAGCAATATCTTAATAGGTTAATTATGTTTGTACTAGACTAGTCCATCTAAAAAATACTTACTTCAATTCCTTTCTGATATACAACTTTTTATCACACTACTAAATATAGTAGAAATACACCACCTCGTTGGAACATTAGAACCCCCTGGCTATTTATATGACTACACTCCATTTTACTATTTACTGTAGTTAACTAACTTGTATTTGAAGTTATTTCTGCTTAGAATGGCACCATCTCATTCTAGCATTTTTGTAATTTGGTTATAATTGATTTTGCACTAGCCAAATACCCGGCGTTGCCCAGGTTAAATAGGGTATTTACTTACAAAAATAATATGCAGCCTTTTGCAATAAATTCGATATATATTGTGTGCATTGCCGCCATTTTGCGTGTTTACAAATGTATGAAGCTACCAAGCTGTTGATTGTTGATAACCTTTGCATATTTATGGTGTACCATTTTCCGTGTAAGTGTAAATAATTTTTTTTTAATTTTCTGGTGTTTCGCTATGATTGGATAGCTTATGATAGTAAAACAGCGGTGGCAAGGCAGTTGGTCGACCCTATGCTTTTAGCCGAAAAAAATATATCCAACAATACCAGAAAACCCTTGGTATGGAAACGGTCCGTGTAAAAGTGGCAATTAACGATTGGCGTCATATTTGTAATCGCGGTGCCAATCGTTCTCGGGTGGCCATCAAGTTGTTCCCTGTTAATCTCCATTTCATATTATGTTGACCCATAACATGTCAGTGTGCTCATATCTTTATAACCAATGATTTAAATATTACTTGTAGAAATTTAGGTTGTAAGCGAAAAGTAATGCTTTGGTATTGTTTCTAAATTAGGTCGTCCAAATGCACATTTAAAATAAAACCTTTTTGGCACACAGACAGTGTTGTTGTGGCAACACCATTACATTTTACCAAAGGCGATGGTCGGCCCACCAATACACATTTTCGGTGCCATTATTCTTAGAATGGTTTAGTAAATAGGCGCTAACCCAACCGGCTCCAATGTAGCAAAATTTTGTGATATGTATTTCGATCGGAAATCACTAAGAAACTTAAGCCCCTTTTTTCACGGCGTTACACATTCGGTAAATTAACATTTTAAAACATGTGAAGTTTTATTTTGCTTTTCACCGCTCATAGAAAACATGCAGCTTAAATTGTTAAACAGCATATGTGTTGGCTGCCCTTGCCTAAAATGGATTAACGAAATACTTTCCCACAATTGGAGTCACACCTTTAAGCTTGTGTGAAAGCGGCATTTAATTGGATGGCATGTTAGTAATTATCGCATATATCTGCGTAATGTGAAACATATTATTAGTCGTGTTCGTAAACTGAAATTTCCATAAATTTTACATTTTGTTAAAACAGTAATAAATTGCAATATTGTGTGTTTGTTTTGAACCCAACGGCTAAAAATGTCTAGGTTGTAAACATTAAAATTTATTTTTATTACGGCAATATACCTAGTTTAATTGATATGTCCACGCAGGTACTTGAACTTGAAAAAAGTTTTGCGATATGTCGCAAGCGTGCCCATGGCAAAGCGAGCACACTTTGATGTCTCCGCTCCTTTTGTTAGGTGGCAATTCACTTCCTTACTCGTGCTCACAGTGTGACGTCACCGCTCTTTAATATCAAAGCCAGTTACTGACCTGCAGACAAACTTTGCCATTTTTTATAAGAGATTAATAATGAATTAAATGTTATTCTAGTATTTAATACATTCTCGCTTTGTAACATAAGAAAATATTTTTTTAGTCAAGAATTTAAACACTTTACTTTTTTTTAGAAATTCCATCAATAAGTTTTTCGTCTGTGATTTTTAACTTGTTTGATTACCTTAATGTATTACCCATGACTTTTCAAAAACTGGCATTTGAAGCATTTATTGATGCCTTATCAAGACCATACAGATGTGAAAAATGTTGTGTAAAACGGTTGAATAGAAAAAGTGACCAATGTCAGGTAACAACTATTTACCCACATTTTTTAAACCATTGGGTAAATTTTAGAACTTAATTCATATTTATGTTATAGGCATGCATTTATCTTCGTTCAAGAACAATTTGTTCCAATACTATACTTGCATGTATGAGTGCATCTTGTAGCAAAATGATTGAAAGGAGCTACTCAGTACAGATCATTGAATCAAGTATTATGAGTTACATTGAAAGTATTTCAGGTAATCATAGGTCTTTACTTTAACGAACAAATTCTGTCGTATATATGTTTATTGTTAAGAGAAAAAAGTCTAACCACTAAAGTGGTAAAACATACTTTAATGAATTTCCAAAGATTAGAAATAAGCAAATGGCACAGGGTAGCACCCCCAGTTTTAAAAAAACTGAAAGCATACCTTATTGGCTTGTACTTTTTTGTAAAATCACTATATTTATTTTGTCAATGTCGCACAAGTTGAAATTAATAGGCAAGAAAGCCTTTCGGTTTACAGAAGGAAGTCATAATTTATTGTTGTGCCTTCTAAAATGGCCGTTCCTAGTTTATAATATACACATGTGACATAAACATTAACTAAAGTACAAGCTATAGTAAACTCACTCTCCTACATTGGAAGTATGTTAAAGTGACTTGTTTTGTTTTAGTAGAAAAAATTACTCCAAATGAGACATCGCACTCTTGGTACACTAACTGTTGGATCACTATTACAAATAAGTTAAAAGAGTTAAATGTGGATGAGGTAAGATTTTTAGATGCAATTTTGTTTAGATTGAAAAAGTAGCACAGTTTTGTTCATTTAAATGTTTAAGTCACTTTGTATTTTAATTAGGAATTTACCAGAATATGTATTGCATCCTCTTCATTGCTGACCCTATATGCTGTCATGCTGGATGTCGAATTTGTACCTGATTTTTTGGGGTGTTTAAATAAAAGGAATACTAACATGATAGAAACTACAATTAACAATTTGCTTGAATTGACAAATAAAATTTTGGCATGGATATCAGATGTTCCTCCACTGTAATTATGCTTTTTAAACTGGTTTAGTTTTGGATAACTTATAATTATTTTTTATAACAGATCAAAGAACGAAGGCAAAATAATTCTTCTAGTAGATTATTTTCTTTATTTGTGCTCGGTTATGTGGAATTCTGCTGCATTAAATGAACTTACTGGTAACTAAATAAAAAATATTATATTTTATCTTCATTCAAGATTATATTTCTATTTTTAATTTAGGTGTGTCAAATGATGATATTGCAGGGGCTATAGTTGGACTTTTACCTATCCTGCACGATTTTTTAATTGATAAAAAAACAAATGGAATGTTGGGAAGTATTGGGATTAGCAGTCAATCACCTTTTACTTTAGGTCTTTAATTGTAAAATTTCAAAAAAATCTTTGAGAATTCTTGTATGTTTAGTAAATATTTTTATAGAATTCCGCTTAATAGCTCGATCGCAAGACTTGTTTTTAAAGCAATGGATTGCAAAGGTTTATGAAAAATCTGATGAAAATACTGGACGAGCAGATACAGTGAGTGTAATCTCGATTTTCGGTTACATTTTACAGAAGATTGTGATGTGTGGGATGCTCTTTTTTAATGTATGCAAGTGCTGTAGTCATTTTTTAGATATTATCAACACATGATTATATATTTTCTTCATTTGCAACATTTAGAAAAATTATTTGAATATGCTTCCAGGCATTATATCAATTGTAAAATCGTTGTTTGGAAAAATAATTTTAATAAATATACCAACGCTTCAAAAACCTGTACAGGAAACCTTCATCAGGGTAATGATATTGTAACTGAGCAAAAAATGCATATAGAAGTGAAAGAATAAAACAAAAATACATTGGAACTAGTTTACAAGACAATGTGGGAAAACAGGATTAACCCAATAACACTACATGCGCTAACTAGGCTGGAGCTTTTTAATTGGGCTAAAATAATAAGCTGGTGCAATATATGTTAATTGTATTAACGTAATTATGTATTGCCCAAGGTTCTAAAAAGACACAATAATGGTACTCTGGCCTAGAGTAACAAAACACTATTGTTCACAATTGATGTTATGACTTAACTGATTGCATGACTGGCTGATTACACTATTTGAATCATTTATTTGACTTGAAAACTTTCTATTTTGTCTCAAGGCATTGAGGGAAATGAAGAACATCGCAAATAGCAACAAGCAGTACGAAACATATATAAGTAATATTGAAGAAGTGTTGAGCATTATGAACGACCCTAATCTAGAAATAATAACTTACCGAAAAGTGTTTTTGAAATTTGTGCCATGTTATTATTCACATTTGTTATACCTATTTCATTTAATGGACAATCTGTAAATTTGAGTAAACTGTGCTGGTGACACCTCTGTTGTGTTGTTTAAAATGATTTCTTTGTTGACAGTTTAAAATTAAATAGTTACTATGGTTTTGTTATAATTGGGATAAATTGACCAATGAAATTATAGTTGGAAATTTTAGATCCGTGTCTTAAATTTATACAGAAATTGTTTTGTTTACATATGTTTGTGTTTTTTATAATGCAGTGGTCTCCAACCTGTGGGTCGCGATCCAAAAATTTTTGTTGGTTGCTATGACTCACCATATTCCTGCTGTTTCACTATTTCTGTATTTTTTGACATTGGCATCACACTAGTAAATGTGACTGAGTGCATATTTTACATAAAATATCATTTTAAGCTCTCAAGAGCTGCTCACTTAACTTGATATTAAATAAAAATTAGGTTTTTAAGATTTAGCGCAGCGAATGTCCCACTTTGGCAAATTATTTTAAATTTTGTTATTAAACTTGGGTAACATGGTTTGCAGATATAAGAATTAGGCTTTATATTCCTTATTATGAAAGTGGATGCAGCAAAACGCATTTTGTATAACTCGTTTAAAGTAAAATATTCAACAGTTTCAACGAATATTAACTTTTGGACTTTGATGCAATCAACGTCTGAACAATGCTGATCCGTTCGTTTTCAATAACATGGTTTGTGAAGTGGGATTCAATGCAATAAGCATATTAAAAAAACAAACCTATTATTCGCTTGGAAGTAGAGCATGACATGCGGTTATACTTATACAAATAGAAGACGCGTTGCAAAAAAACAGTGGATACTGTGCAGGCCCAACCTGGATGTAATATATTGTTGAAACAAATTTTCGTGTGTTAAATACAAATTCATTTTTTAAATAAAACTTCCCCAAAGCAATCTTTTTTTGCAAATGTGTAGCACAGTTCTCTGCAATTATTTACAGTTCATGCATATTCGCTTGTGTTACTTTGTTTTAGTACTATTCTAAATATTTTTATATTGATATCTGAAAACAATATGCGTCGCAATGTAATTGTTAATCTTGGGCCCCTTATTAAAAAGGTTGGAGACCACTGTTATAATGTATTCGTGAGTACATTACTGTTATTCATAACAATATGTGAATTTCCATGCGAATCATTACAAGTGTTGTTTTGCCTCCCAGGCAAAAGTTCTATTTACCCTGAGGCAATTTCAATAATACAACAATTCTTTCCATACTGCCAGAGTTTATTTTAAGCCATGAAGCACTTGTATATCTATCAGAATATTTTGTATATAGGAGTAGTATTGTTATGTTTCAAATTTCTACAAGAGTTTGTTACCAGAACATTACTTAAAAAAAAACATATCAAAAGTGACAAACTTCAGGAAAGAACATCTCACAACTGCCAGAGGTACTGTATTTTTATGCTAAGGGCAACAAAATATACCTTTTTATGGATGTTTAAAGACAGCATTTTTAAGTTCATTGATCTATGTTAAATAACAATTTCCTTTTGCTGTCTTGAAAATTAAAAGAAAACTGAGCAATGTAAAAAGCTATGTTTATCAGGAAATTTAGTAATATTATGCTTTAGCGTATGAATACAAGGTAAAATGTCTACAATAGCAAGGTAAAATGTCTACAATAGCAAACTGGCAAATAGCTTATCTAAATGTTTTCAAGATGTCAATTTAATCTTAGCTACCTTCAACCCAAATTATGCCCAAAATATTGGTTTCGAGTTGATCCTATGAAGACTTGTATTCCATGGCTTGGGTGTGAAATGATTGATGAACTACAGATTGGGAAAAAAAAAGTCCAAGGGGGACTTGGTAAAATGGTAGGTTTGGCTATCTTGTGTTTTATCATAAGTTACAGTTTTATCATCCCTGAAAAGTGTTAATTTTAAGATATTACCACAAACAAAATATTTTTTGTGTATATTTACTAATGTTTACTTAAGATTTCATCTGCATTTTACAATTCTAGAGCATAACTACTAAAATGGTCATTATATTGCAGGTTTATTCTGTTAAATGGTATGATAAGTCAACATCCACTCATATACCATTTGCTCTTGTTGAGTTGAGGCCTGATAGGATTGATTGGCAAAATACAATCAAAAGAGTACATGCAGGCATATCTAATCTGATTTATTTGCAGCCCAGTTTACATGCAATACAGGTAATTGACAGCTTGTTTTGATCCATTGTTACATACCAAAAAAATTAAAGTTAAATGTAGTCTAAAGTAAGTTTACAATCATTTTTAATCGCATTAATAATAATTCAACTGTAATTTAGCAGAAAGATTAATCACAAAACAATTTTGCTTGCTTAGGAGTTTTTTAGGGCCACATAATAAAACAATGCCTCCGTATGTTTAACAGTTTTCTTATTTTCAACTACTTTTCTGTGAACTTAATTTGTGGCGTAAATAAAAAATGTTAAAGCAACATCTGTTTTTACTTTCAGATACTGTCCTAAATATCTATAATTTTACATTGATTTAAGGCCAAATCATTGTTTACATTGTTTCAGATTACTGGTTATTGTAATCAGGACAATAAGTTGTTTCTTTTAACTGAATACTGCAGTAAGTTTGGAGACCTGTATCACTTCACAAAAAGTCAATATTTTTTAAATATTTCCCCCCAAAAGAAATTAATGCTAGCAATTAATTTTGTTCAAGCATTTGTGGTTCTTCATTCCTTGTCGAGAGTGCATTGCGATCTTCATGATAGCAACCAGGTAAAAATAAGTGAATATCATTGTATAATGAAACTAACTTGTAGTTTTTATCTAAACATTATGTTATATGTTTTAGGCAATGGGACAATTCTTAGTAACTAACGACATGAGAGTTGTTTTAAATGATGTTGATGAAATGCCAATTGATGACCCCTCAAAAAATCAAATTGCCTTTTGCCTGTAAGTTTTTTTTTTTTTTTGCTATTTAAATTTTTTATTTTTGCTAAATATAAGTGGTTCCAATGTATATTTTAGTTATTGTCTGATTTCTATCTAGATCTTAAGAGAAAAAGTGGTGAAAGTCTGACAGCTGGCTTTGCATCACTGGAATGCAAAATATAAAAAGTGACTATGATATGCTATTTCCATGGCATTGCTGATTGCACATTGACACTAATTTTTTTGTTTCTTATATAACTTGGTGCGGTCTGCGCCGACCAAGAAGGTTATTTTCCAGATATAGATTTTGGTGTTAATATATTCCACCTGTGATATCAGGTCTCCTGCAGTGTTTCTTAACTGTGGCCCTTGCACTTATGTGTTGGGCGGGAGTTTAATGATTCAGCATCACAAATACAGTGTAATATGAATTATTATAATACAAGGTATATATAAATCACAAAAGACGCCAAACTCTAGGGCTAATGTAACTACTCAAGGCAGTTAAGTTAAGGTAGAGCAGGCCTGTACAACATAATGCCATCATGTGACCAAATAAATGCGAGCAACGTGGGTACTTCTTTTACGTGCCTTGTGTTACACATCTTTTCAAATTACAAGTTTTGTCATTTTAAACCAAATAAAACCAATATTATAAAGGTTTTCAGCTGCCTATTTACACATTATATCCACATTTCTTACATTGCAAAGAGACACACCTTACACATGGGCAGAAAATCAATGCGTTTCTGTTTTACTCAAACACACACCTTTGCCCACTAGATTTATTGGAAAAATTGCATAAGAAAAATATTGAGTAGGCGACTTCAACAGAACTTGTTTTTCACAATGGACATTGAATACAATGACTTTGGTTGTCCAAAAAGTTAACTGGATTTGGAAACCTGCAATATATGAACCGAACAAAATCCACACTGATGAACAGCATAAAACCTAGTGTAGATGCCAGCCACAGTTTGGCCACCTTTGTCCCAATGTTCCAACGCAAGCGGGAGATAAAAGTTCCTCCAAACACTTTCACCAAAAATTAGGGCCAGTTGTTATGGAAGCTAGATGTAAAGGCAGTGTAAAATGTAGGGCTGGGAAACTGAAGCCAAGGATTTTGCCAGAGCCATTTTATTATTTTTTATTACATTTGCAGAGCTCGAGCAATTTTTAAAATTCGTAGAGCTGAAGCTATGTAATTTTTATCTGCTGTAGTAGCTCAAATATAAAAAAATTAAGCAATTTAGTAAGGCAAATGTCAATTATTTATCTTGGTGCTGAAAAAAATAAAAAAGGTAAGCCTACAGAGCCATTTGCTGAGTAGTTATTGGAGCTGGAGCCTAAGTTATTTACTGTGGTCCCCATCCCTGGTTAGATGCATCAGTTGACAATGCATGGTAAAATTATGGCACTGAAAGGTTACTTGTTCAACTCATCTTTTTTTTAACATTTTTGATATCTTATAAATATTGCTGAAAACAGTGAACATAGATTTCTTGCGATGTTGTTTTGCAAAGTTTAACGGATGCGAACTTAACTGGAATGTAACTGTCGCAAACAATAATTAGTCAAAAATCTGGAAAATGGTAATTGTCTGACAGCTAGTTGACATATTTTTTTAAATTGTATTACATTTAATTTCATCTTTATGTATAGCCAAGTCAAGTCTCATTAGGACCCATACAATCTACATACATCGATTAAGATAAAAAAATATTATGCACTCCCCAAAATGAAAAAAGTTGAATGCTTTTTAAATAAATTAAAAAAAACTTCCAAATTAGGAGTTTTCTCAGAGCAACAAGCTAATATTTTATACACTTTATAACATAACGGGAACAAGATTCACAGGTTTTAGAGAGTGTTGTATTTTAACACATAGTATGCAGTGACTGGATGGCCGCTTTTAGTCAGGGTTGCAGAGCGAGATGGACTTTTCCTTGTGCAGAAGCGTTTGAATCAATATAGCATAGGGTAAAGTTTTCAAACCGAATACTATGGATAAATAAACAAGTGAAATAGTGGATTCCTCTTTTTTCTTTTATGCTGGTTAATGCTTGATTTTTTTTATATATATTGCGGACCGTATTTTCCAGGCAGCACTCCGACTCGAGTTTTATTAAACCTACTGGACAAGCCTTGTATACATTTACTTAAATATCATTATTTTATAACCTTCGGGAATTTTTATTGCAGGTTTGAGAGCTTTTGCAAAATGATGAATAGAAGCTTTTTGGCACCAGAACAACGATATACCACCAATGAATGTAGAAATGCAAAAGGGTGGAAAGCATCACTAAAATCTGATGTATGGAAGATACCTGATATTTCAGGGATTTTACTACAACCTGGAAACGTATCACAAGAAACTGAAATTGCAAAAGTTAAAAAATTATTACAAAATATACATGATGCTTGCAAAGAACTTGAACCTTGTCAGCGTACAAATGCAACCTCAGTCTTGCAAACATATCTGTCGGTGTTTAACAATTTGTATGGAAATTGTGTTTATGAATGAACACCGAATTAATATTCGCTACACAATATAAAATTGGTGCTATGAAAAACCTATAACTACTAGTATGTTAGCTAACCAAAGAAGTTAAGGGTGCATATAAGTAGAAGTTTCTCAAAAATTCTGTTTAGCATTTTAGGTTTGCTATATTCACTATCTTTAGTGATTGAGGTTTAATAACTAAAGGTGGAAGTGATACTAATCAAAGTTGCATCATAAATCAAATTAACATAATTATTTTTGTGAGTTGTTTCTATTTAAATGTTTTTTTGTTTTTAAGTCAATATGGCGGTGGTGCAGTCACTTGATTTACTAACAATAAAACAAGCCTCAATGTTTTAACCAGGGCTTTGGAGCGTCGAGCAGGAGCTGGAGCCAGTTGTTTAAAAAATAGCTCCGGCTCCGATGTATTTCATAAGATGCTATGCTACTAGCCTTCCACTAATAGCTGAATTCACATAATTTAACAGCAACTCTTCACAAAATTAGGAATTATTGCCTCTTTGGCGCACCTTTTGTAACTAACCATTGTGGTGTTTCATTTGTGAATATTTTGAAATGCTAAATATTGCAAATTAAGTGTTCAGCCTTAAACCTCAGTTTTTGACGTAATGGAGCCGGAGCAGTGGTATCAATAAGCTCCGGAGCTGGAGCTAACCTATGATAAATGAGAGCTCCGGAGCTGGAGCCCGAGCCGTTTAACATTTACGACTGCTCCAAAGCCCTGGTTTTACTGCAGAATATTATGGACCATTTGCTAAATTCCATTTCATCAAAATAGACCAGCGAGGCAGCAACACATCAAAGCCACCCTCAGTGTTGTTCGCTCTACCATAACACTATATTACAAGAGAAACTCACAAAGAGTGTATACCTTAAACACACAAATACGTATTACGACATCGGCACCTTAACCTTAACACTATATAGTTAAAACAGAAAACCGTCATAGTTTAAAAGATTCAAGCACTCTGTGAAACAAATTAGAAAGTCAGTGAAGTCCCAAGGCATACGGGGACGAGTTCCAACTAATAAAGCCACACAGGCAACGGTTGATATAGGCCAGGCTACACAGTGGGTAAAGTGAAAACTCATTTTTCTTTTAAATCAAAATTGAGGGGATCTAAAGTGCTGACAAAACATCTAAACCCATCAAAAAATGGATTTGGGGAGCTGCCTCCTTGACTGGACCTGACTACCTCCCCCTAAAGGTCACGCAGAGGTCAACACGGCCAAAACTATTTTAATTGATGTGCTAGAGAGTTGGTTAATGGCTCATAAGAAGAAGAACATACACGTTTCTATTCATTATAAAGGAAACTTTTCTTCTAAACGGTAAAGAAACCCATATAATTTACAAAAACCTAAATTTTATGAAAATTTCCTAAATTGTTCAAGCAAAAAGGTCTACCACAATCAGGGCATCCAATGGCAGAAAAGTCTAGACTTTTAGACCTTGAGGTCCTGGCAATGCACTGATTTGGACCTTTAGGTAAACTCCCGGCGTAGATAAATTAAAAATATTCATTAAAAGTTCAGAAAAGATAACAAAAAGTATGAGATAGGATTAATAACACTTGACCCATCTAAACCCTAACGCTAACCCGAATCCTAACCCAAATAATGTGCGTTATTTTAATAATTCTTTAAATGCTCGGGAAAAAAGCCCAAACTCGGATGGTCATAAGATGGTTTCTCGTCCATTGTATTTAAGATTATTACGTCACAAATTGAGGTATTGGGGCCTGAAGCGTTATAATTATTAAATTATCGCACATTATTTGGGTTAGGGCGCTGGTTAGCGTTTGGGTTTGGTTGGGTCAAATATTGTTAAACTTAATCTTCTTATGCACATTTGTTAATGCAAATTAGTGCATTGTCCAAGACCTCAAAGTCTAAAAGTCAGACTTTTTGATCCTTTGAATGCACTGATTGTCGTAGACCTTTTTGCTTAGAACTGCACTGATTTCTGACGGATGGGGTGTTGTACCGGTATTCTAAAATATTTTTGAAATTATTAGGACATTTTGCATAAAAAATCTAAAAATACTGCATCATTACACATTGATAACCATCCAATCACGATACTGATATTGGACACTATATATAGGCTTTCCATACGTCCCGGTTAAGCCGGGACAGTCCCGGTGTCCCTCCCGGTTAACCAATTTGTCCCGGATTTTTCAAATTTAAGAAAAAAACTAAAAATGTATAACTCTTGAGTTAGCCATTTAGCAATTCTTTCTCAAAATTACGTAATACTTTTTACTTTTGATTTTTGGTTGGAAAGGCTGCCAAGCAAATTTTTTTAACATAAATTAATTATTTTCCAGCGGGTGTTGAGAAATATTTTTCTGGGGGACGGTTGCTGGGGCTAGATTCATTTTTTGCGTGGTGAGTAAGAAAAAATAAATGGATATTATCCGGCGGGTGCTGGGAGACATCTTTTTGAGGAAGGTAAGCGAGCGCCGTCGCAAACCTCTCATCGGTAAGTAATTTTTATTTTCAAGGATTTTTTTCACGTATGACGCAGTTTGGTGCCGGTATCATTCAGTCTAAACAATTGCTGTTACAACCTAAAGTTTAACGTTTGTTAGTAATTCTGGATTGATAAATGTCGCGAGTTTTCAGCATAACAAATCAAATTAAAATCATAAGATATTGATTGTGTAGCGAACCAGCGTCTGTATTTGTTATTTACCGTACTGTGTTTGTTGTGCGTGTGCTAAAAAGTCTGCTAAATTCTTTCTGGCGTATTTCCTGTTCCCTGCATCCTGCTCATTAACTGGCTAGTTTTAATCCCCAACGCATTCCCTTTTACTGCAACGTTAGTTGTATCCGAATTCTACAAAACGACAGTCAAACAGATGCATGCCTTACTTGCGAGACGTGTTTTTACTGCGCTGTAAGCTCTTTTATTGAAAGCGAAGTATGCTAAATTATGTGAATATACAATAAATCTATAAGCGACCTTTAAGTATATGCTCTTTAAATTACAATGGCAGTTTGTTTTAGTTTCGATTTAGTGGAGTCAGATAGCACTGTGGGCATGTCTCGCCTTGTTGAAATATACAATTGCCTTAACAAAAACAAGTTTTAATGTTTCCAACTTAAGACTTATATGTTTAAAAACTTCTTGATGTCTGTTACCGCGCAAAATTTAGGTAGAGTTCGCAAAATTACGCATTTAAAGCGGCGGTTTTAATAGTAACCAATTTTCAGTTTCAAACGAGATTTTACTAAAGTTGTACGCAGTGTGGTACCAGGATTCGTATTTGCTGAATGCGAACAATGGACCTGGGCGAAGTTGGCGCGTTGGATTGGTTTTGGGCAATATCTGCAAAAGTTGTGACGATACAAAGTTCAAATTTCTACACAATCCTTATATTGCTTACATCTTTCCAGCAATCACACTTTTAGCGAAAAATATTAATATTCATTTTTATTCAGGTATATTAACACCAAATTTTCAAACTTTCTCGCTAAT
Organism: Ascidiella aspersa; assembly: GCF_963924565.1. Lineage (NCBI taxonomy): Eukaryota > Metazoa > Chordata > Ascidiacea > Phlebobranchia > Ascidiidae > Ascidiella > Ascidiella aspersa. Next base: position 17,574,863 of record NC_139453.1, read on the forward strand.
TTTTTCACGAATAAACTACAAGACATACTCTTCAAAATGAGCCATAGCTTGTAGTCAATATCAATCGGGCCTTGCTTTAATATGCGATCAAAAATTTCATAACTGCTCCAGTTCGACATATGGCCTCTCGATTTCAAATGCCCCAAATACCATCTAATATTCACGTTAGAGATCTGAAATTTTCACACACGCCTTATTATAGCTTCAGCAATCTAGCAATCACACTTTTAGAAAAAATATTAATATTCATTTTTATGAATATTAATATTCATCTATATTAACACCCAATTTTCAAACTTTCTCGCTAATTTTTTCACGAAATAAACCACAAGACATACTCTTCAAAATGAGCCATAGCTTAATTGTAGTCAATATCAATCGGGCCTTGCTTTAATATGCGATCAAAAATTTCATAACTGCTCAAGATTTATCGCAGCTACCATCAGCGTCAACGCCCGACGAAATGTTCGCAGAGGAGTTTCCACTTCTACCTGTTTTCCCGGTTTCCATTGCGAAATGATGGGTTGTACCCGTAACCAATTTTCAGTTTCAAACGAGATTTGACTTACGTTGGACGCAGTATGGTACCAGGATTACGTATTTGCTGAATATCTCGCAATGCGAACAATGGCTGCTACAACTTCAGGTTTTACGTTAGTGAGTGTTCCCTATTGATATACGTCACTGGTTTTCGTTAAGTGAAAGATGTTTGACGTGCTTAGCCGATTGGTATTTAGTCGTTTTATTTCAAATAAGCACACATTATTTGCAATTTTGTTTCAACAACTGTAAAATTTTAGTTTGTGAAGACGAACAATTAGAAGTTTCACAGTCACACAGATAAATGCGATGAATTATAACACGTCATCCGATAAAAAAAATGCTGTTTCCACACAGGCTAAAAAGAATGTGACTCCATTTGTCATTTAGTTAACCCATTTCAGGCACAATAAGCAAAAAAAAGTCAAGGGACGACCAACATAGCCTAAATGCTTTATAACAATTAACGATTAGAGAAATTAAAATGTTTTGTTTAGAAAAAATTAAAATGTTTGCGACTTTACGCACTAGTTAGCACTCAAGCCAAACATTACTTTTTAGTAACATATGATAAGTAACCTTTTTAAATCATCGGCAATAACACGCGCCTCAAGCAAATGACGCAGAATACAACCTAATATGTAATAGTTTTAACAGGCCAGCTTGATGGAATCTTGCATTTTGTTTAACTTATGCTTTAGAATGATTTGGTCCACAGTGCCTTTGCCAAGATGTAGGCTATCCTACGGCCTAAAATTATTGCTGCTTTCACGATGGCCGCATCATATTTTAATTGTAGAAAGTATTTACCCAACTCATTGATTCACAATACAGACATTACTTTCGGCTACAATTTAAATTACTCAGACAAACCACCCTTAAAACTAGGGCCCTGAAAAAAAAAACCTGACAAAATATAAAACAACCGCAACCCCGTTAAGTTAATTATTTGCATTAAATTCTTTTGTATTAGGTCTACATTAAGTTTATTTGCAGTTTTCAAAATTCGTCCCGGATTTACGTTTCTAAAAAATGGCAAGTTTAACTATATACTGTTTGCAAACGAATTGGTTCTTTGTATGGAAATATATGGCATGACTTTCCCCGATTTAATTTTTTACCGAATCAGCCTCGTCTTGCAAATCAAGAAAATATATGGAGCTTGTGTTATTTGCTTGACGTGACGCTTGACTGCTTGATTGAGACATCTCAGAATAATCTGAGAGATGTTTTTCCAATTGCTTCAATATCAAGGTCAGAGATTGTTTTGGTAACGGGAGTGTGTGTATATCCATTAAATTCTATAAAATCTTCTGGTGGACTTCGCTTTTATGTTTTTCTTGAAATGATAAAGCGTGGAAGATAACGACCAGGGTTGGTGTCATCTGATTGAAACCCATGTTATGGTTCAATAAAATTACCTGTACCTTCAAAATCCCCATGGACAGTTATCTTGAAACTACCCGGACTACCAAGACGGCAAATGTCTTCGTGTTTATCCCCTAACATTCCCACAAGGATGTTTTGGATGAGCAAAAAATGCATTTGTTTGCAACACTTGCAACGATTTTTCCTTGATTTGTTTATTTGAAAATCGTTGTAGGCTACACCAATCATGCATAATATTATCGATATGGTAAATAGAATAACCGCAAAACACAACCAAAAAAGCTCAGCAAATATACATCTGTGGGGCGCAGCCACAATGGAATAATATTTATTGCAAATAAACAAACGACAAACAGTACTTACAGGTACTTGCGACATACGTACAATAATTACCTCCAATGTACGCGATCTAGACTCCAGAAGTGAACAGTTTGAGACTGCTCGTTTTTGGTATAAAATGAAATCCCTTGTATACTTTATACCAGATGGCGTTAATTAAATTTCATAACAATGCGGTTCTGCCACGCAAAGAAAAACAGGAAATTCTAAGGAATTTACGAAACACGAGTATAGCAATATGTTGACAGTTTGATGAATTCACACAGGCTTTTGTGACGACGTTACAATCCAACAGACTGTTTCAATTGAATGACCGGAGTTTAAACCCGGTAACAATATGGAGCGCAAACCGCTACACATCTTATTCACTACATTTTTTTCAAACTATAATTGGGGTTCGGTAACCCCTGGCACGCGTGCCAATTATGGCACGTGAGATGATTTTTCAGGGCACGCCAAATGATTTGAGGCGCACGTTATATCACCTTAACAATCCGCCCGCGGGTTTCGGTAAGTTCAATAATTCCTAGATGGGAGCATCTCTTTGCGGCAAAACAAGCAGTTCGTATTGAATTGTAATTAGTTTTTCTTTCCTGAACATTTGTTGTATTTTAAGGCTGGTCCGCGACAAAATTTTAGTTTTAAACCGGTCCGCAGTGCAAAAAAGGTTGCCGACTCCTGCTCACTATCTCTAACCTACAGTAGTCTAACGTTACGTTACGTTCAGAGAACGTTTAATTTTTGCTGTTTTTTTCGTTTGCCTTCGAGTTTGTTTAAGTTATTATTTTTAGGCAATAATTGAACTTAACAGTAATCGAATTTTGTTTAATAGTAATTCTGTGCTGATTTTCTTTTTTATGCTGATTTTCGGGATGTTTGGTTGTTTTGGGATTCTCGGATTAATTTTCGATAGGAAATTAGGTGTTACTGGCCGACTCGATCGCAAATATTGATCTATTTGTTTTGCTGTTGGCGGCTACGAAAAAACCCTACGTTTTTTGAAGTGAATAATCACACACCTTTGTTTTATTAATAGGCCTTTTTACATGTGAGGTTATGTTTCAATTTTTTCTGGCGCAATGTTTGCAATAACAATCAAGAACAGGGGTGGGCAATTATTTTTAACAGCGGGACGCATGAGAAACTTAAAATGTTGTGGTGGACCATGGCCAAAAATAGAATCTCAAATACACGCAATAAAACAAATAAGCTAACGAACTTCTTATTACGGTTGAAGTAGTTGTGCGAAAATGCGCAATTTAAGTCAAAATTAAAGAAAGCCACAACGTGTCGCGCGAAGCCCGAAAAAATTGCGACTATATTGGTTCTAAAATGCAAAGTTTAATTTAGAATTAGAGGGGCATGATGACACATTGAAGACAGATAAAAAAATATAGCCTACATTGCATGATATATTGGCGTTTATCAAGTTGTGGGGCGCGTTGACCCAAAATTTAATATTAAAATAGCCTACGTGAAATTTCGCACAAAAAAACTTTTTTTCTGTTTTTAAGGCTTTAAATTACCGATCTTGCGGTACAACGGCCATATTGAAAAGAGGATATAAATGAGGAGAAACACACAACATAGCTTTAACTAAATTTGGTCGAAAAAATGTGAATCGGTATAATGTTTCAGAGTTTAGAAAACAACGGTCGGTATTTCGTTCATATTTTAAAGACGGAATACTTTCGACAGAAGCGCAAAAGATATGTAAATATTACACTAAGTTTGGTAAACTTTCGTTGGAGATAGTGCCACAGTACATAGGACGTTATTTGTCTGTAAATATGCCGAAAAATCGCGAACATACGAGAAAGACAGAAGAGATCCGCGCAAATCGCGAAAATAATTTCCGTTTTAGTATTTAAAACAGGCTTAAAATAGAGGTTGGCGGGGTGATGACTAGATTTGTTCCTGGAAAAGTGTTTACGATACAACCAAACATGTAGAAACTATAGTCTTTGTTTTCGCTTATGCATTTTAAGGAAAATAAGCCACGGGCCGGATTAAATTGCTTGGCGGGCTGCCAGCAAATTCGGCATGTTTCATGACTACAGTATTTTTTTGGAAATAAATACAACGTCTCGCCTAAAAGTATTGTTGAAAGTATAAGCAACTATCTCGAAATGCGAAAAAAAGGCCATTTTTAAGCGTCCTCGGAGGGACCATTCACTTTTCTTGAGAAAAGAGGAGGCCTATGTAAGTGTCTTATAATTCTCATGAAAGAATGTTAAGGAATATTCTGCAGACTATCTTTTACGTCAGTGGTTTTCAACCTTTTTCATACCGCGACCCATTTTAACAAATGACCCCCTCCAAAAAAAAAGATTCCTGCATATGTGATACATTTGTGTATGCGCAATAGAACAAAAAAATATTATTAAAAATAACAAAAATTATAGTACCACTCTGTTCAAAAAAATACTCATTTATAAAATTCATGCACAAGGCAGCATCAGTGAGATGGCTAGTGTTGCATCTTGGCGACAAGCTTGTCTATGCGTGCTCGCGTGGCTCTGTTGTTGCCAGAGCACACCTGAGATTGGGCTCTACTTGTGACATCATACCCAAATATTTTTCGTGATAAAATGGTTATTGTGATGTAATAACTAGTTATTGTCACAACGCCGTTGTTGCGACAATGGATAGCAGTTTTTTGCAGTACAGTAAACACTTGTTTAGCTTTTGATTTTTCTGTCTTTATTGAATTTGAGAATAAACATAGCGCAATATAAGTAATTGCAACTTGGATTACAGGTTAGAGTTTTCACTTAGTTGTTGGACCAATTGCAATGGCTGGTGTGTTACTGTACAAGTTCTTCAGTAAACGTAAAAGTGTGTACTGTTCCAGAAAAGGTTGAAAAGCACTGCCGTAGGCTACCTATGATTGATACCGGGAACTCAAAAATAAGCCTACACTGTTAAAATAATAGTCTCGAAACTTTCTTCCTGGCTGCTGATGTTTAAACACTCACTGTCAACAACATTCACTAATATCTACAGATATTTTTTATGGCAATTAATTGACATTCTCGTAATAGTGATTGGTATTTAATCAGCGTCTTCGCGACCCCCAGAGAAAAGGCAAACGACCCACCCGGGGTCGCGACTCCCAGGTTGAAAACCACTGTTTTACGTGGTTAAAAAACTTTAAAAAGCTAAAAGAGTCGAAGTATATTCCGAAATTTTTTGGCCGAAGTTGGACACGGTCTGTTTTTTACCGACTCCGCAGCCCTGGTTGCCAGTGCAAAACAAACATAGAAAAATGTTTGGCACGCTAGTTGATACTTTGACATTTTTTATAAACTCGCACATTGTATACGAAAGGTTGCCGACCCCTGAACTATATGAAGTAAAAACGAGGTTCAGCTACACCCCTGATAACCAAGCTTGCGAGATGATTTCGGCCGGCCGCAGATACCACGAATAGCCCTAAGAAGGTGGTATAAATACAGTTAAAATGTTAAATTTTCAACTGAAAAGATTACTACAGTTTTTGGTAATTTTGTAAACGATTCGTGTGCCTTTTGTGAACGATTTTGACCTGATATAATTGTGACAAATTAATATTCGACCTAATTATGAGTGATAATATTTTACAACTTTAAAGAAAATTGAACAAGTCAACATTTTTTTTTCAAATTTTAACTTATTATTATTAAACAGTATTATGTGAGATGAAATTAAACAACTTTATATTTTGTTTTAATTTAACCTTGTGTAATACTAATAAACGATGGGTTTATTCACTTAACGAAGACAAAGTTGCTATAGATACATCTTCAAGTTCTTCTGACGATATGGCCATAGCACTGGTTATGCTCTCGTCGTCTTCATCTGACGACTGGATTGCGTAAGATTTAGAAAAGCAAGAGTCAGATGTTTTTTTGAAAATCCTTTGTAATGCGACCTGCAAATGCATTGTAGAAGGTTTTACAAAATCGCCCTATTTTAAGTATTCAACGGAAAAGCGAAACTAAATTAAAACTAGACAGGGGTGCGGTTGTGATATATTATTCTGTTGGGGGTATATTTTCAGGTCATAGTGTTTATTTTATTTTTTTTTATTTTATTTTTTTAGTTGACTTTATAACAAGATATGTACCGAAAATGAATTTTCGGCCAATATAATACACTCCAGATAGCAAAGGTCATACCAAAAATATTAAACTAATATGCAACAGAAAGTTGTAAATTTATTAAAGAGCCCAGCGTGGCCAAGAACACTTTTTGTTGACCAGCGCCTTATTGGAGCAGCTACCGTTATACGAGTTCATTGTAGGCACAAAAATCAACAATTACAAGTATTCTTTATTTTTTAGTTAAATAATTCACAAAAAATATAACAAATTTGGAGCCCCGGTGCAGTGTATCAGCAGTCGGCACGTTTGTAAGGTGATATAATATAATGTTGTTGAGCAAAATAGATTCCTTGTTTGTTTACAAGCGTTAACATTCCAACAATCGGGGTGTTTCAGGGCAAATCAATATAACAATACATTTACAGAAAAACTGTTGCTTATATTTATTTGAAATTTTGTTGCTTCTATTTATTTGAAATTTTGTTGCTTGTATTTATTTGAAATTTTGTTGCTTATATTTATTTGAAATTTTGTTGCTTATATTTATTTGAAATTTTGTTGTTGCTGCTGCTGCTGTTGCTGTTGCTGTTGCTGATTGTTGTTGCTGATTGTTGTTGCTGATTGTTGTTGCTGATTGTTGTTGTTGCAACAACAACAATGCTTTTATTTTTATTTTGGAAGATTAGGTCAAGAAAAAGGCTAAGTAAAAAAAATCTCTTCCGCCTTTCGTTATTCGGTCAGGTTGGCTGATTAGCAAATGTGTATTCGACAATTGATAACGCTTAGTCCTTTTTCCTTTTTTTCCGCTAAAAACGTCGAGTTAATCACAGCTAGTGTTTCTCGCTGTTCGCTGTCTGCGCTAATATCCGATGTTTGTATTTTTTGTAACTGAAGAAGATTCCCTGTTCAGAGTCGCTTTTTTATCTTATGATAGTTACCGCAAAATTACTTTATAAGCATATCCCAAGACCACGTGTTTAGTGTAAATTGGCGCAACATATTATCTCGTTTTTTAGCTGGCTTGGCACACAGCTAGGGGCAAATGTTGCGCTAATCATGGCATAATAACACCCGGGTAAAACGATCTTTGTTTAGTAGTGCATGTGGCGAAAGGCGTGCTTGTAATTTAGCGTATATTGTTCCGTATATGGAACTTAGGAAATGCGCTGCTGATAAGTTTTTCGCCTTAAGTTAACGATTGCAGATAAAGCGGTTTCGCAGCTGGCGCCTGTCAGGGAGTGTCGACGACGCACGTGTTCGCTTTGCGTCTAAATGTTCGCTTTCACTGAACGTTAATTTACTGTCTACTTATTTTTTTGTGAACGTTCATTAGCGTTAAGCTGGTCAACCGCTCTTCGCCACATGTCGGTCTATTGAACGTTTTTATTAGCCTTAATCTCGAAGAGGAACGCTCAGCCGTCGCAGTTGTAACAGGCAAAGTCATTGCATGCTTCATACCATCGGTCATTGCATGCTTCATACCAAACCTCAAATATAATCAAATTTGTTGGCATCGTTAATTTTGCTGACAACGAAGCGCAACAGCTGTTCTGACACAGCAATTCCATAGCGTTCGCGCGCAATTAAAATTATGTGACTTGAATGCGTCAACGAGGTGTTGCGTTTTTCTAATGTCGAACAAACAAAGAGCAGAACGAAGCTACTAATAATCGCCCCCCCCCCCTTTTTTTTTTCTAGAACAAAAAACATAATTTTTTTTCCAGTTCCACTCGTACCCGCTAGGGGTGCTCATGTCACACCCCGAGACCCCCTAGGTTATTTGTTGCTGATCATGTGACAACCCCTTTGAAAAGGTCAACCTACGTGCCTGGCCTAAAGGTCTACAGTGACAGCAATTAATCAGAAAACCCTTTGCTAACAACATGTGTGTATTGTAATAAAAAAATAATCTCGCAAATGTTTTACCACTATAAACAACTGCCATTGGAACCAACTTATCGTATTTAAGAAACTTGCGAACTCTGCACCCGGTATTACACGCTTGTCGCTCGCCCAATAACGCTTAATTGACACTTAATGAATTGCCTAAAAAATTGCTAATGTCAAACTACATGGCTACATTTAAAGCAAGTGCTATTAATGTGTCGTGCCTTAACTTGCCACTTGCGTGTGTACAGTTAGGCCTATGGTGTGTAATAAATAAAGATGTAGAAAAAGAAGTGCACTGATTGGTACCTATTTAGCCCATCTCGGATAAGAAATCCAGCTTGGATTGGAGTAGTTGTCATTTAACTTTTAAACGAAAAAATATAGTGCAAAAATACAAAGACCGTCTCTCCCATAAATGAATCTTTTTTAACAAAATGGGTTACAAATTTAAACAAGAATGTAAAAGGACCAAAAAACATCACAATGCCTTTTCGTGAATGGATTAGCGCTCCTTTTGTTCTTTTTTTTTCTTGTACGTTTTGTATTGCTTGCATAGATCTATGTAGACAAAAATAAATGAAAAAAGTGGTACAAGGACCTCTACGCAACCTTAAAAATCCTGGGTTGGCGTTCATTGTCGGGAAAGTATGCAACTAAAAAAAGGCTAACTTAGTTTAGGAACATGGCCTTGTGAAAAGCACACACAGGCAACTTCAAGAAACCTGCTATTTTGTTTGATCCCGTGCACAAATATGCAGTTAAAATTTTAGTATATATTTAAAAAGATGGCAACAAAGGATTTGGAGTAGCAAACATGCCTTCATCCATGTCTACTTAAACTTTTTTACTGAAAATAAGATTTATAACTATTTGAGTCACGATTTTGCAATTACATGACAAAAATGAGCAAAAAAAAAAACTTTGGGACATCGCCTTGAGAAAGGTGAATACATTTACGGTAAAATGTTTCAGCATTTGTTATGGCAGCAATTGTTAACCAGAAGGCTGTTCTGGCTTACTTTCACCACTAAATAGGAGATACTGCATTTACCTGCATTCGACTTCGTTTTTGTTCTGGTCTTGATGTGCCATTAGGGCGCTGCGGCGTGTTTAATTGAGCAATTTTTGTCTGCGATGGGGATTCATTTGTATAAAATCCAAGTTTGAAGAGATCAGCCAACCAACAATTAAAGAGATGAACTCTTTCCAAGCTACGCCTTTCACATCCTATTCTGTTTATGTATAAATATATATATATATACCAGATACCAGCACTATTTAACCAGGTATATATACTGCATACATAAAAGTATACAGAATCAAAACTAATATATATTACACATTAGTTGTTTATGAAGGAAATATACATCAGAGTTGTTTGGACAAAGACGGTGTTACTGTAGATTTGTTTTCTGTTTGCGGGGTACACCAAAATAATAAATAAAAAGGTGGAATACTTTGTGATGTTTGAAGGGGAAGAATAGACATGGTTAGGGTTTGTACCGGAGAAATATGACAAATTTGAGAACCACTGCTTTCCACTGTATTTGAGTCGATTTTGAACACAGCTCATTTAAACTGAAAAAGCCGCAGTTAAGTGCAGTGATGTAAACAAGCCATTTTAAATTAATGAACTTCCACTCAACTTATTTCAAACTAACATAATTTTAAATGAATTTTTTTTTTTAACATTATACAGATATGTCCAAACTCAATGTCGTAACAAAATAAATTGTTGTCATAAAATAATATGCTCTCTGTAAAAATGAAATAATTTATTTAATTCCTAGCTTTATTTTGCATAACAAGCAAAACAAATATTTTGTTGATTTTTTCGCAAGCAGCACTTCACCCAGTTTTATGTGGCTCTGACGTTCATGCACTTATGATATCTTGGAATGTGATTTCGTTTGACAAAGTTATTTTTATTTGCAGGTTCAGACAGGCTGTTTGCCTTGAGGCCATGTATTGTTAGTAAAACTTTTAAAACATGATAAATGCAAAAAGTATGATTTTCACCTCGCAAAACAGCCATGAAGCTGCGAGTCAATGTTTCTCAGGTTATTTGTTCAAATCATCTTGATAAATGACAATATATATATATCGTTAAATGTGCATTTTTTGCGTTTAGTCTCCTTCTAAATTAAACGTTTGTCTATTTAACCGAATAAATGCACTCTTTTTCACGTTTCGTGTGTTCGCTCTGTGGAGTGTGGAAGTGAGCAAGAAATAGAGTGATAGGCTATTCTTTTCTTTCCATGTGTGAGGTGTGGCTCTTTGCGGTTAACTGAGTAAGAAATGCGGTTCTTGTTGTCTGACTGGTTGGCTACCCCTGCTATATATTGAGGCTTGTTTGTAGACCATGAGCTAAAAACACTAAGGTAGACAACTAACAGGCTGTATTTTGGGTAAAATAAACAAGCTTCTTAGTCTTATTCAGAAAATTCAAAGCTATGTACCAAAAGTAATCAAATACCAGGTAACATAAGTACCAGAAGAAAGTGAAACTAATAAAGAAATTATTCGATCATGAATAGGGACTTCACATTTTCTTTAGATACCGATACCCGACATTTTGAACAAAATGTATCGCAATCTGATTCAATACCAACATAAAGATATTGCTATGCTCAAATAAGCATTTAAGTGATTAAATTGAAACTTCTTACATCTTTGTAGAAAATATTTTTAAACACTTGTTCAAAAACCAAGGGTAAAGTTTTAAAGATTTTTTGTGATGATGAGGATGAAATAAAGGCAATTTAACAATTTTCTTCATAAAAAAGAAGAGTAAACAGTTTAGTGTTTATTTCTTCAATGAAAGCTGTGCATTTAACAAAAATCACAGTGTCTTAATTCTTTATTGAAAGCTGTGCATTTAATTAAATTGCGCAACTTACAACTTCCGTAGGGGTTTATCTTTAGCTGACAAATTTTAGTCTGAATTTCATTTTCAGCCGGGTATTTTTTGGACTGTAAAGCATATCCTCCATGCAATATCTCAGGATTGGGCTTAAGCACTCGCCCGCTCGCCAATGCGAGTGCAAATCGCTCCGGGCGAGTGCTGATTGACACCCACTCGCCCGACTGGCGAGTGGATTCAGCGGGAAATTTAATTAGTTGGTGTAGGACAACTTGTGTTAAGCACCACTACTGAGCGAAATATTTCTTAGCGCCAGTTATTTCCGTAACACTAAGGTGCAAATACATGCAACACTACACAAATAATAAGGTTGATCGAACTCACGTTTGAAGCTCGTAATAAAGACTCTTTGTCCCGTTTAAAAAAGTTGTTTACCGGCAAACAACCAAAGATGTCATTGCTGCAGTGGTAAACAGTTATGAGGTTTATTGCTTAACTTGAACGTTGTTAAGGTTTAACCCGGTCATTGACGCCTTTGGAAAAGTTTATTGGACATACCCAGCGATAAAAAAATTACTTTTCTGTATTTATTGAAAAAAATTATAAGCAGTTGCTGAAGTTTTGGGTAACAATAAGTTCGAAGCAAATGTCTTATAATAATATTTGTAAGCATCGTTTTTAAAATGTTTTGAGGGACTGAAACGGACCCATGAACACTTCGATATTCAAAATATCGCCTTTAATTGTGTAACTACAGCTGATAATTAGTAATTAGTCTATGTAAGTATGTTGTTGCGATCTTTTAAAGTTCATAGCGGTCAGCCAAGCTAAAGCTTGAAAAATAACTGTCTTATATCGTAATTACGATATAAATTTTATATCGTAATTAAGTTTAGATACGTATCGAAACCATTGCGGACGCCCTTGGAAAATAGAAACGACCCACTATAGGGCGTCGCGCCGCACAGAACCTCTAGTGCAGGGGTTGGCAAGCCAAAACGAAACTTAAAAAGGTCTCTGCGGGCCGCACAAATTGATAACTAAGAATGGTGTTATTAAAATGTTAGAAAAAATGCGAATCAGGCAGGCCTCATATATTTTTTGCACTTAAAAACGTGTTTAGTTACATTTACAGAGGCATTAAAGTTATAGCGCAAAGAGAGTGCGAAGTAAAAAACTACTTTGAGGGAACACGATAACATTTAAAGTTAATCTAGCTCAGTGTTTGCTATTTTAAGTCAAGGCGCATCTGGAGAGCGAAGCGATCGCAATTTTTTTTTGGTGTACCGATATTTCTTTTTTTGCCGAAAATAGAAAAATGTTAAAAAATATATATACAATATTTTGCGCGACGCACTTGTCAGCCTTCACGGCGCAACGGTAAAGAATCGCTGATTTAGTTGAAAAGGCAGCATCAAACGTAAACAAACCGGACGTATAATGAACATTCGCGCGAAGCACAAAAATTTTTCGCAATTACGTAGTTAAAATAGTCAAAAAGCATTTAAAATAGACTCGTGTCTAATTTGTCAAAGAGGGCCGTAGGTTGCCCACCCCTGCTCTAGTGCATGTGGTTGTTAACTTTGCGAAAATTATTTTGTCATTTTTTGCTTTTTTTTTAACTATAGTGTTAGGCGAAATTTGGCGTTTTGTTTGTGGTGCAAAGCAACCTGCGATGAAACATCCTGCAAGCACATAAAACAGAATACGAAAATAAAAGAGCGCGAGGAATTGTCAGTGTTATTTTTTTCACTAAAGTTTATAAAAAATATTTCGGCTAAAAATCATTGTTTTAAGCGTAAACTGCTTTATGGGTCATTCATTTGTTCATACATGCATAAAACTAAACGACCAGACTTTTATAAAAACTAATGTTTACGCCTGGTTGGAAAGTACCCGCTCGGCCGTGCTCGCCGCTCATAGCCGTGCATTTTATGTAAAATCAACGTAAAATGCAATCAGTCGCGAAAAATCGCTCAAATGCGCAAAACTTTCGTCGCGCTAACGGTTTTCAGTATAGTATTCCATTTTCAGTTAAGCAAATTTAACAGATAACTTTATTACAGCCAAGCTGCAAAATTGTCTCTCCCGCGCAAAATCTAAAGTTTCCAATCTCTGATGTTTACGTATAGAAAAGACAGGTTAACGATAACCCAAGAAATGACCGCGCTAGGACGGAAATGTGCAGATGGTGTGCCACCAATTTGGCGAGTATTATTTCGTCCTGGCGAGTGCTGATTGATAGCCGCTCGCCAAACTGGCGAGTGTAAATTTTTGCTTAGGAACAACCCCGTATTTAAAGTTTTCAATCTGAGCCCACACCAGTGTAAACATGTTAAATCCCTCCAACATATGTACATATATACCTGTATATGTGTCGAGTCATCACATCAGCGGTTACTCTTCTAATACATCGAAAGTACACCCAATACCATATCCACGTTTGACACATAACATCGTTTTTGTCACACTAAATTTAAACAAACAAAATTTCACAATTTGTCTATTTCTATAACTAAATCATGCGTCACAATGAAGGAACACCTAACGTCTAGCCCAGTGGTCGGCAAACTTTTATTGTCGCGGCCCAAAGTAATCTTTTCAGAGCTATTGAAGGCCCACTACGTAAAACTACTACGAAAACAGTGGCGGATACAGGGTATTTGATTTAAAGTTAAAATACTACACGGCGACTTTATGAGCCAAACGCTATCATGTCATAATGTAAAGCATAGCCTACTATAAAACCGAAAGAAGCGAAGCGCGAAAAAAATTGCGTTTACATATAGTTAAAGTTAACAAAAACATAGTTTGACAGGCTCTCAGGACCACATTTGTCACATGGGCCTTTCCAAGCTGATCAAATATAAAAATATGCCAACTTAAAAGAAAGTGCGATGAATGTACTCTCGCGCGGCTCACGACTACATGATAACACTAAGCTATTCAAAAGTAACTCGCGGCCCACAAAAAACAGTTTGCCGACCACTGGTCTAGCCTATAGAAGGAGACATGACACATACAAAACAAAAATATATGCACACCACTCAATATTATTTGTTAAAATAGATTTCATGATTCAATATTTACATACTATCAAAATATTTGTTATAGCTAGGGATGTTCAAAGTAGAATCCCAAGGTATTCTAGAATAATAGATTTCGAATCTAGAATAACGAACTCAGAATAGCGAATCCTAGTATATTTTTATTAAATTATTTAACCTCGATTTTGTTTGGGGAAGGCATTAATCTTTATTTACCCTACAGGGCCTACAATCACAGCAATAAATCGCCCAAACAATTTGCTAACATGTGTATATTATAATTAAAAAAAAATCTCCCATATGTTTAACATTCTTAACAACTGTCATCTGAAGCCGTTCTGAAAACTGTAATATGTCAACTGTCCAGGTTGTTGCCAAAACTTATATTTTTGCCAATAGTGAGTACAATGCAACACTGCACACAGAAGTCTTAAGCAATTCGGTCCTGTTTTTGAAAGCATTGTTGGGTCTTAGTGCTTCTTTTTTGACTAGCATGATCTGTTATGCAGTCAAATAATGTACTGCAAAGAATACAAAGTTATTATTGACATAACGAATTCTTGACAATTATGTTGTCCATAACTCCATAACTTCACTGAATATTGGCCTAAATTTGACCTTAAGGAACCCTATAGCGCATTTTGTGGACGGCCAGCACGTTTTGCAACGCTATGTTACTTTTTCAACTTAACGCATTTAGGGAAATTGCAAATTCCACACCAAACATTATACGTTAGCCGCTCGCCCAATAACGCTTGATTGACACTTAATTATTAGACGAACTTTATCGCGATACGCGGTAATTGGTCGCCCGAAAAAACGCTGACACTGCACTACGAGGTTACATTTAAAGCAAGCACTATAAATTGGACGCCGCGGCGACAGGCCAACTTACCACATGCGCTTGTGCAATTAGGCGCAACAATCCGCGGTAAAGCATTAAATTATATCGGTTCCAATTACCCGAAATAAACGCCAGAATTGGATTCGAATCCCATCTGGATTCGAATCCAAGGATTCTATATTCTACTTTGAACATCCCTAGTTATAGCGTATGTTATTCTTAATTTACTTTATTTTCCGGTCCGTGGGTAGCATGACACATTGGTGTTATTATTTACAGTCGCTACATTTACATAAATATGAATAGACTAAAGTAAGCTAAGACCTTTCTATGACATGAGAGTCATAATAAAAATTGTTTACTTTCATTAATTAGCAACTAAAAGATTCACCTGGAAGTTTATTCCCTTAGCTGCTTGGTAGAATTTGATTGGCTTTCCAATCTTAGGGGATAGATAGGAATGCATCCACATTTGAACTTCGTCAGAACCACGTTTATCTCCAGACGGTCCAGCTTGAAAAAGATGTAAGGGGCGGAATTAAGAACGGACCTTGCTAAGTTGAACAAGCTTGCTAATGACGCATGACTTTTGGTATTATGAACCAACTTCTCATTAACCAAATCTCGCTAAACTCCTAACTAACAAGTGGATCAGACCACTCGGTAACGATTAATATGTGTTTTGAAAACATTACAGCTGTGAATGAAATTAAAAATGTAATAATAATAAACCTTTTTAACAATGCTGACACTCCATGAATAATATAACGAAAATTCATATTTGATTTGTGAATTCCTCCTGTGAATGATGTGATTATGGATTGAGGCAATCTCCTACATACTATGGACACCAAGTTGGGGGCGTTTAGGCTGCCAAGATATATGCATGTTTATTTTTCATCAAAAGAGTATTTTAGTATGATTAACTGGTATACTGGCGTTTATTAATAACATGGTGTCTCAGTGGCCCAGCATCTGCCATGAGTCATTTATTGTGCTCTAAACAAGAGCTTTAAAAGTGAAAAAACTTATAATACTTTAGAAACAATATAGTTATATAATATAACATCAAGTAATGCTATTTATAAAGACTCATCAACACAAAATAAAATAAACAGTAATCCGCATCACAGAAAACAATCCCTCCCCACCCCATCTAAATTCTAGATATGTTTGTTTTCCTACAAATGATGGTTGGCTAGGCTGTGGCCTATGAATTCATAATGCAATATTTTATTTTTACATGAAGCTGTGCAGTCTGGTAGTATATTGTTTAAACCATATTTTATGTTTCTCATTGCTTTAAAAGAACCGCAAGTGTAGTACTTTCTTATGTGGTGCTCTTAGGGCTTCGCTTTGATGCCATGGAATGAGGATTTTTAAAAGCATTTTGGTTAAACATTGGAAAATCACCTGATCCGTTAGAAATTAGTGCATTTCTAAGCAAAAAGGTCGGCGCTGGTCTAGAATCCTACCACAATGCAAATTACTTGGGTTAGGGTGCGGGGTTAGCGTTTGGGTTAGGGTGGGTCAAGTATTATTATTAAATAATAAATATATTAATACTTGACCCACCCTTACCCAAACACTAACCGACACCCTAACTCAAATATTGTGTGTTGTTTTAATAATGTGGTAGGATTCTGGACCAGCGCCAAAAGGTCTACAACAATCAGTGCATCCAAAGGATCAAAAAGTCCGACTTTTAGACTTTGAGGTCTCGGACAATGCACTAATTTGACTTAACAATGTGCTTCAAAAGATTAAGTTTAATAATACTTGACCTACCTAAACCCAAACGCTAACCAGCACCCTAACCCCAATAATGTGCATTGAATTGATAATTACATAAACGCTTTAGGCTTCAATACCTCAATTTGTGACGTAACAATCCTATGGTACCATAGACGAGAAGCTATCTTATGCCCACCTGAGTTTGGGCTTTATCACCAGCATTCAAATAATTATTACATTAACGCACATTATTTGGGTTAGGGTTCGCGTTTGGGTTGGGGTGAGTCAAGTGTTATCAATGCCATCTCACACTTTTTGTAATCTTTTGTGAATGTTCAACGAGTATTTTCAATTTATCGACGCCGGGAGTTTACCTAAAGGTCCAAATTAGTGCATTGCCAGGACCTCAAGGTCTAAAAGTCTAGACTTTTCTGCCATTGGATGCCCTAATTGTCGTAGACCTTTTTGCTTAGAAATGCACTAATTTCTAACGGATCGTATCCAGAAATTCCAAAAGGGGGAGTCCCGAATGTTCAACTCAGGCCGCGTTTTTCCGTCTGACGTTGATTACGTCATAAAATAGTGACGGATATGACGTCATATACTACAATGTTAATGACATCATAAGTATTAAAAAAAATTTAAGAAGCAACGAATTACCGTCCAGCAAAATCGAACCTTTAGACACAGGGCGGATTAGGGCGGGGGCTGAGGGGGCTGCAGCCCCAGGCCCACCAAAAAAATAGGCCCATCACTAACAATTTAATAGGACCAACCAATGTCATCTTTTATAAAAAGTTATATTCCATAGGGCAGCGGTTCCCAAGTTTCAGAGGGTCCGCAAGGAGAAATAGTCTTTAAGTTTTTAAGCATTAGTCTATGTTTTAAACATTATATCTATCATCATTATTGTCTTTAGTTATGCTTTATTATTCGATATAGCGTGTTTTATGATGTCTCTCGTGACATCACAAAGCCTACTATCCGCTGTCAGCGAATAGTTCGCATTAGTCAAAAAGTTGTTACCGGTACTCTAGAAAGAATCGTTACTGCACTAGTGTACCACAATACTTTTGGAAACCGCTGTTATAGAGATATCACCACGGACTACAGTAATAAGAAGACCGAGTTAAGAACAACATCAACGTCGGAATGGAACACAGTTCGGAATAAGACCAAAATAAGACTAATACCTAATATTCGTATTACAGTCTAAATTGTAACAAATCCGAAATCCGTCGGAATAAGACCTATATAGGTCAGAATCAGGTCTAAACAACACTTTAACTAACCCCAAACCCCACCCCGAAGTACATCACTAACTTCCCTAATAATCCTAAACCATTTTATAATCCCAACAATTACCCACCAATAACCCAAAACACGACCAAAAATCCGGTGCTAAAACAGCGAGGGCACCGGTCAAACTAGGGCGTCCAAACCAAAACAGCCGATGCCTGACCGACGGCCACCGATCGTCCCATACCCTCGACGTACAGTTCTGGGAACTATTTTAGACATTTAGCCAAATATGAACTATTTACTACAGCACTTGATTAGTGTGACGTCACGATAAAGACATGATATGACGTCATAACTGTCGGGCAACACAAGCACTTCATAATGGCCAACTAAAATCTGATAGAACGCCATTCTGACGCCTTACACCACACAGTACTTTTGGCAGAGAAATTCGCCCGTATATGCGACATTATGCGAACGCCCGTATATGCGACATCGGCTACCAACCCTGATGTCTTCATGCCCTACAGCCCCAGGTCCATGAAAACCTTAATCCGGTCCTGTTTAGACGCAAAGCAAACACGTGCATCGTCTAAACCAGTGGTTCTTAACCTTATTAGCTTACGGACCGGTAAAATTTTACAACAAATTTTACGGACCGGTGGACCTTCAAAAACGAAAAAATCAACCCAAAATATAATTACGACAAAAGTATGAAACAAAGAAAAGAATAGAAAGACAAGCAAAAAGTATTACTTTTATAGTTTTGAGAAAGAATTGCTAAATGGCTAACATTTTTTATTTTTTGTTGTTGTAAATCTCTGATTGAAAAATCCGGGACAAATTGATTAACCGGCCGGGACACCGGGACAAGGCCTTAAAACCGGGACTGTCCCGGTTAAACCGGGACGTATGGCAAGCCTATTTATAGCACACAATCAAAACTCGCTTTTATCTCATTAAAGTATTATCTTTACAATCGTCAGTGCGGATTTAATTTGTTTACTTGCTTTTAGCTACAAACATCAATGATAGATTGGCCAATGCGAAATGCTCAAACGGTTGTGGCAAAAAAGTGAAGGTATTTTCGTTTTAATTTGAGAATTGATTAAATTGCACAAAGGGCAAAGTTTACTGCGCAATTTGGCTGGGGTGGCTGTTGCGCACCTTATAGGGAACACTGCTCAAGTGTATTAGAATGTATATTTAAAATTACATTTTACTAGGCTTACAGCTAGCAAAAGCCATACAAAAATTTAACCCTTGAAAAAATTGAGGGCCGAATTTTTCCAGGACCTAACTTTTTTGTACCCTTGGCCCCTTTTTGATGCTTTCAGATAGTCGCGGAGCCCTTACATATTTCTGGTGTAATATCTGCAGTTAGTACTTTTTAATAATTCAGTGTATCTGCCAAAGTGCACCTTAAGTTGAGTGAAGTAACAGACAACAACAAATCACTTTTTACCTGTTTGTTTTAATATAATTTCTGCTGCTGCATCTCCGAAGCAAGTCTTTAAATGCGTGTTTTTGTTTTTGACAATGCTAAACTGGTCGAGCGCATGTAATTTTTGCTTACGATAGCATAAACCAAAATCCAGTACTTTTGAACTGTTGTAGTGCTGCGGTGCTGACTTCCATTTTATAATATATATGTGTTACATCCCAATTCCCAATGCAAGTGTTACGTCACACTCAATAACTAGGGCGATTATTTTTTGACGTTTAAACGTTAGGTAAAAGTTCAAAAATTATTTCAAGTCAAAATCAATTAAAAATGCACAGATCATTTACAAAAATAAAAAAATTATAGTCAGCTTTTTTGTTGTTGTTGAGTTAAAATTTTATCTAAAAAGTGTTGAGTTATATTCAACGACATTTTAACTGTATTACATCTTTATTAGGCCAATATAGGGTATACACAAGCTTGTAGAATTTACCACCCAGGCCTAGGTTATTGCATTATATACTTGTTTAATTATCTCTGATTTGGACAAATGTATTGACCAGTATTTGCTGTCTTTTTTTCGCTGGTGATTTAATTATCCAATTTCCTATTTCCATAACTAGCTCTTTGTTAATTTTATGCAATTCTTTTTACGTTGTATTTCTACTGTTTACGAAACATTTTTTCTGCAATCAACAGCGTCTCGTTTTTTTTTTGTTAGTATTATAGTTTTTATTTTAAATGACAAAAATATCAACTAAGAATTTTCGTGAGTTTTGCATAAACCCGAAAAAAAGTAACTAATTTGTGTTCGACCGTAGTCAGTAAAACATCAAAACGTGTGGTTGACAATCCCAAGACACTAATGCTTTACTTCAAAATAAAAATATGTTGTTTAAATTAACGTATATCTAATTAATTAAAATTTTGTCAAAAAATAAAAATTTCTAATTTTTTTGGTCAAAAATTAATCGCTCTACTTGCTAGGAAAGTAAAATCTTCTTTGAATCTTAAAGTCAACCACAATTGGTTACAGGAGCTTCTTTTAAATGCTTAAGTAACCCAAACGTTGTCAGAAAAAACAAACAAAAATATTACCAGCAACAACTGTTAAAAGCGGTCTATTTCGAGCATGAAGGGCTGACTTTCGATCAGCTGGCAGATTTATGTGTTCGTTATTGCTATCGTGAAATTATTAATTAGAGATCGAACTCGTACTGAATCATTGTTTATTTGTTCTATTCATTTCGTTTTGTTTGTAAAATGGATTTGCGAAAAGCACTTCAGTGTTAATTGCTTGGCCTGGTCATCTGATAGTTTTCAACATTGATATGATGTCCCAAATATAATACTCCTAAACGCCGAGCCGAAGTGGGAGTAGACTTTTACATTATAGTTAAGTCGCAACCGAGTTGTTTCAACTAATTACGCAGCACTGCTCAAACTACCGTTGTTAAAACAACATAGAATACTTTAATGATGTTTAGGTTATGGTATCATAGTCCTAATCTTAGGCCTGTTACCTGGATCAACGTATTCAACATAGACTTGCGAGCTTGTTTCCTTAAAGTATGCCACAGTTATGTGTTGTGGGAGACCAATGAGAATTATTGTTTCCTAGAAAAAAAAACAAGGCAGGGTATAAGCGAAAACTTTCTTAAAACGGAAATTTTACCACAACAACATTCATAAGTTGCAATTGCAATATTGAATTAAAAAGCTTGAACATGATTAAAAAAATTCAAATATCGTAGAGAGCAATACACTTTCACCGTAAGCATCTAAGATATGCCAAATTAAAACCTGAAAAGATATTTAAGGTAGGGTTAGCATTTTTTTTTTTTTTTTTTTTTAAGGAAAAAACAATAC
Source organism: Ascidiella aspersa (assembly GCF_963924565.1). Taxonomy (NCBI): domain Eukaryota; kingdom Metazoa; phylum Chordata; class Ascidiacea; order Phlebobranchia; family Ascidiidae; genus Ascidiella; species Ascidiella aspersa. The sequence goes on from NC_139453.1 coordinate 17,596,149, forward strand.
AATCATGAAGAGGTTTAAATCCTGGTTACCTTAGTTAGACTGCACGAAAATCCTACACCAATTTAGTCTTGATAAAAACTGAACCCATCCTAGGGTCAAGCGTATGCTGAAACTATAAAAAGGCTAAAAATTGCATTTCTATATTCGAGTGTAAAAATTCTGGAAATAATCTTTTAAAAGTTTGACAGGTTGTGTTTCGAGCGAAGTTATTTAAAAATTAAACAACATTTTGTCCTTTGCTTATGACTAAGTATAGCTTATTTGTACTTTCATAAGACTGAGATAAGAACAACATTAATGTCAGAATAAAACAGTTCGGAAAGTAAGACTTACCTAATGGTCTTAGTACGGTCTAATTGTATTAAGTCCTAAATCCGTCGGACAAGACCTAAATGCACAGAATCAGGCCTAAACAACACTTTACTTAACCCTAAACCCCACTCCTAAGTATATCACTAACTCCCCTAAGAATTTTAACCCTAAACCGGTCATGTTCAAATGGCGGATCGCGATCCGGTTCCGGATCTTTTCAACGTTTTGCGCGGATCTTCTAATGTAGTCTTGAAAAAATAAAATACTTACTTTTTGACTATTTTAACTATACGTAAGTGCGAAAAATTTTCGCGCTTCGCGCGAAGGATTTTTCTACGTCAAACTTGTTTACGTTTTGATGCTGTCTTTTGAAGTAGATCAGCGCTTCAACGGAAAACGTATTCAAAAATATTGGTCATATATTTTTACCATTTTTTATTTTCGGCAATGCAATAAAAACTTGCAAGAAATTCAAAAGAAATGCTGGTATACCTAAAAAAATCGCGCTCGGTTCGCTCGCCCCGTGCCTCTGACTTACAAAGGTTAGCAAAAACTAAACAAGATTAACTATTAAAGTTGTCGCGTTTCTTCTAAGTACTTTTATCACATTTAGTATTAGTATGGATGACGACGTTTGGGCTCGAATTTTAAACCAAACTAACGCCTTTTTTCGCGCTTTGCGCCAACACTTTACTGCCTCCTTAAATGTAATTCAACACGCTTTTAAGTGAAAAAAGAGATCCGAGGTCCGCCTGATTAAAAGTTGTTCTAACAATTTAATAACACAATTCTCAGTTAACATGTTGTGCGGCCCATAAAGCTGATCTAAACCAAACTCATCATTTTTCTCACTGAAACATTCTTGGTGCTGTAGCACACTTCACTTTTGACTTTTAAAACTTGTCAATATGTTGTAGGGTACATTTATATAAATAAAGCACCATAAAAATTAAAGCGTGACCAATATGTTTACTATTCGCATTTGGTGGATCATCATGTTGTCAGGTTTGACTGTGGTGGATCATGGCAGATATCATTTGAACACCCCTGCCCTAAACCATTCAACCAATAGCCCCAAACATAGCAAAAAATCCGGTGCCAAAACAGCGGCACCCTAACGGCACGGTGCGCCGGTCAAACAAGGGCGTCCAAACTTAGTCACCAAAATGACCGTTGTCAGACCGACGGTCTTCGATCGTCCCAAACCCTCTACCTACAGTTTCAGGCATTATTTTGGCCATTTAGGCCTTATTCCGATGGATTTACAACTTATACCGGCAAATAAGGTGTTATTCAAACGATTTCGATCTTATTCTGCACTGGATATTACTGCGTATTTAGCTGTATTATGTCGTTGGTCTTAATACTATGGTTTTACAGATTTTTCTGCTTAAGGTATTATTGCTTTTTAGGTCTTATTGTGTGTTCCCATTTATTTTAGTCTCTTAATCTCGTCCACAAATTACTTTAATGACCTATACTCTTATGTCACTAATCATCTTCAAAGACATATAAGCTCCATAAACTTGCTGCTTTTGTCGAACTTGAGCGCAAATGAAATCGTAGATTAGTAGACTAGGAAAAATGGTGCGCGCAAAGCGCGAAAAAATTTCATATTAACCAAACAATTGCAGTATGTTTACTGTTCGTTTGTTATTTGGATTTATTTGATGCATTGTAATCATTCGCGGGCCACAAACAATGATGCCACATGTGGCCCGCGGGCCTGGATTTAGACCACCCTGGTCTACACCTTTCCAGCAAACACACTTTTGCCAAAAAATATTTAAAAAAAAAATATATATATATATATATATATTAAATATTCAGCGATATTAACATTTAACTGTTGAGCCAACAAGTTCAAACTTTAATGATATAAACTAGGAGGCACTATCTTCAAAATGAGCCATAAATCATGCTTAAATTGATTCGGAATGAGTGTTGTATCCTCGAAAATTCATTTTTAAACCGCCCAAATTAAAAAAATGCCCTTCGCAGTTAAAGTACGCACTTTTATATATATATATATATTTCTCATTAAAAGTGTGTTTGCTGGAAAAGTGTCAGCCAGGGGTGTTTATATGATTTCTGCCATGATCCACCACAGCCAAACCTCACAACATAAAAGTTCCACTAAATACGAATAGTAAACATAGTAAACATAGTTAAAATGCTTTATTTATGTAAATGTAGCCTACCAAGAAACATCTTAGCAATAACAATAAAAAACAGCTCTTCTGGTAATGGATCTCTTTTTAGATCTGTTTTTTGTAATATTTTTATGCCTGGTAGCAACAGTTTATAAACAAATAATAACTTTGTAAAAGTCAAAAGTGTGCTACAGCTACAAGATTATTTCAAGAAGAAAAATGATGAGTTGGTTTTAGTCTCACAATAGCATCGATTCAGGGCGTTCTGTCACTTCTTGATATCCTCAAAAGCTCATGAAAATGAGCATTTGTGAGTCTCGTTCTATGATTGTCTTTTACAAACTTCATTGATGAAAACAACGACTCACAAAGGTATGTAAAAGCGAAGCAAGTAAAGACCCTTTTAAACAGCCTGGTTATAAATAGCTACCTTTCCAACGTTACTAGTTTTAACCAAAACACATTTGGATTTGCGATGCAAATTTTATTTCCTTTAATATTCCACAGTTCTACCAGCATTTTAGACACCAGGCAATGCATATTTAGTGCAACTTTGGGTTTTTCAAGTGCCATCAACATCAGCAGACAAGGGATGATAGTTAGCTGTATAACTAAACTGATTTTGTAAAATTCCTTGAACCTGTTACAGAACCTAGTGTCTAAATTTTCCAGAAATTCGACAAAGCATGACAAATCATCATCACAGCTTACTTCTCTCAGAGTCACTTTCAAGCAAGGAAAGCGAAGCATGTATTTGGTGATATCTGAAACAAATATCAAAAGCTGTTGCTTAAAAGATTTCACAGCTGACCACAGTTTGATAGTGTGCCCCTTGCCCTAGAGCAGTGGTTCCCAACCTGGGGGTCGCAAGGGGTTGTCTGAGGGGGTCGCCGTGTAGTATTTGATTAAGAAAAAACACTGCTTAACAAATAAGCAATATGAACTAAAAGTATAGCAGTATAGAAGAACCAAAATCAACCGCCAGTCTAACATTTGTGTTTATGTGGTTTTTGATGCAGTGAACCAGTCGTGTTTATAATTATACTTTTTAATTAATGAATCAAGTGTAAAGCTTCAGTCAAACAAGAGTCCGACTCCGGTCAAATGTTTGATTTCGTCTAGTCCCGAGTCCTGCCTGCCTGTATTGCGTCAATTTACAGAACTCGAATAACGTAGATATTCAACAATCCACTCATAGGGGTGTCGTATAAATCATTCACTCACAATACATGGTTGAAAAATAGTCCACTGTAGAGTGCATGAATATACCGACTAAGACCTATTGTGTTTACAGTAACTTTTATGATGTATTTGCTTATGTCAGAGAATTATTGTCTATGCGAAGCAACGCTACTCGCACCCAAGTGTTAAATGCTAAATGGCCTGTTCTGCGATTACCTCTGCAGTCAGCAGTTGGATTGTCTGTAGCTATTTAAGACCGCTTTTCGCTTGTAAACTAACTTCGCAACCTTCAAGTCAACTTAAAATTGAGTCAGGAGTTCAACAACTAAACTCGTGCCCCACAAATTGGTGACCTCGACGTGTCTCCGAACATCAGTTTCTATAGTAATGTTTCGCTACCTTTAAGCGTTAAATTAAGGGTTAAACCGCGTTTATCTGGGTTACCCTAAGGCGGAAAGAAGAGTTCAAGAACATCTGTTTTACGATTTAGCCGTTTGGTTATTTTCGCAGTACCTTGAACGAGTTGTTTCTTGGCAATTTTCTTAAACCTGTTTTAAAAGGTTAAGAATTGTCAGAAAGACTACGTCCTGGTATCACCGGCAACGACTACCATTCCAACATCAACCGTGTTTTGGAACAACAACTCCAGTTGATCAAACGACGTTGTTCATAATAGAATTTCTTTTGAAATTGCTGTCGTGATTGGGACCTGCAGGAGCCAGCTTTTGGAGGAACTGATCTCATCGGAAATAACTTCGGGAAACGATCTACATTGTTCGAACACTACTTGGAGTGTGGAACATCAAAAGGTGTTGTGCGTGAGGCTATTAACTAGTACGTCTCGCCGGAAAAAAGCGCATAAAAAGTTTGTTGGAATATCTGTAATAGATTCAAACGGTGATTCGGATAGCGATATAGGCCTATTGGGAAATACTGATCGCCAGGGTTTAAACGAGGGATTTGATCCACTGTCGTCAGACCTACTTAGAAACGATCGTAGCTTATTTGCGAATCGCACCCGAATACCGCGCTTGGACATTCCGAAGTTTTCGACCTTCAAGAACCAACACCCATCGTCGTGGTTCGGAGTGTTAGAAAGAATTTTAGCTGACGTTGATATTGTCGGTGAACATCAGTTATTTAATTATGCGATTGCCAGTATTGGTCAAGAGTACATTGACAAACTTGGAAGTGATTTATTTTCAACTTCACGGCGTCCGTACACTACGTTAAAGCGTCAAACTTTGGAGTTGTACAATCTCGACGAGGATAGTCGTATAAACGCATTGTTAGATAAGAAAAATTTTGCTAACAAACGACCATCCGAGATTTTAACGGCGATGAAAACCTTAGTTTCTGCGACGGAACCTTTGACATCTGCGTCTGAGTCAATAATTAAAAATTTGTTTCTGACAATTTGCCGATCAATGTAAGAACTATTATTTTTTTTTTTTTTTTTTTGGTATTTTGGCCAGTGATTACACTTGTGACTTGAAATCTTTAAGTCACAAGGCTGGCACTATTTTATCAGTAAGTGCTGGAAGCTCTAGTTTGTCAGACCGTGTTGAGTTACCTGATATTACTGGTCCTTCTAATTCCGAATCTAAAGTGTCATCGCAAATGTTGATAAATCAGACATTTCAAAATCAGTTTCAACAGTTATCGAATGACATAAATGCTTTGCGTTCTGATTTGCAAAAACAGACTTTTCATTCGAATTCTGATTTCCGCAGCAATTATAGAAGTGGATCCAATTATCGGAAAAACGGGAGTTTTAACAGACCATTCCGTCCGACCTTTAATTCTTCTAAACGCTATAACTATAGCAATGGTCGCGACAATGCATTTAGGCCGCGATTTGGTCAACCGAGCATCTCTCAAAATTCAGGTGGTTTGTGTTGGGCACATTCTCGTTTTGCAATAGATGCGAGATCCTGTCAACCTGGTTGCCAATACTACTACAAAAATGAGCGAAAAATATTGTACGGAACCGGAACCCCGCTAAACCATTTACTGTCCATGAGATGTTCTTGAATCTAACATTTCTTGTGGACACTGGATCGGGTTTTTCGATCATTCCAAAGTGGTTTGCGCAAAACTATTTCGTAGAAAAACCTTGTAATTTGCGTGGTGTCACAAATCACCCCTTACGTTCTTATGGATTAATGCATTCACGATTAGATTTCAACTTGCATCGCAAATTTCCGTGGAATTTTGAAGTTTGTGATTTAGATATTGGAATTTTGGGATGTGATTTTTTGCGTCATTTCAAGTTAGTTGTGGATTGTTACCGAAACAAATTATTGCCAAGCACTACAAAATTAAATGCGTCTTGCAGAACGAATAATGTTGTTGCTCGAAAGCGTTCGCCTGCGTCAAAGTTCGAAGTGCGAAGGGCATCGCATGGGCCCGCAAAAAAACAACTACTTGACAAAACTTCGCACACAGCTTGTAAATGTCATACGAAGCTGTACTTTTCGCCGTCGTTGACAAAGTTCCAAAGTAAATACTTCGTTGGACCCTAATTAAACCAGCCACTGAAGTAAGTTTAACAGCTGACTGTGCTACTCAAACAGACGCGCTCTTGTCATCATGTGATGAAAGCATTGACGACATTACTTACAATCCTAGCGATTTCATTAAGTCTGAAACTTATTCGTTGTCACCTCAACCTAAATCGTCAATCAAACAGTGTTTCAGTGAATTTCCCTTAGAGATTGAAAAAGAAAATGTTGAGCAAGTTGACATTAAACCTGCTACAGTCGCATCTTGCGATGACGTAAATTTGAGTCAGGACGTAAAAGTCAGTAAGCCGTCCGAAGGGGTTTCTGAAGTAACCGTTGTAGAACCCAAAGATAAATCAGAATCCTGTGCGAACACATCTTTGATAGTTAATCCTTCAATAATTCATCCTAAATCAGCCTATGGGGTGATTCTGCTACCGGTTCTGCACCTAATGAATTTGATAATATTGTGCAACAGTATCCTGAGGTATTACAACCTTTGTCTAAAAATAACCCGATTCAATGCAAAGTTAAACATAAGATCATAACTTATGGTCACCCTGTTTTTGGAAAAGTACGTCGCATTTCACCAGAGTTAACCAAAGTTTTAAAAAATCAATTCAAAGATCTTTTATCTCGTGGCATTATTAGACCATCGTCTTCTCCTTGGTCAAGTCCAATCCATTTCGTGCAAAAACCTAACGGTGATGCCAGGATTTGTGGTGATTAGGCCTACACAGAGCTAAATAAAACTACTGTCCGCGATAGGTACGGAATCGGCTTTCTAACCGATTTCACCAACGAATTAGATGGCTACACTGTTTTCAGCAAAATTGAGCTTGAAAAGGCTTATTTCCAAGTGCATATGGAAGAGTCTTCAATTGCTAAAACCGCTGTCTGCACGCCAATCGGATTGTTCGAATTTTTGCGAATGCCCTTTGGGTTAACTAACGCACCTTTAACATTCCAACGAATCATGGATAACATATTTCGGGATTTAGAATTTGTACAATGTTATATTGACGACATACTGATTTATAGCAAATCTGAGAGGGAACATAAAAATCATTTACACACTGTATTAAACCTGTTAAGGCAAAATGGTTTGGTCATAAACGCAAAAAAAAGAGAACTTTTTGGGACATCACATCAACGCATATGGGTTGTCACCGGTGAAGTCAAGGATTAAAGTGATCAAAATTTTTCCTTTTACCCAAAACCGCACGTGAATTACGTGGCCTTTTAGGTGTAATTGGGTTTTATCGACGCTTTATACCAAATTGTGCTGAGATTTTACGTCTCTTAAATGCCATGTTAAAAGGCAAGATTTCGAAAACGGCCGTGTTAAAATGGACACAACTTGATAAACGCCAATACATCGAGGAATGTACATTTTTTGTCTGTGCTCAATGCTCCCCCCTCAAAATCTCAAATAAAGTTTGCATTTTAAAACAAACATAGTCGTAATTTTTTCGCGCTTTGCGCGACGTCTTGTGGCCTTTTCTAAATTCGACTTAAATGGCACATTTTCTCACAACTTCATAAACGTAATAACAAATTTGCTAACTTATTTGTTTTATGACGTCATATTGCGTGAATTTGAGATCAATTTTTGTGAAAAATAATTGCCCACCCCTGGTGTATAAAGTAAGGCGTAGGTTTTGCCGGCAGTCTTAGTGGAAAGCCTGAACCCCGTGTCAAGGGGCTGCCAATATTTAAGGAAATACGTAATCCCGGTGCTAAACTGCGTCAAACGTGATAAAAATCCTCATTGAAAAAACAAATGCTTACTGTTAACTGATGCAATAAAGCTTTTTTCGCGAACTCTACTAAATATTGCGTGGGTAAACACATTGTAATAAGTTAGGCTTTGAGGCCAAACGGCTTAAAAATAAAAATTCAATTCTTCGTAAATTTCGAACTCTACTTAAATTTTACGCGTAAACAGGTATCAATATGTTCCTAAGCATAATAGTCTTAGTTGGAAACATTAAAATTTTACTTTATGAAGGAAATGTACTTAGTTTTATTTTTTTATTTTCCGGCAGGTAAATTAAACTTGAACTATCTTTTACTTACTGCGACAACAAACGCGATATTTGCGAACTCTGCCTAAATTTGGCATTGTTAAACTTAAGTCTTTACTTGGAACGTTGCACACGTTTGTTAGCATAGTTTATAACAGCGGTTCTCAACCGGGGGTCCACAAAACTTCCAAATATAGCTGTATTAACAGATTACTTTCGACGCGCAAAAAATATGTAAATATTAGGCTAAGTTTGTTAAACTTTTGTTGGAGAGAGTTGCCACAGTGCATTGGACGCCATTTGTCTGTAAAGTTTCCCCAAAATTGCACGGAAGATACGAGAATGACAGAATAGATTCGCGTGAAGCGCGAAAACAATTTCCGTTTTTGTAGTTCAAACAAGCTAAAAATCGAATTTTGCGGGGTCAAGATTAGATCCGTCCCTGAAAAGAGTGTTTACGATACAACCAAACATGTAGAAACTCACTCTGGTTTTCGCTTAGTATGTAGGCCGACTTTAAGGAAAACAAGCCGCGGGCCGGATTAAACCGCTTGGCGATCCGGCCAAACGTATGATTGACGACGCAAAGACACTATTGCAGTACTTCAAAAACAATATGTTGTTTAAATCAATGTAATAGGTCTAAACTTTGTTAAAAAAATATATTTTTAGGTCAAAATTTGTCAAAATTTTAATTTTTGGGTAAATTTTTTTTATTTTTTAGGTTAAGAAATAATCGCCCTCCTAACCTAACTAAACGAGTAACGAAAGAGAAAAACTATCCGGCGTTTACGGTCGACCAAACAAAAGACAAAAAAAAACGGCGTTTTGCGCTCCATTTTAGTTTCGCATTAGCTTAAGACGCGTTACCCAATAACTTCAAACGCACGCCGCTTCGAACAGTTTGTTAAACCGTGACAAAAACGAACAAAAAAACGCTAATATCACTTACAAAAAGGGGTTAAGAACCCACCCCTGGATACGCCACTGGGGTCATTGGATAATGTTTTAAACCTTCATAAGTAATACATATTACACTTACAAATAATACTAATAATCGCATTTTAAAAATTCCAGGGGGGCAAGTGCCCCTCCTTGCCCCCTATGCGGGCGCCATGTGTTTCAGCGTAGTTCATGCCCGCGTACGATATGTGGCCTTGAGAGTGCCTTTAAAACTATATTTTTTGACAATTTTAACATAGTAAACGTAATTTTTTTACCATTGTTATTTCAAAACGGGTTTATAAAGTTTCGGTTCGGATACAATATAAGTTGCGTTAAATCCAAAAATGTGGATCAATAAATATGAAGAATATTTATTGAATTGTAACTTGTATGAAATCTAAGTTTCGTGGCGTTTCAAAAACCAACGTTTTATTTGATAAACATTTATTTCTTTCCTAAAAGTACACCGAAAAGCCATTGCAGACTCACCGAATCTGTCGATCAATGATGCAAGCAGAGCAGACTAGAAAAACAACTAGCCTGCAGTGAGGTTCGAACTCACGACTTCCGGTACCGTCGCTCTACCAACTAAGCTATGCAGGCTCAGAAGGGAACAAGTCGAGAAACAACCATCCGCCAATGCTTGCTCAATCTGTTAGTACAAGCAACCTCATAGAAGGGGATCCACAGTACCATATCATTTATTCAATGAAACATTCACACATATGTGTGTTAATAACTGAGATCTACCCCTTCGAAGCTGCTTTTTGACCAACGACTACGGCTTACGTATAATTAGTACACAGAAAGCCATTGCAGACTCACCGAATCTGTTGATCTATCTGTTGTGTACTAATTATACGTAAGCCGTAGTCGTTGGTCAAAAAGCAGCTTCGAAGGGCTAGATCTCAGCTATTAACACACATATGTGTGAATGTTTCATTGAATAAATGATATGGTACTGTGGATCCCCTTCAATGAGGCTGCTTGTACTAACAAATTGAGCAAGCATTGGCGTATGGTTGTTTCTCGACTCGTCCCCTTCTGAGCCTGCATAGCTCAGTTGGTAGAGCGACGGTCCCGGCTTGACCGGAGGTCGTGAGTTCGAACCTCACTGCAGGCTAGTTGTTTTTCTAGTCTGCCCTGCTTGCATCATAGATCAACAGACTCAGTGAGTCTGCGATGGCTCTCGGTGTACTAATTATACGTAAGCCGTAGTCGTTGGTCAAAAAGCAGCTTCGAAGGGCTAGATCTCAGCTATTAACACACATATGTGTGAATGTTTCATTCTTTCCTAAAAGTTCGAACTTAGCATGACTTCTCAGTAAAATACAAGTTGTGACATCATGCTGGAGTGAACCGCTTTTTTTCAAGCGGAACAATAACAATTTGGTTAGTTTTTCGAATTAGAAGAAACTTAATTTGTTTTAGAAATTTGTTATCACTGAATAAATGATTTAATAGTTGGAATTTTTTTAAGTGTTTTCCAAATTTTCAAACTTGTAATTTTTTGGCATCTAAATTCTAGAGCAGGGGTCGGCAACCTACGGCCCGCAGGCCGGATCCGGTCCGCCGATGTAATTCATCCGGCCAGCCGCCTCTTTGACAAATTATAGACACTATTTCACATACTTTTTGACTATTTTAACTATACAAGTGCGAAAAATTTTCGCGCTTCGCGCGAAAGATCTTTCGAAGTCCGTTTTTTTACGTTTTGATGCTGTCTTTTCAACTAGATCAGCACTTCTTTACCGTTGCACAGTGGACAGCTGGCAAAGTGCGTCGCGGAAAACCGGAAAACGTATTTAAAAATATTGGACATATTTTTTTAGCATTTTTTTATTTTTATTTTCGGCAAGGTAATAAAAACTTGCAAGAATTTAAATTTAAAAGAAAGCCGGTATACCAAAAAAAAATCGCGCTCGCTTCGTTCGCTATAGTTGTGTCTTCACTTCAAAAAGTTTACAAACACTGAGCTAGCTTAACTTTAAATATTATCGCGTTCCCAAAAGAAGTTTTATAACACTTTTCATTAGTAGTATGAATGACGACGTGTGAACTCGAATTTTGAACCAAACAAACGCTTTTTTTCGCGCTTTGCGCAAACACTTTACAGACTCCGTAATTTAAATAAACACGTTTTAAGTGCAAAAAAGATCCAAGGCCCGCTTGATGCACAGTTGTTCTAAAATATCTTAAATTTCAACGACAAAATGCAAGATGCTGAAGGCTTGTCCATCAAATTTAGAACTTCGCCAGCTTCGTAATTTGTAACATTATGAGGTAACATAGAGTTAATGGTCTAGTTTGGACTTTATCGTACGACACAATGCAAGTGTTGTGTCCAACTGTTTAAAAGTAGGCTACTGATCGTTTAAGTCTTAAATGTTATTACCAATTGTATGTAAAAACTGTAAAGGAACCACGTATAACACGTGTGATATCAAAGAGACAGCAGCAATTTAATTTAAGTTTTCATTCTTTGCTGTTGAGTTGCATACTTTTGTCATATTTGTTTTTTGGGTTGATTTTGATTTTAAGGTCCACCGGTCTGCAAAATTTGTTTTAAAATTTTACCGGTTCGTAAGATAAAAAAGGTTGAGAACCACTGGTTTATAAGTCAACACTAGTTACACTAGTAATATGCATAACGCCAAGGTAAAATAACAAACGACATAATAAAATAAATGCGCAATATTATCTGTGACGTAACCAAACAACATTGGCGAAAACGCATACACGAAAAAGACAACTTTACGCTTCGTTATCTACAGTGTGGTAACTCGAGCGTGACATTAATTATGTAATTTGTATCAAAATCGCCCAAAAAATCGGCGGAAACAAACAGGCGCGAAGTGGGTAGTGATTACTGAATTGCCACTGCAACGCGAAGCATGCCAGCGAATGTGTTAAATCAGGGGTGGGCAACGTGCGGCCCGCGTTTTTTCACCTTCTACCAGCTATTTTTTCCTAAATAAGGGAGCTATAAGTGTGCACCACGTTGGGACTTTTGCTCTGTCAGTTTCCTGTTTGAAGTGCGATGTAACCCATAGGCTACACCGCTAACTCAAATGGGAAGCATCTATTAGAAAACAAACTTCATTCATAAAGTTTTACTTGTGTCACGTTGTATGATTAAGAATTGTATTGCAGCAATTACACTTGTCTCTAGTTTGGTCAAGGTGTAACAGACTTTTGCCACGCATATTGACTGTGTAGAGAAACGACGCATGTCTGTTTGTGCTTGTGATTATAGCGTGTTCGCCTGGTAAAGTGTTAAATATTTCACCTAGATACTCATTTCCTTTCGTGGCCGTTCTGGCAAATCTAGCCGACATTCGACTCAGCTAATCTCCATCGCAGTCGCTCTTGTGCTATATAGTGTCACGCTGCTGTTGGATTAAACACAACAGTCAACAGATGTATGCCTTACTGGCAACACAGTGTTTTTACTGCACTGTAAGCTCTTTTATTGAAAGCGAAATATGCTAAATTATGTGAATGTACAATAAATCTATAAGCGACCTGACAGTATGCACTTTGAAATGCTATGACAGTTTGTTTAGTTTCGATTAAGTGGAGTTCAGATAGCACGGTGGTCATGTCTCAGCTGTTGAAATATACATTGGTGACCCCGACGTGATATGAACATGCAAATAAATCCTTCTGAATGAAATTTTATGCATACTGTCAGGTTCCATAGAATGTATGAATTATTTTGGTTTGCTAGCGCAGTTTTCTCGTTTGTAAGTATTTTTTTAAGCTACGCCGATCAGTTATGATTTGTTGAAACGTTTGTTAACAAGTTTATGCCAGCGTTATTGCTTGTCAATTTGATATTTGATTAGCCGTAATGCAGAGAAAAATCGTTTGACGCTTTAAATTAGTGGTTACGCAAGACTGTTATAGTTATTGTTGCGAAATTATGGCCCTTTTTTTTGATAAAGTTTTTAAGGTGAAAATATTACGATCGAGGTTGACTGCGAACACCTCTCGTGATATCTAATCTCAAAACCAATAAATGGATAGATTCTATCTCAACCAGCACTTACAGAAGTCGTTACTTCTAAAGTGTCAAAGCCACTGCGGCTACTGTCTCTGGTCACGTGTTATGGTGATTGATGTTTTATATCTCACCCAAAATAACCTGATCACTTTGTCTGAAATTCTTGCGTCACTTAACCGTTATGATTTATAAGAAGGAAAACAGAGCAGAAGGCCAAACCTTGTTGCCAATTCCCAACATAACGCGAGATTTATCTCATTTGTGACTGCAAGCGAAAATGCTCTGGGTATTATAAACCCATGATTGCTAAGGCCTTTGATGCCTCATTTACCTTTCAGACGGTGTGAGATAACCGTCATATAGCCCACATGAAGTTACTAGCATGCAGAGAGTAACTTTCTAGAATAACCTTTTGCGCCAAGGTTATTATGTCTGCTTTAGGGAACCCATCTAATGTGGACTAGGCGATGTAATTTGTTTTCGCGTTTTTGAGATTAGCACCTTACCCCCTTTTAATTGGTATTCTAGAGCAAAAGACTCTAAGCAACTAACTTCAGTTTTGCTATTTGAAATTCGAACTGCGTTTTAAGACGATAATTTTCTGCATTATAGGCTATTCAAAAGTGTTTTGCATTGTTGTTTATTGTGCCTTTTAAGTACCATTTCAGACTTGCATCGTGTCGTACGATCAGCTATCCCTGGAATTGTCCGTTTGCCGCCAAGACAAGGAATTCATGAACATTTTTCGCTCTATTGAACACCACGATTTCCAATACGTGCTGGATCGATATTGCACAAATGTCAAACATTCTGCGTTTGCTGGTCGACTCGTGATCGGATCCTGGGAAGATTTTAAAGAAGAAGCGCGGCCCAACGAACTGCTCGAGACCTTTTTCGTTTTCCAGTGAGGAAGGAAATGATGTAGAGAAACGACGCCCCTGTTTGTGCTTGTAATTATAGCGTGTTCGCCTGGTAAAGTGTTAAATATTTCACCTAGATACTCATTTCCTTTCGTGGCCGTTCTGGCAAATCTAGCCGACATTCAACTCAGCTAATCTCCATCGAAGTCGCTCTTGTGCTATATAGTGTCACGCTGCTGTTGGATTAAACACAACAGTCAACAGATGTATGCCTTACTGGTAACACGTGTTTTTACTGCGCTGTAAGCTCTTTTATTGAAAGCGAAATATGCTAAATTATGTGAATGTACAATAAATCTATAAGCGACCTGACAGTATGCACTTTGAAATGCTATGACAGTTTGTTTAGTTTCGATTAAGTGGAGTTCAGATAGCACGGTGGTCATGTCTCACCTGTTGAAATATACAACTGAGATGTTATGTTTAACAGCTGGTTTTGAATTAAGGCTGCTAATTAAATTGTACTAGCCGATCCGTACGAGAAAGGCGTCATTGGAATTGCAGAAAAAGTTATTTCAGAATCCACAAGTAGATAGTACTGACAAAACTGCCGTAGCTGCAGCCTAGTAGCTCATTAGTTTTTCTAGTAAAAGCTGAAAATATGAATTAGTGTTTATTTGGTGTGCGGCCCTCCTGTAAGCAGTACATTTCCTAACTGGCCCTTGTGTTGAACAGGTTGCCCACCCCTGTGTTAAATGCATGTTTACACTACAGCTGCGCTGAGCTGAGCCGGGCGTGAAATTATTTGCACTACAGCTGAGCTGAGCGCGAAATAGCGTTTCTACTTTGGCTGCGTAACAGACAAAGCAAAATCACTCTCACGCTTCGCTGGCAGTCGAGCAAAGCGGGAAAATCGTTCCCAAACGTAATTTTTGCTAGCTGCATGGGGCTTGAGTTTAGCAAAGCATGAACCTCTCGCCACAATAAAAATTAAACGAAAATTACGCTTTGTTCACCTCAGCTGTAGTGTTAGCGGGCCTTAAGTCGTCGCTCTGCCTTGTTGTTTCAGACTTTCAGCGCTATGCTGCGCACGCAACGTCAAGCCAAGTCCACGCCGCTCAATTGTCACCCGATCCGTTAGCAATTAGTGCATTTCTAAGCAAAAAGGTCTACGACAAATAGGACATCCAAGGGCACAAAAGCCTGACTTTTAGACCTTGAGGTCGTGGCAATGCACTAATTGGACCTTTAGGTGAACTCCAGCGTAGATAAATTAAAAATATTCGCTGAAAATTCACAAAAGATAACATAAAGTGTGAGATAAAATGAACAACACTTGACCCACCCAACCAAACGCTAACCGAACCCCAGCCCAAATAGTCTGCGGTAATTTAATAATTATTTGAACGCTTGGGAAAAAGGCCCAAACTCGGGTGGGTGGGCATAAGATAATTTCTCGTCCAGGATCTATAGCAGTGGTCGGCAAACTTTTTCGTGAAAGGTTGTACTCTTTTTAAAGCTATTGAAGGCCCACTATGTAAAACCACTACGAAAATAGTTGTTGATTCTGGATATTTGTTTTGAGATGGACGCATTAGAATGACGTCACAAAGTTACCTTGTAAAATAATTGTTATTACCTATTGAAAACACTTGTTGTCCTCAAATGAACTCGTGCACAAATATGAAGCTAAAATTAAGTTTAATTGTGCGAATAAAACATAAAAAATATAAATTGGTAAAACTTCAATTAAAAGGATACTTGACGCATATGGCACATAAAAGGACTTGAATATTGCTCGAAATAACGGAATTTATAGTATAAATCAATAGAAATTCTAAATTACAGTTATGAGTCACACGACGCAAGAAATCATAGAATATCGCTTTTGAGCTGATAGATTTAAGTATATAACTTATAAAAGTACATAAGAATCCTCACATTTGACTTCACAAGTAGCGTCGTAGTTCAAGCAATTCAAAGTTTATCGCGAAACGCAAAGAAAGATGCGTCAATTTGGTTTCAGTTGGCAAATCGTTTACCTTAAACGTGTACTTATATACATTAGTCTTAATACATAGAAGATTGATACTATATCATCTCCACAGATAAATGACGGCCCCTAATCACGTAAAAAGTTCGCAATAAACACATAAAAAATATACGTACATTACGTCAATCTTGTTTTAAAATTTGAATAAATGTTTCTATCAAAAAAAATAAAAAAGTATATTAATTAGATATATTTTGGTAGAAATTGCATTTTGCAGGGAGTCTAAGTTCACACAGTTATTACACGGTGCATGACTGCCCAAAAAAAATTTTTTTTGCGTTAACATGTAGTGAAAGTTGGCAAAAAATAGTTTGACAGGCACTCTTAGGGCCACATTTGGCCTGTGGGCCTGAACCACGCTGAGACCATATAAAATAAATTCTTAGCCAGTTGAACTTTTAAAATACAGTGCAATGAATGCACGGCTATCACGCGGACCACAACTATATAATAACATTAAACTATTCAAAAGTAACTCGCGACCCACTCAAAATGGCTCTGCGGCCAACAGTTTGCCGACCACTCGTCTATAGGGTTGTTACGTCACACATTGATGTGTTGGGACCTAAATTGTTTATATAATTATTAAATCAACGTACAATATTTGGGTTAGGGTGCTGGTTAGCGTTTGGGTTAGGGTGGGTCAGTATTATTTAACTTAATCTTCTTAAGGCTGGTTCACATTAGACGCGTTAAGGGCTCTGCACACAAGACCTCAAAGTCTAAAAGTCAGACCTTTTAATCCTTTCAATGCACTGATTGTCGTAGACCTTTTTGCTTAAAACTGCACTAATTTCTGACGGATCGGGTGCAATTTTCGTAATTGCATTTTTCGCGCACGTGGTGAGAGGCGTGAGTTCAAACCTCACAGGTGGCAAAGCTACTTTTTTGTTTAGATTCCATTACGGTCAAATAGAAACACTTTACAAACAATGTAGAGGTCAACTGGCGTACAACACAGAAAAAGGCGAGGGAAATTGTACTTTCAGCATAAGGTACCCAGCTTTAGATTGCATTTTTAATTCAAAGTGGCGCACAGACCCGCTTCATATTGCAATACTTATTGAATATATTGTACAATCAGAGCATTAGGTTAACCGACTTTAACCACGCGATAAAAAAATGGTTTGAAACACATCACATGATTTGAAATTTCTATTTAGTGACACTCAGTTCAAACGTTTAGGCATAAGCAAATTTGTTATGACTTTAAAAAAAATATGTTTGCATTATTTATGTCTTTTACGATGATCTTACGAATAATCGGTAAATATTCTATTTAACCCAGGCAACGCCGGGTATTTTGTCTAGTATTCTATTCAAAGCCTTCAGTATTCACTGATCCGGTATGGCAAGAAGTGCAATTTACAAGACTTTGGTCGGTAAATAATTACAATGTTATAGTATTGAAACCAAATTTGACTAAACTTGTAACCTATAATTTTAACTAAAATGTGATCGAGGCCTCGAATGTGTCGGCGATGCTGCCTGACGTCACTTGTAAACGCCCTATCTACTATATTTAGCTCTTTTCATTTAAGAAAAGGGCTCTTACTAGTAAGTATGTGGATTTGCCATTGGGTTGCCATTGGGGGATACTTCTGAGCTAAACCACTTAAAATTGTATGCCAAAAACGTAGGCTCTTTCTCCTTTTAGTATGTCAATTCGTACAACACTTTATTTGGAACATGGCGCCATTGATTAAATAATTAACTTGTGAATAAAAGTTATGAATCATTGTAGGATATGGTAAGGAAAGGTGACGAATTTTAAACTGATGAAAATTCCCATGCACGAAAAGAAGAAGTTAATTGTTTGTTTTTTTTAGTGTAGGTTATTTTGCAATTTTCATGCCGAATGTTAGGAACAGTTATTATTGGAGATATTACGTTGTAGTATATCGCCTGTTTGGTATTTATCATAACCTGAAAAATAATATCGAAACTTGTAGACTAAACCATGAATCATAAAATTTTTTACCAAAAATGGCCTCTTTTTCCAACGCGATTGCATTAGTATACTGGCTGGTGCAATCTTTGGTTTGTACCGTCCATTGCTATCAGCTGTAAACCTTACATCACAATCAGGGCAAGGGTCTTCGTCCAAAGGCTGCAAAAAGTAGAAAAAGTTCTGTAAAACCTTAAATGCAAAAAAATTGACCACGCTATTCAGATTTGATCAATAAGTTTAATTTCAGGCAATTAGCAAACGGAAATGATAAGGTTATTTTACTTTTTTGCATTGCACATGAGCAACATGAATACCATGGTACCAAGCTGCACGCGAATGGCCATGCCACGTCCCACTTTACACCTGGGCAACATACGGCCCGCTAAGCAATTTAATCCGGCCTGCGGCTTATTTTCCTTATAGGCTAAGCGAAAACAAGGGCCTGTTTCTACATGTTTGGTTGTATCCTAAACACTCTTTTCAGGGATGGGTCTAGTCATGACTCGACCGAATTCGATTTTTAGCGTGTTTAAACTACCAAAACGAAAATTGATTTCGGGCTTCGCGCGAATCTCTTCTGTCTTTGTCGTATATCAAAGCGATTTTTTGTCACCTTTACAGACAAATAGCGTCCTCTGCACTATTGCACTCTCTCCTTTTAGTAAACGAAAGTTTACTAATTTAGTTTATTATTTATATAGTTTTTGCGCTTCGGTCGAAAGTAATCAATGTGTTGCGTTTCCCTCTAAATCTAAATTAAAATTTGCATTTTAAAACAAATATAGTCGCAATTTTTTAGCGCTTTGCGCGACGTCTCGTGGCCTTCTTTAAATTGCACATTTTCGTACAACTCCAAACGTAATAACAAGTTCGTTAGCTACTTTGTTTTATACTGTCAAAGTATGACGTCATATTGCGTGTATCATTTTTGCACACTCTACGGCAGTGGTCGGCAAACTGTGGGCTGCGGCCCAAATGTGGGCCGCAGAGCCATTTTTAGTGGGCCGCGAGTTACTTTTTAGTAGCTGAGTGTTGTCATGTAGTTGTGGGCCGATTTTTAATTTGGCTCAGTTTAAAAAGACTCACGTGCCCAATGTGGTCCTAAATGCCTGTCGAAATATATTTTTTGTCAACTTTAACTATGTGTAATTGAAAAATTTTTCGCGGTTCGCGCGTATATTCTTCCTTGTATAGTATGTTTTATAATATGCTATGGCAGAGTTTTCGGCATAAAGGCGCCGTGTAATATTTCACCTAAAAAGCAAACTTTTTACGTGGTTCCACGCATAACACAGCTGTGGATTCAATAGAGTGTTGTAATGACTCAAGTGAATGACTTGACTTAAGTCTTTTGGGCAAATTTGTTTTTGAACAAATGATATGGCACCCACGCACAATTTGAGTTCGCAAACTATGGCGTTTAATGCAAAAGATTTTATTTTTTTAACACGATACGAATTTTTCTTACGTTGTACACCATTTAATACCGGAATTACGTGTTTGCTTGAATATCACACAAGTCTAACAAATACTGCTACCGCACTAGTCGTATCCTAAACATACTTTTATTAAACATCAGGAATCCTACACGGATATCGTAACAACAAACCTTCTCAAGAATATGCACATTGGTTGCATGCTAAATTGTCATAATCTTTTTCAAACCATCGGCTGCTTTATACTTTTATACCGCCGCTTCCACACATGTGGAATACTTAACAGTGTTTTACTGTAAGGATTTTAGCTAAACCCTCATTTATGCCACGACAGTCGATTAGATGTCATTGTGGGAAAGCATTTAGTTAAACCCTTCCATACACAATCAACGGCAAACAGTCAAACGATAATCTTGGCCATTTCCGTTTTACAATGTATAGGACAGATTACATGCGAATGCAAAAACTCATCATATGTTATTAAATTTATAGTTACCGAATGTGTAGCACAATGTAGTGCAACGTTTAGGTGTAAATAAACACTGACTTGGTTTAATTATGACTTGACTGGAACTTGACCTGTTATTTATTTAAAAAGACTTCACTTAAAATTAAGTTATTTACAAATGACTTGACCGATACTTAAATCATTTCAAAATTACAACACTGGTACTTTCCCCTTGCATAATATTTTTTTTCAAACTGCACAGTGCACATGGTCGGAGGCTTATAGCGTAATACTTCTTACGTTATATTCTTAATATGTAATTGATTAACTAGTACTTACCTTGTCGTACAAAGCTTTCCATTTTGGATACTTCCACAAGTCATAGTTGACACATGGAGGCAACACAGATACGTTAATGTGATGTCGGTCCAGAAATCGCTTCATGATACAGTTGCTTTGATATTGCATAAGACGCCATTTTTCGTAAAGGGAAATTGAACGACCTAAATTAAATCGTTCATTATTGAGTAAAAAAGTGCATAAAAGTTTTCTGTTTTTAAATGCAACTATATAGAAGCAGGATGAAAAAAGCCAGTACGAGCCACAAACACCTTAAAATACAATATGAGTAACATGTAGCCTATATTATCATGTTTTTGAACAAAATGGGTACGGTATGTATCAATATGATATTAAACAATTTTTTTGGATGACTCAAACTTCATAGTCATAACCAATAACTGCGTAAATCATACTGACTATTATTAGGCTTAGGCTGTTTGCAATAACTTAAATTTCGATAGTCAAACGCAGAGGTTGTTAAACTGTGCGCCGTTTTACCTTTCCAAGGAAGTTTCACCTTGATTTCGTTTCATATCTAAACCCTATTTCAGCAATGAAATGCTTGCATATTATTAACCCTTGACATGTGTATTTCAAACCATTGTTACGAAAAACGGAAAACGTTTAGTAGGCTACAAAGTTAAAAAGCACATTAGTTAAATATTTAGTCAATAAAATTCCATGAATCGCAATCCTTATAGTAGCCTAGTCTAGGTTTGAATTTTTTTTTATATAAAAAACGTGTGCCAAGAAGTTTTAACGAGGTTTATTAACCGGTCGAAGAAGATTCGTAAAAATAGCAAAGCTATCATGAAATACGGTTTCTATTTTACACAGAAATTTATGATTTAATTCAGTTTATGTAAAGACAATTATTTTCAATTTATAAAAACGCTTTGCAAAGTTGCGTTTAACACAACATTTTAATAAGATTCAAAATACCCCCGGAAGCTTTAAGTTTAGCCCGTCGTGGAATGAAATGGCGGTTTCCTGGTGGCCTTGACGCGAATCCATAACCTCCGTACGTTGATATTCCATTTATGTCAAAACTTAAGAAAACTTCAAATGTGTCAAAAAGTACTACTATGAGAGATACTAACACCATAAAATCTTAATACAAGTTAAACTTACCGGGGATCCTCTAAAAATCTAGTTGTCACACATCTTGCACATGAGGGTTTGGGTTGCTTTTTGGATGGTTTTTTTTGGTTTACACGTTTATGTGTATCCTCAAGATGTATCGGGGTAATCATATTTTTTTAAAATATAAAAAATAACAAACTAAATTCTTCATTGCAACGCAGAAAACGAAACGACGACATAACAATTTAACGAAACATTATAAAAAACTTAACCTTAAATGCAACATTTATGGTGATATTTGCTAATTGTTTTGTCACAATAGATAGAATATGTAACTGGCTTTCAAAGTTTTTAGATTTGTCTAAATTGAACGCATTGGATTATAGATCTCGTTGTGGTGTCAAATTTTACACGATGTGAAAGGAGACTAGATTTTTCTTAAAGCTTTTGCAAATAGGAAAACAATTTAGCGACATCGTCTTTAAGTGATCAGTAGGGAGATTATTTTTTGGCCTAAAAAATAGGAAATTTTGACCTGAAGATTTACAATTTTGACCTAAAAATAATTTATTTTGACTACATTGATTTAAACAAAATATTGTTGTTTGAAGTACTGCATTAGTGCCTTGGTGTCGTCAACCACACGTTTTTGATATATTGCCGACTACAAGTCGAACACAATAATCAGGTTTTTTTTCGGATTAATACAAAACTCATACAAATATTTTGTCATTTTAAACCGACAAACAGCTATAAAAATGCGAATATAAAAAATGTCGTGTAAACGTTTGAAAAGCAACGTAAAAATAATTGCAGAAAATTAACAAAGACCAAGCTATAGAAATAGGAAATGTGATAATTGCAAATCACAAGAGAAAAAAGACAGCAAATACTGTTCAACATATTTGTCCAAAGGCCTCGGTGGGTAATTCTCTTGCTCATACCAGTGGCGTACCAAAATTTGGGTGGGGGAGTTTGAACTTTTTTGTTTATCTTCGTATTAACTGCCGTAACGAACGCAAATAAATATGTTAGCAAACAGTTTCGAGCAGCAACTGACTGAGTGTTAACGCAATACTAAAAAAACATTCAAATAGAAAAAACTGACTAAAAGTAGTAAAACTACATTGATGTATTGTTACGTAATGTTAACTACATCGTTTGTGACGTAACATTGCATGACAATTGAAGGTGTGGCATGCCTGTGATCAACTGTTGTGGTAATAAATGTTTAAAAAACACTATTAAGAGTAAAATATACATAAATATTTTGGGGGGCATGGCTCCCTGTTGACAAGTCAAAATACAATCGTCCTAGGGATAAGGTTCTTTTTATTTTGCTGTAGTAAGGGATATTATCACTATTCGGCAAAAACGCATAGAGCATCTATTTTGGCGCAGTGGGTTTGCTGAACATATTTTATTGGTCCTAGAAAAATAGTTTATTTGTCTTAAAAACACTTGTTTTAGTTAATTTTATTTCTTATTCTCCTTACATTTTAATGCTGCTACAAAAATCGCTAACGAATACTGCGAGATAGTGGCAATATATATATTTCTGCATCCCTTTTTTGCTTTAAAAAAAATAAGTTGTTTGTACTTTGGGTATTGCTGTTCGACCAGGCCAGGTCACAACTGGTAGTTTATTTTAAATTACGATGGTCGGTTTGGTAAACAGCAACCTTTCGAATATTGTAAGGCGCGTGACATTACATGATGGGAAAGGCTGATGGTGAAAATTAATATTATGCCTTTTTTTAACTGGTCCTAACATGCGGTGGTCATTTGCGATGTGCCCTGTAAAGGTCTCGGCGCAGGGCCGAAATAAATTCTAACCGACAATTTTTCTGTTTTACCACAAAGTGAAGTGTTTAGCAGGAGCGGATCCAGGGGAAGGCCACGTGACATAGTCTCGGAAGACACAAAATGCACGTGTACTCGTACAAAACGCAATAAAATTTGGCAGGTTACGCACGAAACCTATGTAAGCCCAGTGCCGGATTAACTAAGTGCGCGGCCTGTAGCCGATTTGATTTACAAATAATTACCGGGAAGTAATTGAATATTTTATAGATTTAATTTACATTCTACAACAACAAAAATGTAATGTAATGTTTTATTTGCAAGGAGAATATTAAACTTCAACAATATCATTCAAAGGTCTGTTCAATGCATTTTGATTTCTGCAAATTTGGCAATTATTTCACATGAGTTCAATGACTTCAGAACGTCATTTTTAATACTCAAAAGCGTTAGGGTAGCCGCTCTTTCCCCATTGTGTTTCGCAGATAGCTTTTAATCAACTTCATTTTGAAATTGATCTCTATCCAGTACAATTTTAACCATCGCACATTGACAAATGCGTTACAAATGGTCGATGTTAGGAATCGCATAAATAAACGAATTCGTATTACGTTACAATGGTTCAAAAATATTTTTTTAGGGAACACACAACACGACCGACACTATACAATAAGTACAACGCACTATTTATGTATAATACCGAATTGGACCAAACGCGGAATAAGTTTCACGCCTGAATAAAAACTACCTATAGCGCAACAAGGGTTAATTAGTATTGAGACCTACGTTGGAATAATTTACTTTTTGCACTAAAACCTCAGATGGAATAAAACCAAAACCATACGGAGTACTTTCTAAAACGGAATAACTTGTAAAACCACACGTCTAAGTCCGCAACACGTCGGAATTGAACCTAAAATCATCAAAATAAGGCCGAATCCTGTCGGAATAGAAGCAAAATCCTTTGAAATAAAACCGAAAACAGTCAGAACTAGACGGGGTTGCGGTTGTTGTATATTTTGTCAGGGGGTATTTCTCAGGGCCTTATTTTCATCGGTGGTTCAATAATTGGGTCATTATAAATAGAGTTATTTACCAGGTTAATTTTGTAATATTATAAAGCACACTTTGGTTTATTCGTTTTACGCTTTACATTAAGTTGTACTTTCTCTTGTCTTGTTTCTGCAAGCAAAAACAAATACGGGCCGAAAATTCCCTGCCTTCACTTCTGACGTAGATGCAAATATTTTTACAAAAACAAAAATGCCATTGATTTAACCCCCTCCACCAAACCAACTAAAAATTATTTCCCCCCTATTAATAAAAAACTTGCAATCCATTAAAAAAATATTTTTGATTCCCCCGAAACCAAAGATAAACGATAAACAAAACTAACATTCTCTTCCCGGGAGTAAATATTTCATTAACAAAACAATATTATTAAATTTTTTTTTCAAACGCCCTTCAAAAAATGCTACCACAACCCTTGAGCCAAAACCACAAAAATCTACAACCTTATTCATCATCTTTTTTTATCTAAATTCAAATCAACTTTTTGTATTAATTTCCCACAAAACAAACAAGTGATTCTTAGTATCATTTTTATGGTTTACTAGCGGTTTGAATTACATAAATAGCATAATGGCCAACACTACAAAAGGGAGATATATTCTTAGATATTACTGTCGCTAGGTAGGCGTAGAGAGCTTCAAATAACTAAACGTCACACTATTTTATTGCGAAAAAATAGGACCCGTTCATAATTTTAAATCTATGAACCAAATTTACATAATAAACATAAATTTTAAAGAGGAAAGCCGAATATGTCAAGTTTTAAAGGTTAACTTTATGAGTACCAGATTATAGACCCTCAAGGCACAATTAACAAACAACGTTTTTAAATGAGAACAATGAACATGGTAAAAACAATTAAAAAAAACATTTTCGCGCTTTGCGCAAAAACACTTAACTTAAGCTGCTTGTTTG
Source organism: Ascidiella aspersa (assembly GCF_963924565.1). Classification (NCBI taxonomy): domain Eukaryota; kingdom Metazoa; phylum Chordata; class Ascidiacea; order Phlebobranchia; family Ascidiidae; genus Ascidiella; species Ascidiella aspersa. The sequence continues at coordinate 17,621,240 of NC_139453.1, forward strand.
CGGTCTGTTTCGCGTGACAACAGCAAGTTTCTTAAAGTTTAAAAACGTCATGACGTTTCCGGCTTTTTTTATGCCCCTTAAACCATCACCCCTAGTAAATAGTATTCCCCAACAGATTTTGTTTTGTTTACTTGTGAATATAAAATCATTATATCATCTTCGTTGTATAAATAGATGACTGCTTTTACCAATATAGTCAAAATAATTTGCGGATTTTCAAAAATTACATTTCCTTCTTAAAACTGTGAGATTTTTGTCTAGAATTCATTAGACTGTTTCCTACCGTATTCCGTATTTGTTTATTAAGACAAAAATTTAGAATGCGCACACAATTTCAAGATGACGTTATACATTCCGATGAACTGGTGAAATATAAAAGCTTATGGTAACATATTAAACAGTTTCCATAAATGCATATGACATCCGATGGCCAGGGAGACTTTTAGGTTTTGTCTGTATTTGTTTGGCATACTGGCTTCTGGCGTTTTAAAGCAAAATACAACGCTTTGACGTAATCTGTTTGGCTGCAATCAAAGTGCCACTTTGTCATTTATTAGCGCGAAACAGCCACCACAACATTTTCCTTTCAATCAATTATGGCTATCGAAATTACATTCCAAACAGCTGTACCAAATATTAAAGTTGTACCACACTTATAATGGATCTTGTCCAATATTCGACTTTTAACAAAACTTATGCCAGCCTTTGCGTTTTAAATGTTAATCCTGGTAATGGAGATTGTAATGTTTCGTTGAAGTGTGTGTTTTGGCTAAAAGTGAAAATACTTTGCTCTGTACATTTATAAAACATTTAGTGCAAGTTCCACTTAATAGATTGCGGCAAACTCGTTTAGTTCTTTTAAAACAGGAAACGAAATTTCCAAGACCACAAAAAATTTGTGGCGTTATATTCAAAGACTGATTTCGTTTTATAATTGCCCATGATATTCTACCATTTCAAGCGAAAAATTTTGCGGTTTTTGTGTAATTAATTTTTCCAGTTAAAATTCAAAAATGTAATTCTTCCTAATCCTTGCGAATAATTATAGTTTTACGGTAGTGAAGCAATAAATAAACGTTGTTGGGTAATCGCAAGCGCGTGAAAGGTTCCGGTTCTGATTAAGCGTAGCCTAATTCGGTTTGATAATTATGTTTCGCTATTTATTACGTATTTTCGTTTTCATGAGGTGCATTGGAGGTCACTAGAACCACATCACTGCAGTTTGTATGCGACAATAAAGAGAAATTATATTGCGTTACGCGGTGTCTGTTTAGTGCGGCCAGGCATCAGTTTCAAGATAAAGCAGCCAACCAAAGATATTTACACAACAGAGCAGTATAAACTCCCCCAGACTGCAACTGCGAAAAAGACGTCAAACGTTTGTGCGCCCAACCGTGACATAATGGATGAAAGACGCTGATAAATTGTATTTTGGTTTTAAAATGATTTTCCTAAAATCCTAAGACTGCAATAACATATCATTGTGACATTAAATTTGAAAAAATGATTTTTCAATTGAAGATCGTTTTTTAAACGTTTAAATCAAAATGGGTAAGTTTGTTACAAAGGGCTGCATGAGATACAAAGTTGACTTTTGTAAATCTTATAAAATTGCGCAACGATTCCATTAAAACGAGCTAAATCATACTAGGGCTACAACGTTATGCAATGTTAGATTTTAGTGTAGAATCCATAACATACCGTAGCCACAACATACCGTAGTACGTGTTTTTTTAGAGTGACGTTATACGTTTCAAAGAATTGATTATGTTATGGTTTGCCTAATGCATTAATGATTGATAAAAAAAATACACAAATTTAAAGGCTTATAAAAACATAATGGTCAGTTTTCATATTGCATATATCAGCCGATGGCAGGGAATATGTTTAGGTTTCGGCTGTAAATATTGACATATTTGTGTCTGTCGTTCCAAAGCAGAATGTACTCCTTTGGCGGAATCTGTTTCGATGCTTTGAACAGTGCCCCTTTGTCGCGTATTAACGCGAGACGGTCGGTATAACCGGTGTCGTTTTAACCAGATTCTTTTTTTAGGAAATATTGACACCGCTAGGTGGGAGTACAGAGCTAAAACCAATTTTACGACGACGTCATATTTTGTTTCCAATTTCTACCCCTAGCTGAAGGCCCCTGGGTAAATAGACTTCTAAACCCCTAAAGGCTCATTTACATATACGCTTCCATCTTTTATGGACATTTGAAGTCTCACCAAATTATAGTTTTCCTGTAAAACTCTGGACAAAAAACGGTCTGAAACAAACCAAAAAAAACATAAAAGAACTAGACGGGGGTGCGGTTGTTGTATATTTTGTCAGGAGGTATATTTTCAGGGCTTAGTGTTTATTTTCAATTTTTACTTTATTTTATTTTTTTTATTTTATTTTTTTTATTTTTATTTTTTTAATATTTTGTATTGTGTACTTTATGTTATATATTTTGTTTTTTATTTTCCTTAACTTGTTTCTGCAAGCAAAAACAGATATGGGCCGAAAACTTCCCACTTAAAATATGCCTTTGATGCGAAAGGGGTTCAAATATGGCGTAGAATTTGGGGAATGATCGAAACATATATTTGATAAATAGAATTTACGTAGATAATGCGTATGGTCATTTTATTAAATTTTGACCAGCTTACGTGTTTGAAAAGCAAATATTATTATTCTCTTAAAGACTAAAAATGGTTTAACGCCTATGGTTTGCTATACTTTTGCAAACTTTTACTCTTGTACGGTGGGTGAAACTTTATTCACGGCCTTACCTCTTTATGTATTACCGCGACAATACGATGAAATACGATTTGAAGAATATTGGAAAAATTGTATTTGGAGAATATTTGCTATTTGCACCTGTATAGTATGTTACTCCAATCCAACATATCAACACACAATTTTAAGTTGTGTAGGCCTGGTGTTGTTATGTTGGATTGGAGTCGCCACCAGATTTCGCATTTAAATTTGCAGCGGTAAAATAAGTTGTTTCTTAAGACCATTAGAGAGAAGCCTCTTTTTAAAATGCAAGTCGCACGAGCCCAGTTTTGGACCTGCCACTTCGCACAATGAAAGTCTCACGCGCGGGACAATAAAGCGCAGCAGGCGGTGAGTAGCTTCGTCACTTTACAAGCTGGACAAAGCAAGCGAATATGAACGAATTCTGTATGAAAGTTTTTCTGCTGCTAAATGGCAGTCGTTAGCTACAAAGAGCCAAAACGCAATATTTCAGATTTTTGCCCCCCAAGCAAAGGCCCCTGGGGGTGCAGCCTCATAAACTTCTACAAAGCACCTACATACCACTCTACGCCATGTCTGAAAGTTTGAAGGTTCTACGATGTATACTTTTTCTATAAAGCTCCGGACAAATATCGGTCTGAAACATTTTCGGGCAAAAACAAGATATGTCCCGAAAATAAATTTTCGGCCCATATAACTAGACGGGGTTGCGGTTGTTGTATATTTTGTCATGGGGTATATTTCAGGGCCTTATTTTCATGGGTGATTCAATAATTGGGTCATTATAAATAGAGTTCTACCAGGTTATTTTTTGTAGTATTACGTATTATAATTTGGTTTATTCGTTTTACGCTTTACATTAAGTTGTACTTTCTCTTGTCTTGTTTCTGCAAGCAAAAACAAATATGGGCCGAAAATTTCCTGCCTTAAATTCTGACGTAGATGCAAATATTTTTACAAAACAAAAATGCCTATCGATTTTACCCCCTCCCCCCAAACCAAATAAAACTTATTTCCCCCCTATTAATAAAAAACCTGCAATCCATTAAAAAAATATTTTAGATTCCTCCGAAACCAAAGATAAACGATAAACAAAACTAACATTCTACACCCGGAAGTAAATATTTCATTAACAAAACACTATTCTTGAATTTTTTTTTCAAACGCCCTTCAAAAAATGCTACCCCAACCCTTGGGCCAAAATCACAAAAATCTACAACCTTCTTCATCATCTTTTTTATCTAAACTCAAATTAACTTTTTGCATTAATTTCCCACAAAAGCACCCGATTGTTGGGTTGTTTAGGCCTGAAAAACAAACAAGTGATTCGTAGTATCAATTTTATAGTTTACTAGCGGTTCGATTTACATAAATAGCATATTGGCGAACACTACAAAAGGGAGATATATTGCTATATATTACTGTCTCTAGGTAGGTGTAGAGAGGTTAAAATAACTTAACGTCACACTATTTTATTGCGAAAAAATAGGACCCGCTCATAATTTTAAACCTATAAACCAAAGTTACATAATAAACTTTAGGTCCTATTCCGACAGCTTTATACCTTATTCCGACAGCTTTAGGCTTTATTCCGACAGCTTTAGGCTTTATTCCGACAGCTTTAGGCTTTATTCCGACAGCTTTAGGCCTTATTCCAAAAGCTTTAGGTTTTATTCCGACAGCTTTAGGTCCTATTCCGACAGCTTTATACCTTATTCCGACAGCTTTAGGCTTTATTCCGACAGCTTTAGGCCTTATTCCAAAAGCTTTAGGTTTATTCCGACAGCTTTAGGTCCTATTCCGACAGCTTTATACCTTATTCTGCCAGCTTTATACTTTATTCCGACAGCTTTAGGCCTTATTCCAAAAGCTTTAGGTTTTATTCCGACAGCTTTAGGTCTTATTTTGACAGCTTTATACCTTATTCCGACAGCTTTAGGCTTTATTCCGACAGCTTTAGGCCTTATTCCAAAAGCTTTAGGTTTTATTCCGACAGCTTTAGGTCTTATTTTGACAGCTTTATACATTATTCCGACGGCTTTATGGTTTATTCTGACAGCTTTAGACATTATTCCGACAGGTTTACGTTTTATTCCGAGAGCTTTAGGCCGTATTCCGACAGTTTTAGGTTTTATTCCGACAGTTTTAGGCCTTATTCCGACGGCTTTAGGTCTTATTTCGACGGCTTAACGGCTTATTCTGACAGCTTTAGATATTATACCGACAGCTTTAGGTTTTATTCCGGCAGCTTTAGGCCTTATTCCCAGTCGGAAAATTATCCATGTGCCATGCCTGTTTTATCCCCTCGCCTTGCAAGGGCCAACTACATATGTTCAGTGATAAATCGGTTATGTAAGCACGGAAATTCAACACCGGCAGGTACATGGCCCAGTCATGGCCATAAGGTATAAATATGGTTGGGCATCCTGTCAAATTACGACTATAAATCTGCAAAACACCATGGGTAAATTTACATTGAGCTTTTATTCATGCACGTTAAAAATATGGAAAGAAACAAAAAGAAACACAGAAATAGAAACTGTACAAGGCAATAACAAACTGCAGTTTAAAAAGACATCAATAATTGTCTGAAGGTTCCATTTGTATGATTTATTCACTGTCAGAAATATAGATTCTGAAAATGAGTCAGTCAACACAGGTTCAGCTATATCGGACTTGATTCGCAGGGAGTGGTCATCACAGGTTCTGTGTTTTCTTTATTAGCAATGGTATTGGCTTGTCTTCTTGCACCTCTGCCACCATCCCAGTCTATTGCACCTTGTAGTCGATAACAGATGCAGTTTGGTCTTTGTGACCTATGAACAGGAGAAGGCCTAAAAAATTAGCTTGTAACTAATAAGTAGGACGATTATTATTTGTTGACAAGCAAAATTATTTCAAGTTAAAATCAGTCAAAAATACACATTATTCGTTTACAAAATTAAAAAAAAACTATTGGCAAAACATTAGAGCCCAACATATGAAATAATAAATAAAAATCACATGCACCTTATACAGTATGATATTTAACTAACTTACCTGCAAATTTTGATAAGCAGCCGCCCCAATTAGGAAAATCTTTAACATCCATCAGCTTTTAATCCCAGAGGCCATGTTGGTGTTGGCATTTATTGGCACTTTATGTCGATATCTTTAGTTTTTTTAAGATTTCCAGGTATTTAGTCAGGATTTTATGCTCACTTAATACAAATATTTAGATGTGACTTTAGATTGCGTAAAAAATCTGGGATGTGCACCTGCCACAGAAATAAACTTGTCAACAGATGTAAAAATGGAGCTTGTTTCCTACTTTGTTTAGATACAAATTTAGTTCTTGCTAAAAGTTATTTTATTCAATGAATTTATTTTTTTATTCTGATATAAAACTTCAAATATAGCTTAGCCTACACTATCCTAAACATATATTTGATAGCTAACCTGATCTTTAGGGCTAAGGTAAAAATTTTAGGGCAGGTAAAAAAAGAAAACAACAACTGACGAAAAAGTCTAACACTCAGCTGCCCTATAGCTTTCAACTGATTTGTGATTTCAATTGTCTTAACAATAAACGTTCAAACTCGATTGTGATGTCATCCGTATATCGGCCAATCGGACGTCTGGAGTTCAAAAATATGCGCGCCGTTTGTAAATAAAAAAAAAACGCAATATAATAAATTGCAAGGACAGAGCGGGGAAAGGTCGGCGCGAAGTTGAATCAGCGGGTAACCTAGCCAGTATTGTTGCCTTCAGTAGGAAACCATGTGTATCGCGTTGGTACGAATAGTACTTTTCCAAAAGATTTGTGTTCAGGCAACTTAACCTTTACTAATGTAATAAATTTTATCAATTAACATCTTTTTTTTCAGCATATCTAAATATACCTTCTTAACTTTGCTAAATATGTTGCCTAAACAAGAAAACTATAAAGATTATAACAGCTAACTTATACCCAAGTAAAAATAGTAACCCCCAAAACATTATTACATATGTGTATGATATAGGTTAAAATTTTGGTTTAGCAAAGAAACTGTTAAAATAGGCGAGTCTACAAAGTAAAAAAAAACAACTTTGTGGTTAGGTTCGATTTTTCCCAGAAAATATGGTAATCGCCGAATAAGTTACGAAAACCACATTTATCACCAAAATTCTGGGAAGCGCCGATGATTATGAAGCTTCGACAGAAATAACCCAGAAAAATATGTCATATATCACCGATTATTGTCAGGGTTATATACCTTTAGCCGGATATAAATATTTTCCGTGATGGCCCGGGGATAAACGGGGAAAAATTTCCGACTTGGTTCCGACAGTTTTAGGCCTTATTCCGACGGCTTAACGGCTTATTCTGACAGCTTTAGATATTATACCGACAGCTTTAGGTTTTATTCCGAGAACTTTAGACCTTTTCCCTACAGCTTTAGGTCTTATTTCGACAGCTTTGGACCTTATCCTGACAGCTTTATTATTCCGATCTTTTTCCGACGGCTTTACGGTTCCGAAAGCTTTATATCTGGTTCCGAAAGCCTTATGTCTTGTTCCGAAAGATTTATGTCCTGTTCCGAAAGCTTTATGTCCTGTTCCGAAAGCTTTATGTCCTAGTCCGAAAGCTTTATGTCTTGTTGGGAAAGCTTTATGTCTTAGTCTACTAGCTTAATTTAAGGCGGCGCCTTTAGTGGTTATTCCGCCAGTTTTAGGTCTTATTCAGACGGCTTTAGGTTATAATCCGATAGGATAAGATTTAATTGTGACTATTTAGGTCGTGTTCCAACCAATTTAGGTTTTTTTCTGATAGCTTTCGATCATGTTCCGACAGTTTTAGATCTTATTCTGGGGTATTTTGGTGTTATTCCGATAATTTTGGATGATAATTTGACGAATTGGGTGTTAATTCAACAGATTTTGATAGTTTTCCGCTTTAGGTCTTTTTCCTATGGTGTATATCCTATTCCGTTTTATTGTTAATTCCATTGATGGCTTAAATCCGCTCTGGCTGTTAATCCAGTGTCGATTTTATTAAAATATAGGACCTTTAGTTGCCTTGGCGGAGTTGTAACGTTTGAATTATTCCGAAGTTTACGTTAATCTGTTTTTGATCTTATTACAAGGGCCATTTTTATTTTAACCTAAAAAAAAATTTTTAACTTTATTTTTATCAAATTTTAACTTTATTTTAACCTAACCAAATTGCTTGTTTGTAGAGGCCACAGTTCTTCCTTGAATTGATGCCAGTTTCCCAAACATAATATTTTGTCGATTTCAGACCCAAACGTAATATTTTGTCGCAAAGTCAAGGTGTTTTATGGATTATATAAAATGTGTCGGGTTTTTTGGCGATAGATTTAGCTTAAAAGACCACGTTTATGAAGATCAGGTGTTTTATAAGAAATATTTAAATACGTAACAATAAATAAAAAAATTGACAATTTGCGATAAAAGTTACTGCTGATCCAATTGGGCTTGTGACATTTTTCCTGCTTTTATGGGTTAATATGGTTTAATTGTGTTGCAGTTCCTGATTTACAATGCTTCACGACGATTTTGCAAAGAATACTAACTTTATTTTGACCTATAAACTTCTTAGAAACAGTCCCCTAGGTGCTGAAAACAACTTTATTCTTTGATTCGTGGACAGACGAGGTCCTTAAAAAAATAAACCAACAATGGGTGTAAGGTACACCAGGGGTCGGGAACCTATGGCTCGCGGGCCATATGGCTCTTTTTGTGAGCCATGGCTCTTTTGGTGAAGGAATCTTACTTGTAGATAAATCCAAGCTATCATTTCTCAGAATGATCTGCATAAAACTGCACGCGGCCACGGCCGCTTTTCTAAGTTTATATTGCCTTTTTTATTACACATGTAGCAAATTTTGGGCGCTTTGCGCGAATTCTATTTGTTTTTCGAGACTGTTATCCCGTTTCAGGAAATCTCTTAATATCAAAAAGGCCCTATTCTTTTAACAGGACTCCGTAATCAAAGTTGTATAAACTTAGCTTATTCATTTTAGGTGCATAGCATGTTCTTTCCCTTTAATGAGAGAATAATAAACGGCCCTGCTTAATTTACTATTTTTGGCCGACCTATAACTAGAAGTTAAAAAAGTATTATATGGCTCTAGTTAAAATATAAATATTTGGCTTTTATGGCTCCCCTAGCTAGAAAGGTTCCCGACCCCTGATGGAGTCCAACCATTGACAGACTTAGACAAATACGTCGTTAACATGCACCAGTTGTTAAACCTCTGCAAGATGTTTCACGCCTCGTATTTCGCCAACAGGCTGAAAAGCGTGGAAGTATATTTCCAAAGTAGCGGGCACATCAATGTGTTCGTGACAGCACTCGATCACGGCTGTTGCCTCCAGCAAAAATAACTGTTTTTTTAAAGCTTACAATAATTAGAAGGGACAAGGCGTTGGGACTAGTAATTTAACCTTACAACTATAATATTCTACAATGCCATACAAGTTTGCAAGCCAGAAATTACGTACCATCTATTTTTTGTTTTGTAAAAAATAGGTTTTGCTCGCCAAGCGCGGGGCCCGTAGCAGGTGTTACATCTGCTACTATGTTAATCCAGCCCTGTGTAAACCATTGAATTATTATCAAAATGTGTGCCGGGGCTCACTAGTGTGCAGAGTTAAACTAAAATTTCTAGGAATTCAACTAAAATTCCTAGGAATTCAACTAAAATTTCTAGTATTTCAAAGAATTAGAGCAAAATGACCAATTCTAATCTAATTTGTAAATTGGTTGTGTGCTCCAATTCTAGTTCTAATACAAGTGGATTTGACCGAAAAGGCTACTTTGTCCAAGACATTTTAGTCTGTCAGTCAAAACAAAATATTCCAATTAATAGTTTTTTGGACGAAACGACTTCTAGGTGTTTTTTTAGTCTAAAAAGCATAGTCTACGTACCAATGATAGGACAGGATTAACGTTCTAATGACAATAAATTGCGTTATAAACACATTGTTGTCAATAAATAAACTTAATGCAATTCGAGTTTAGTCTGGTTGTCAAGAATTCACTATTTCCGATTCTAATTCTAGCCTAATCTAGTTTGAGAAAACTGAAATTCTCTAATTGTAATTCTAATCTAACTTTAAAAAGCTAAAATAAATCCAGTTGTTCGAGTAGCTATGCTAGTGTGCCCGGAGGGATTCTGAAGTGTTCCATTAGCCCAGTGGTTCTCAAACTGGGGTCCGCGAGATAATTTTCTGGGACCGCGAAGCACCTAATAAAAAAATCATCACGACGCCCCTAAAGAAGAATATTTTTTGTGCAATAAAATTTTCAGGCAACTTACTTTTCAAAACCAATCTTAACAAACACAATAATAATAACGATGCTATACATCAGGGGTCGGCAACCTACGGACGGCCGATGTAATTCATTCGGCCCGCCCCCCTTTGACAAATTAGACCCGAGTCCATTTCACATACTTTTTTACTATTTTGACTACGTGCGAAAAATTTTCGCGCTTCGCACGAATCATCATTCTACGTCCGGTTTGTTTACGTTTTGATGCGGTCTTTTCAATTATAGATCAGCGCTTCTTTACCGTTGCGTCGTGGAAGGCCGCTAAGTACGTCACGGAAAACGTATCCAAAATGCTGTACATATATTTTTTAACATTTTTTATTTACGGCAATATATTAAAACTTGCAAGAAATTTAAAAGAAATGCCGGTATACAAAAAAAATCGCGCTCGTTTCGCTCGCCAGTTGTGCCTTGACTTAAAAAGGTTAACAAACACTGAGACTTTAAATGTTATCGCGTTACCTCAAAGTATTTTATTACAATTTTCATTAGTAGTATGGATGACGACGTGTGAATTCAATACCAAACAAACGCTTTTTTTCGCACTTTGCTCCAACACTTTACTGCCTTCTAAAATGTAATTAAACACGTTTTTAAGTGCAAAAACGATCCAAGGCCCGGCTGATTCACAGTTGTTCTAACATGAAAATAACCCAATTCTTATAGTTGGGATCTTTCTGAGTTTGGTTTAGGCCCGCGACTAGAAAAAGGTTGCCGACCCCTGCACTAAACTATCACAAGCTACAGACTAACAGTCACTTCAATTATCTTATGATTGACTAAATTATTTCCATTGTTGTTTTCGCCAATTGTTACGGCCATTAGGTGTCAATAATTACAGCAATTATCTCAATATGGTCGTAAATGTAAGGATTTGTATCACCTATCCAATGTCAGGATTAACTCTGCCTAGAGCAGGGGTCGGCAGCCTACGGCCCGCCGCCTCTTTGACAAATTAGACACGAGTCCATTTCACATACTTTTGGACTATTTTAACTATGTGAGTGCGAAAAATGTTCGCGCTTCGCGCGAATAATCATTCTGCGTCCGTTTTGTTTAATATTGGACATATTTTTTCCAACAGTTTTTATTTTCAGCATTGTGATTACAAAAAACACCGGTATACCAAAAACAAACTTGCTCGCTTCGCTCGCGAGGTGACCCTTCACTTAAAACGGTTAACAAACAATAAGCTAGATTAACTTTAAGTGTTATCGCGTTTTCTCAAAGTAGTTTTATTACACTTTTCATAAGAAGTATGGATGACGACGTGTGAACTCGAATTTTAAACCAAACAAACGCTTTCTATCGCGCTTTGCGTTAAGACTTTACTGCCTCTGTAAATGTAATTAAATACGTTTATAAGTGTAAAAATATCGCCCGCCTAATTCACAGTTGTTCTAACATTTCAATACCACGATCCTTAGTTTTTATTTTGTGCGGCCCGCAGAGACCTTTCTGAGTTTGGTTTTGGCCCGCGACTAGAAAAAGGTTGCCGACCCCTCGATGTTGTACATAGGCCTAATTGTGGGTAAAAACGGAGGAACGCCAAGCTCAGGCTCGACCTTAACGCGCAAAGCGACATTACGCTAACGTAATTCCAACGTGTTAGCGCTCGTCGTCGCAATACACGATTAGTTGTCCATTCACGTGATTGCATGCTTTGAGTTAAATTGTGCATTGTGGCGTCATAGTATTGATTTGTTCTAATGAGAATTACGTTTTTACAGCTTGCTGCGCTGCCACTGTGAGTCACGGTTTTAAAACTTATCGTGATTGCTCCGCTCAAATAAAGTGTTTTCGATAGCGTTACATTACTGAATACGGTATCAACAAGCCTGTCTACGACTGCAATAGCACCGGTCCCATTTAAAACCATTAAAAACAACGTGTTATTTTGTGTATATTTTAAGGGGACCGTGAGCAATTTAAAAAAAATACAAAGGGACCGTTGCGTAATTTATTTAAAAAAGTTTGAGAACCACTGCATTAGGCTGTTTCTAATTTAGAAAAGTGAACTAGTCGTGTTTTGTTCATAGGCATGCAAGCAGGAAGGTGAGACTTAAATGCAATCGTACCATTCTTTTGGAAATAATGGCGTTTACCTAATCCTGTGGATGTGCGTATTTCAAACTTCTTGGTGTGCCGCTAGCGCGGATCCACGATTTTAGTTTGGCAGGGTACTGTAAATATTTTCAGAGATGAAGTCACAAATGTAATCTAAACGTGACGCCGGTATAAGTACAACACGGCGCATTTGGGCTAAAATGTTTTTATCAAAATAGAATAAGACAAAGTACAAACTAATGAAAATTCGATTTTTTTTTGCTTTTGAGTACCTAACAGGCAAAAATTTCAGTTGGCACATACTTGCCTCCCTGGCGTGCCTTGAGAAAATATGTTTGAGAAACACTGCTTTAGGCTGAAAAGATTTCTTCATAACGCCAACAATCAAACATAGTCTACTTATAAACATGTTTACGGTGCTGTTGTTTAAACACTCTATTATTGGTTTCTGCGTTGGTGTGAATATATGACGTTTTAATTGAAAATGTTGTAGTCTCGATTTATTTAATTGCCGAAGGAACTTTTTAATCAATTTAAACAACGCGATATTTTTATTTTGTTTATCATTTACAACAAATGTGTATGGCAAATCAGAGTCGATCTATAGGCTTACTTGGGTTTTTGTGCGAGAAAGCACCTTCAGAGTTACAGGTGTACAATAGCCTACGCTGCTATAAAAGAATAGTGAACCATCGTATGAAAAAGAACAAATTGGAAACTTAAAAGGGGGCTTGTTGGACAACATACACTGTTTACGAAGTCTTCCTTTAGCAACATTATGTTGTTGCAAGTATAGGCCTACTAGTTATAGGTATAAAAATAAATATTTTTGAGCTAAGCAGTTATGCGCCGCATTTAAGTTTGTGGTCGTTATTTTTTATTCATCGGCCTTTGATGAAATGTTTTATGCCCGCAAAAATTGGTTCCGGCTAGTTAAAGGCCTGCGTCATAGATTATCTCCTGATGTATTGCGTACCACAGCAGCAGAATCCTGTAGTGCAACGCAGTGCTTTAATGTTTTTAACCCCACGGCGCAACTGTAGAATTTTTAAACCCGGCAAGCAAAGTAAGCTCTAATTTTTCTAGTTAGAACGGTATTTCTTTTAAAACACTTGTATTTTAAAGGTCTTAACGCTCCTTTGTCTTCAGGACTTTGGGATTAAGAAGGTAAGCCAAACAAATGGATAAAAACATCCATTTACCGGCGACGCACCTGTTAACGTTTCAAAAAAAATACCCGCCGAGAACTTGCGGAGTTCGGTTTGGCCCGCGACTAGGTAAAGGTTGCCAAACTCTGGTTTAAGAGTAGGTGGCAAAAGCCAATGCGGGACAACTCACACTATTAGCAGACAAAGGTTGTTATTCGGGCTGTCAGTAGGCTACAACACGCTGGACCTTACGCTATTTTCTATTTAAGGTATAGGAAGACGCAAACCAACAGATGGGAGTATGGGCAATCTAAGAATAAACCAGCATCATACTAGCAAAACAGCTTAGCCCCACTTTTAACTACGTTGGCTTAAAAGTTGAATAGATTGAGCGACTTCAATAAACTATAGCTCTTCGCTTATTTAATGATACCTTACTTTGTTTATACACCTTTTTAAAAAACATTTTAGAACTGTTAAAATAACATAGGACTTTAAAAGGAAGCGTCGAGTTTTTTGATAATTTTATGTTCTAACCATAAGATTTGTAAAGCCTCGTGTGGTATAATCATGCTCCTGGATAGAGTGGTAGTAAGCACCACATTAGGTTTGCAGGTCATTCACCATGTTTAAAAACTAATGTAAGGTTGAGATTATACACTTGCCTGCCCACTCATTTGCTTCGGTAAGTTTTGATTGACACCCACTTGCCCTAGTGCAAATTTTAGTTCAACAGCAAGCAACCCGTCAATGTGTTAATCGTTCTAAATAAAATAGTTGAATCTGTGCCTTGAACTTCTAACAATAACGCTTTGTTCAAAGCGATAAAATACGTTGTTGTTGCCAATAACACCAAAACTCTTGCTACATGACGAGTTAGTAATTATTAACGTGGTAAGACGTAGAGACTAAAAAAGGCCATGTTTTGCTACAGCTAAAAAATCTAAGCTTAGCTTTTGATAAAAAAATAATTTATCATTAAAATTATCATATCGGCCACAACCACGTAGTCTCAAACAATATCAATGTTACATGATACTTTCGGTTGAACTAAATTAAAAAAATTCGTTGCCATTCTCAACAGGATTTTAAAATTAAAACACAAGAATATTTTACAATAATTAATGATATGGGAAAACCGGCAGTGAAAAATATATTACAAAAGCAAGATTAGTTTTAAAGTAATCCTGTAAGTTGCCTTCACCGAAATATGTTCAATAACAAAAAATGAACTATTCAATAACGTTATTTTTTATGCATCAAGCTGTCTCCTTATGTTTGGCAGTTGTAGATCGACTTGTTATAAGTTTCTCCAGCATAGTGCGACAATAACGTAGACGATGAGCCAGCTCTCTGCAGCAGCCGTGTTTTTCTAGTTGAGTCATTCGAAATGTTCGGAAACGTTTGTTGGCATCAATGTAAGTAACAGCACCCATTAGTGGACATAAAATGACTTTTGTGTGGTCCTAAAAATGTAAAAGAAATGTTTCACTAAAAATATCAATCACATGGGATATAAAATCAACTTATTACATTAAAAAAGTTGATTTGCAGAGCTCCATTGCTAAGGTGAAGAACAATTGCACTTCTGGTTCTAAACCAAGTCCGCAAAAAAGGTAATCTTGAAAATTGGTCCCCCTCTTTTGGAGCCATGCCCGCACCAGCCTTAATAAACAACAGTTTTAGCATTAATAACAACATAAAAGTAAGGTTTACAAACACCTGAAACTACTTCTTAAAACAAAACATTACTTCCAATCAACTATAAAAATAGCCTACTATAAATTCTATGCAAAACCAATCCGGTTTATAAATTTTTTTAAACCTTTAAAAGATGCTCAGACATGTAGTTCCTGAAGTACTTTAAAAGTGTTACTTTTTTCATCAAAGGTTCAGGATAAGATCGTAGTGTATGATAAGATTCGACCATGTCTTTGTCAATATATTCAATTTGTTCATTGTTGTTATATAACAATAGACGAGTACAATCGTTGAATAAAACTCCATTACTGTTGTCACATAGTTGATAACCTGGTAACAAAAATAAATCTTATTTGTTTTTGTTTTTAATTTATCTTTCTTTTTGTATTGAACTAGAATGGTGACTTCATATTTTCCCTAGCTGTTTAGTGACATTAAATAGGTCTGTCATTTGCAGCTGTCAAATTCAAAATTATGTAACAGTTGCAGCAGGCATTTTATTAACATGTCATTCTTTGCTGTCAATCATAGCAATCAGTTGTTAAGAGAAATTCCACATCTGAATGAGTGGTTATGTGCCAAGTTACT
Organism: Ascidiella aspersa; assembly: GCF_963924565.1. NCBI lineage: Eukaryota > Metazoa > Chordata > Ascidiacea > Phlebobranchia > Ascidiidae > Ascidiella > Ascidiella aspersa. The sequence continues at coordinate 17,636,807 of NC_139453.1, forward strand.
TAATCCATAAAGCATGACATTAATGCAAATTCCCGCCAAAAGAACACTTTGCTCAGCTCTAGTGTAAACAGGCCTTATTGCAGTGTAAAGGTAATCAATTGTATCCATAAATGCGCTTCATGAATCTTTTAAAAAAAAATTGTATCTTGGCCAACTTTACATTGCAGTTTCTAAAATTATTTTTAATACGCCTTTTCCTTGTGATTATGGATGACGCTGTATAAACTTAAATGTAATTAGAATCGAGGGCAGATACATGCTTATTAAATTTTGACCTAAAAAAAATGTTAACCTACTAGAAATATATTGATGAATCAAGTACCAATTTAGTGTGTCAGATATTTTTGATGTTTTACAACAACCAGTGGGGATTTTTTAGGTGTATGCAAAAATCTTAAAAATGCTTGTTGATATTTTGAGCATATTATAAACAAATTTGACTTGAAATAATTTAGACAATTTAACAAAATTTTGACTTTTTTGCCAAGCTACAAAATAATCGCCACTTATAGCATTGTAAAACTGTTGTTAACTAATGTGCACTAGCCATTGCTAAAGGTGAGTCATATAAAAAAAAAAAACGTTTGGGAACCACTGGCTTAATTGAATACATTAGCTGTTCACAAAAAATTATATTGAGATTTGCAATGGGAAGTTTAGTTTGAATGAACATTTATTGTTTAAAAATCATTCCAGCATATATGGCAATATTCATGGTTCTTAACTTTTAATAGCTCCCCCCTCCCTTTCCACCTTTTGTGCCCCATAAAACACAGTGCCAAAAGAAAGGTCTCTTAAGTCACAATATTATCCACAAATTTAAGTTTAACTGGAAGAATTAAAATGATTTGAGGCTGTGGTATCCCAAAGACTGTTCTGTGCCCCCCAGGGGGGTTTTCAAAACCAAGCTTAACAAACATAATAATAATAATTATGCCATATGTAGGCCTAATTTATGGACAAGAAAACTAATTTGTGAAAAACGAAAATAATTTTATGGGAAAAGAAAGAAAAACGACCTGTACGTTCAAAGTGACATTACGCCAAACGTAATTCCAAGGTGTTTCCTCAAAATGCAAAACTTATAATACTGTTAACTAAAAACTTGCAAAGGTGATTTTATTGCAGAGTGAAAATTTGTCATATAAAATTTGTTAAATAAAAATTACTTCACGAGTATTTCTGCTCTACAATTACCTAATCCATATTTGTCCGTATAGTCAACCCATTTGCTGATCCAAAGTACAGGGTGTGCAGCTGGATCCTCAGCTTCATCTAGTCACAAAAACAACATTTGTTCTAAAATTCTTAGTTATCTTGGTTGATAAAATAGTTTTCAGGAACTAGTTTTGATGAATATTAAATATTTAAGTAATAAATATTTAGTTGAAATATTTATTTTGGATATTTAATTTACTCGAATAAAATCATAAACACCAAGCTTAAGGTGCTGAGGGAGATACTAGTACTTGTGGTGCTCAGCCCTACTAAAATAGTTAATAATCTATATGTAAAATATTGTATATTTCTGTTTATACGTGCAAAATAAATTAGTTTAATAAACACAACTCATGCAACATAAAGACCAAACCTGTTGACTTTGTAAACCAAATCTAACTGTTTGTAAAAGCTGAATTGTAGCTTAACAAAATTACCATCTTGAAACTTTTATTTGTTAAAACAAAGCCTATATAACCATGAAGTGACACTTCCCTAAACGCAGAAATGTTGCACAATTTTCATGCATTTATAAAAATCATGAAACTAATTCTTAAATATAACTTCTTTGGCATACAAAATCACTATATCAGTGAGCATTTTTGTAATGTCACATTCATGAAATTATAGTTCTTACAAAAATTATTCTCCATAAGCACATTCTAATATTACATCATTTGAGTGCACAGAATTATTTTCAACCCAACTACAGCTTGGAGTTAAGCAAACATTGGTGCTATAGTGCAGTTGTTGCTATAACCGTAGCATAATAACACCAGGGAATAAATAGATGACTGGTTTTTTAACTGTATTGTTCGTTTTTCGTCAGGACCTACTGTCTGAGCCAGAAAGGTTTTTAATGTAATTGGGACAAATTTTGACCTGCAAAAATATTTTTTTTTTTTTTTAAAGATTTGACCTTTTCAAGTATACATTGATTTAAACAACTTAATGTTGTTTGAAGTCCTGCATTAGTGTCTTGCCATCGCCAACCACACATTTTTAATGTTTTACTGACCACCGGTCGAACACAAATCAGTTATATTTCGGGTTTATGCAAAACTCATGAAAACGCTTAGTTAATAGTTTTGTCATTTCAAAAAGATAAACCACTACAAAGAAAAACAAGGCACTGGTTATAAAAAAATGCTGCGTATAGTTGAAATACAACATAAATATAATTAATAACAAAAACCTAATATATTATTGGAATAGGAAATGGGATAAATAATTGGATCACAAGCGAAAAAATACAGCAACTATTTTTCAATACATTGCACAAAATCAGAGACACACAACTGTAAAAAGCAAAAACGAAGTTCGAGCTGAACTTTATGCGATAAACCTGGCCTGCTTAGTGAATTCTGCTGGCTGGCGTATATCGTATATTACTTATGTCATTGAATTTAATTCAAAACTAATTTTTTTCTAATAGACAGTTTCAAAAAGCTGAATAAGGTTTTTTTTTAAATTTTATAAGCGATTTGTATGTATCTTTAATCGATTTTCATTTGAAATAATTTTGACCTAACAGGCAAATTTTGACAAAATTTTGAAGTCAAAAAATTACCGCCCTACTCCTAACTTTAATGACATCGTTAAAATATCTATTTTTGTTTAATATTAAATTTTACTTATTTAAAATGTTTTTTTTTAAAATTTCATTTGAACATGTTCACTGCGATGCGACCCACCAGTGGGTAATGCATAAAATTTGGCTACTGCGTTATTTTTTCGCTATAAAATATTGTGTTAAGATTTTGTAGCTCTCTACACCTACCTAGCGACAGTAATATCTAGCAATATATCTCCTGTTTGTAATGTTCGTCAATATGCTATTGATGTAAACCCAATCGCTAATAAACCATAAAAATAGTACTACGAATCCCTTGTGTTTTTCAGGGGTGAACAATCCAACAATCGGGTGGTTTTATGGTAAATTAATAAAAAAAGTTGATTCATAAGAAAACTGTTGGTTGTATTTAAGATTTATAAGAAAACTGTTGGTTGTATAGAATTTAGATAAAAAAATGATCAAGAAGGTTGTAGATTTTTGTGGTTTGGGCCCAAGGGTTGGTGGTGCATTTTTTAGGGGGCTTAAATATTGAAAACCGTAAAACAAATAAACCTAAGTTTAATATATAATATTACAATAATTAACCAGGTAAATAAGCCTGTTTATAATGACCCAATTATTGAACCGACCATGATAATAAGGCCCTGAAAAATACCCCCTGACAAAATATACGACAACCGCAACCCCATAAAACAATGCAGGATTCATTTTGCAACAATTAAAACAGAAATTACTGACAATATATTACATATGATCTATCACACAAGCAAATAACTAAGCTTTACTCTATAACAGTGTTTCTTAACCTTTTTTACTTGGAAGGCCAGATTGAACAACCTTTATTTAACCCCAAACACCATTCATAACTACCAGTAACTCCACAAATATTTTCAACCCTAACCCAATTGCTACCCCCACCAACTACCCGCCCATAAGCCCAAACAGGGTCCAAAACAGCGACGCCCAAATGCCAAACAGGTGTCCCCCCAATCATCCCATACCCTTTCCCTACAGTTTTGGGCGTAATTTTGTCCATTTAAGTCTTATTCAGGTTAATTTGGGTCTTAGTTTGACATGTTTAGGTCTTATCTAGACCATTTTAGATCTTATTCTGTCATAGTCTTTACTGTGAATTTGGTGTTATTATGTCGGTGGTCTTAGTACTATGGTATTATAGATAATCTGATTTAGATATTGTTGCTTTGTAGATCGTAGTGTTTTCTACTTGAAAGTACTGTGGAATCAATGTAAGCTTAATAGGAAAGTAAAAATACATGTTTTATATGTTAAATTATTTTTTCAAAATTATACAGTCCTGGAAATAAGTTTTCGGCCCATATAAGACGGGCTAAATTTGTAATGGTCAAGAGAATAAGCAGTGGTTCTTAACCTTTATAAACTTACAGTACACTAAAGATTACAGAACAAATGTGCCACCCCTTACCAAAATAAATGACAATTGATTATTTATGGAACGTTAAACTGTGGAGCTGATTCCTTAGGTATCTTTTGCAGTGCGCATTAAGACTTTTACTTGTTTTTACTAATAATGTTTTTTCTGGTAGCACATCAATTCGTTGTGTGTGATGCCTGGCCTGTTGTTATTATAGTGTTAATTTTACTCACTATTAGAAGCTACCTAAGAAAATGTTTTTTCTGGTAACACATCAATACCAAGTGTGGCATGACAAGGCGGTTGCTGAACAATGGCCATTTTTTTCACAGTAATATTTAGAATTACCTACATAATTATTATGAAAAACTGTTTGCCGCAGAAAGTATTAAAATTAGGCATACAGGTAAGCATACAAAACTTTGATGCACCATATCTATTGGATTAGTGGTTCTTAACCTTTTGACACTTGTGGACCAATAAAAAATAGTAAAATCCTGACAAGAGGGCTTTTCATTAATTAAAAATAAAACTTATGAAGTAGTATAGTATTATACAGGGTTACTAGTTAGTCTGGAAATGTTAGTATAAAATTCTGACATTTTAGGACAAATAATCATTTTTGCATAATCCTATAGTGCAGTGGCTCTCAAACTTTGTTTTTAATGGTATCAATGGGACGGGTGCACTTGCTTCTTTGCTGTCAGCTCGGCTATGTTAACCTCTAACGAATCACTCTATTTGAGTGAAGCAATCACAAACAGTATTAAAACCGTGGCCGTACAGCCCACAGTAACAGCGCAGCAAGCTGTAAAAACGTTATTCTCATTAGCACAACGCAACACTAGGACGTCACAATGTACAATTCAACTTGAAGTATGCAACAACGTAAATGAACAACTAATAAAATCAACTTGGTTTGGATAAGTAAGTAGCTTAAAAACTTTATTGCACAAAAAAATTTCTTCTTCAGGAGGGTCATGGCTTAAATTTGAACTTATTCCGATACAAGTTAATTTTGATCATTTTTACGAAATCCTGAAAACAAAGTCACTTTAACCTCATAACTCACGGAATACTAACACCCCAATCAATTTTTTTTTCATACAGGGGAAGTATACCAAAAAAGATGATAATTCCCTTTCTGTTGCCCACCAAAAATGGTCACGGCTTGGTATATACCGGTCTACTGCAACAATAACACTCTTGTTTCAAGTGACTATGTTTTGTAACAACAATGCATTAACTGAATCTAAACGAAGTCAGTATTTTTACCAAGAAATAACAGTAAAGCAACACAACATTTAAATAAATCACAATATCTATTGGTATGTGTTTTATTTTAAACAAACATAAAAAAAATTACCCATCTCTATTACTCTTCGCTGAGAGGGGTTAGAATCAAGTAACTCAATTAGTTGATGAAGAAGTTCGCCCATATGGAAATCAGCAGATTCATTGCTTCGGATTTCATTTTGAACTGTATCGACTTTGCTTAATCCTCCTGCTGTTGTTGTTGGTGTGCCTGCACAGAACAGGCTTACATTAATTATGTAAAAGGATACAAATTTTAGGCCTCTGAAAAAATTGTCTTTGTTTACTATTGGGTAAGAAAACAATACCATTAAGTATGACCTATAGCGAAGGGTTAATTAAAAGGTAAGTTCAAATACCGTCAACAATGTTTATACATACTACATTTTTCCATTTTTTCTTTTCAGACTAAAAATGAAAATTTAAAACCCCTTTTGAAGCTTACAATTGAAATACTTAGGTACCCACTATGCCTGAATCTGTAATGCAGTTTAAAAATTAAATGAAAAAGTCAATAAGGTTTAATGAATCAACATCATCTTAATAACATTCATTTTCAATTAAAAAACTCTATGTTTATGTTTTAAATCATCTATAAAACGTTAATACTACGGCTTATGACAACATTATAGAAAACTTTAAACCAACAAAAAAAATATAAAACTTGTGTCAGATAATGCTTTTCCATTGTAAAAGCCTTACTTCCAGAGTTTATAATATAGAAAACTGAAGAAAATGACCAAGAACAGACAAATCTTGATCTTGAATTGTTGATGTGTTATGCTCACACAAAACACTTTTGTATTAGGGATTGTCTTCATAATATATTAAGGAACCCTTCCTGACTATGTTAAGTCTTCTACCGACAAGTTAGGAAAGGTAGCCAAAATTGTATTTCCAATAAAAGTCTGTAAATGCAACTTTCTATTTGCGATCTAGGAATATAATGTTAAGAGAGCAGAACACTACTAGATCGAATTTTCAGTTAATTAGGGTACAAAGTGTCCGAAACCACCATGGGAAAGTTAATGCAGCTCATCTTGATTCAGTCATCTGAAAGGATATCAAAAGCTTATTTAGCATTAGGTGAACTTGCTAGTGTACTTTTGCCTTTTAAAGAAAGAGGCCACGCAACAAGTAGACTGAGACAGAGTTGTACCCTGCTCTTCAATTTGTCCAGATTTGATTGGTCTACAAAACCAGGATCATAATAAAAGACTGACCTGCACTCAATTGAAAGCAATTTTATAACTAAAAAACGAAACTTAGCAGGAACTTTATTATAAAATGTAATGCAACTGTTTTAGAGCAAGTAAAAATCTAAAATTTGACAGGGCAATTATAATTTTAATGGTAAAATTAATATAACATATGTCCTATAATTGATTCCATTCTGATCTACACCTGATTCAATTCCATTGTATCACAGAAGGTTTTAGTTGTGCTTAATTTCAGAATGTGCACAAATTGCAAGCAGTATAAAGTGAGGAAGTCTTACTCAGGGGTGGGCAAACTTTTTGGCTCGAGGCTCGAGAGCCTCATTAAGCTCGCCCTACAAGTTGCAAGTTGAAGAAAAAAATAATAATTAGAGGCCCTGAAATATTTAAACAGCACTCTCATATACATGATATGACGCCTTCGGGAAGACACTCCAAAATCAGAATTTCTGTGCAATCAAGGGCATGTTAGAACAACAACAAGCTCTCTTAAGTGACATTCAAACTCACAACCTCCGGTCAAACCTTGGCCGTGGCTCTACCGCTGCGCTTCGCAGGCTTAGTGGTAGCTGGTCAAGAAACTATCAGAACACTGTTGCCAGCTACATCCTGTTAGTACATACAACTTCATTTGAAAGGGATCAGCAGCCCATATTCAGCAACTGAAACATTCATGTACACAATGTGTATATTTTGTAATCAAGCCCTACTGTTGACCTTAACGCTCAAACTACCATAACACTGTTGTCTCCTGCATCCCGTTTGTACATACAACCTCATTTGAATCACCAAAGATGCACATAGTGTGTACAAACACTTCAGTTGCTGATTACGGGCTGTTGATGCCCTTCAAATGTTTGAGCCAATACAAATTCATTTAGCAGAACAAATATATTTTTACAATAAAAAATCTGTAATAAACATACCATTATTAATTTCATGCAATGGTTTTCTGTGAACAAGGTGCAAAAGCTCTGGTGCAAATCTTGGAGCCACTGTCAAACATGTAGTTGGTAATCTTGGAGGCAAGTAGCCACTGGTAAAAAAATCTTCTCTCAGCAATGAGTGCACAGTTGGTCTTGATTGAGGATCGCTTCTCAACATGCTAAAAAGTATGTTTTTAGTTTTATATCGGTTTGCTATATTTAAATAAAATCAAATTCTTCCTTTATTAAGGATTAGTGGCTGTTTAAATTACAATTAGGTTTTAGTTGGTCAAACGCACAGGAAGAATATTGATAATTAAAACAAAAAAAGTAGATTGTATGATCATACTGTAGCACAGTGCTTTTCAACCTTTTTGCTGGAGTGGAACCCTATGAAAACATTACACTGGCTCGAGGAACCCCAGTGCAATAATTTGGTTGTCTCATGCATGCATGCAGCTAAACAATTTAGAAATTGCGGACCCCTGGTCTGTACTAGCGGAACCCTGGTTGAAAACCACTGCTGTAGCATATGTAAAGTCCCAACAATCTACCTGAAAAAGTCTTATCACATTTGTATGTCGGCAAAACTTATAGGAAGACATAATAAAATGTCCTAGTACTAACGCATGAAAATTTGTCATAGAGTTACTTCATATATGACTTCACAAAACAAGCAACCTCAAAACATTCTCAGTTGAACCAATGTGAAATATGCAACTGAATTTAAGGCTAAAAACACCTTCATAGAGGCGAGGACAAAGAAATAGAACAAAGTGAACATTTCTTTTTTGCAGGTATACTAAACAGGTAGACAGCGGTTCGTATGTGGACCTTTGAATTGTGGAATGTGAACCTTAACAAACCTTTAATTTACTGAAAAAAACATTAACTACTTTCCAGTAGGCAGACATCAATCAAGAGCTCATTGACAAAATTTCCTTTCTAGATCTGTCATTAGATGCATAAGGATTTTATGCTGAAAATATAATTTTTAAAAAGGGCTAAAACAAACCAAAAAGCAAAATAAGTTTGGCCTAAATAAATTTTGACATCATATGGCAAAAAAGCTAATGTTTTCAGTAATTGAAAAATACAAAATTTTGGGACACGGCATTGTTAAAAGAGAATATATTTTACCAGTACTAGGCTTCCAGCAATAATCTTTTACCGGAAGCTCATTCCGACTTATGTTTAACCACTTACAACTTAAGTGAAAACGTTTGTGAAGTTGATTTATAGTAACAGACAAAGTTACCCAAGTGGAGTGTTTACAGGGATCAATTACATTTATTAAAATTTCACTGACATAGCAACAGCTTTATTCACGGTGAAGAAAGAAAAGCATCTTATGCAAAGTTTACAATATTGTTTTACAGCCTTAAGTCGTTGGTTACTAAAAAACAGTCTTCCAAAAAAATTTGCCATTCTTGCATACAACACAATTTCTAAAAAAAAAAAAGGGTTAAAAACAACAAAGGTTAAAACATCTAAATTAACAACAATCTTTATTAAAATACAGAATACTGCAATTACGCCAGAAACTGCAACAGAAAGAAAATACATATAAGATTTCACATACAAAATGACAAAAGTAAAACACAAAACCAGAATTAATATCCATTCCAGATGGAAACCGGATGCTTTAGTAATTTAAAACAAAAACAATTTACTGGTTTGCAGTTGTTCTACATTTTGTCAGAGGCAATTTTCAGAGATTATTTTTCATGCTTAGTTCGTCAGTGTAAGTGGGTCATTATAAATAGGGTTTATCACTTAGGTTATTATTTTCATTGTGATATATTTTAATTTGGTTTAATTGTTTAGGGTACAGATTACGTTGAACTTTTTCATAATTTGTTTCTGCAAGGAAAAACACATATGGGCCAAAAATTCCCGCCCTTACCTATGACTTTACTAATACGAAGAAGGTAGTTTGCCAAGGGACACATTTCAACTAAACCTTAGCATACCTCTCTCTCAGTATATGTCAAACACTGCTATCCATCCCAAACAAAATGAAAAACTAAAAAAATCTACCAGCCCCCCCCGTATGATTGAAAATAATTGTAATAACAAACACTGATTTTAAAATACTGTTTTTTTTATAATAAAAAAGTATACTATAAACCAGTGCTCCGCAACGTTCCCGTATGTGTGTTACTTGCGTTTTTTAATTGTACTTTGTACAGCACATTATAACGAAAATGATGCATCAAGGCAGACATTTTAACTTTATGCAATAATCAATGTAAATTTTCCTTGCTATATAAAACTATGACCTATATTACGTTCAATCGCCAGAAGTCAAATTTTAAAACATCTTTTTAACTAACTCAAAGTGAACAAAAGGTTGCGGAGCACTGCTATAAACTGCCAAATTATTTTTAAACACTTTTTTATATATATTTAGATTCACTTGAAAAATTTAACAAATCTTACTTTGTAATCAAATGTTTTGCTGGGGCTGAAACATGAGTTGGGATTCTGTACTCATTCTTTTTAATTCTTGAATAAGTTTCTTTTAAAGACGTTGTTTCAAATGGAGGTTTGCCACAAAGAAGTGTATACCTGTACAAAACGATTTAATACTGTAAAATTGGGAGGAGTATGATAATGAATTACCAATTCAGTTTTAACAGGCCTCACAAAAAAATAACTAGGTGCCGTGTGTCACAGAAGTCTTTCTGTGGAAAAGGTTATGATATCTTGGCGAGTGGCATGAGCTGTGTTGCATAGTGTGGCAGTGTTTGAAGTGGTTGTGTTTTGTACCACCCATTTACTGTTCTTATTCTTCTTGTTTAACTAAACAAATGCAAACTTGGTTCTTAGCAACACTTCTGGAATAAAGTCACTGAATTGTAATGTAGCTTAATAATAAATTTCAAAGCCAAAAAGGTAGAGTAGATCGACAGCATCTTGATTAAGACGTTTCGATACAAACTTGTATCATCTTTTTTTTTTGTGTGTGTTCCACACTAACTGAAGATGATACAAGTTCGTATCGAAACGTCTGAATCAAGATGCTGTCGATTCGACCTCGACTTTTTTGGCTTTGAAATTTATTATAAAGTCACTGAAATTTTAGAACATGTGATGTGTTTTTTGCATTTCGTGATGATCGAGAAACATGCAGCCTACAACGTAAAACAGCAAGGCACTGGTCGTCACTATGTTGTTTGCCCCTAAGAATAAAAGTAACACCTTATAACAGTGGTTCTTAACCAGGGGAGATGCTCACCCATAAGTGGAGCGCCGACCAAGTCACAGGGGGGCGTGTGCAATAACTTTCATGGTTACATGTACACTTTGCCTTTATTCTGTCCAATAGTTACAGGAATTCTGCCTTTATTCTGTCTGCTGCTTTATAGTGAAACAACAGACATGTGTTATTTTTTGATTGGCAAGTATTTGAGCAACTAATTTTTAATAGTTCTTGGAGTCTAAGTTCTTTTAAATCATATGTGCAGACCGGTGGACCTTCAAAAATCAAAATCAACCCAAAATGCAAACATGACAAGTATGAAACTTAAAAGTAAAGAATGGAAACTTCGATTCAATAAGCAATTTGCTGCCGTCTATTTGGTATCATACGTGTTATATGTGGTTCTATTTAAGTTTTTCACATACAACTGGTCCTAAAATTGACTTAAACAAGATGTAACCTACTTTAAAACAGTTGGGTACAACACTTGCAGTATTGTGATTTGTGACGTATAATAAAGTCTAAAGTAGACCATTAACTCTATGTTACGTTACAATGTTGCAAATTATTAAGCTGGCGAAGTTCACAATTTGATGAACAAGCCCTCAACATCTTGCATTTTGCAGTTTAGATTTAAGAGTGTAATATATTTAGCAGACCGGCGGTTGAGAACCACTGGGTTAGACACCAGGCCATTGCTCTCAGTACAGTAACTGTTAATGTTTTTTTAGAACAGCCTTATTCAAATTACATTTTTTCCAAATTAGATGAAAGTTATTCCCCTTTTCTGTAAAATTCATCTTACACCTTTCTCTGTGATGACAAGCTAGCGCCAGGTGTCTGTTTTTTAAAGAGTATTTTCATGGAGACCTACTGATATGTGATCCACAAATACTAAATTGCCTTTGTTATAATACTTGTTAATATTTGATGGGGCACAAAAAACAAAACAAATATAAAGCAAGGCGAGCCAAAAAAAGGCTAAGAACTGCCTTTTAAGGATGAAGCCTGTGTGGAAGCTGATTTAATCTACTGACAAGTTATCAGCATGAAAGTGAAAAATTATTAAATTCTTCGTCTACGCAAACTAAAATTCTTATAAAATTTTGCTTTATATGAATAACCTTGTGGCGTAATAGCTTTTTAAAAAGAAAAGTATACTAATATATATATTTTTTTAAAGAAAACTATTGCATTATATGTGATAAGCTTTTATTTACAAGAACTTTCTTGGAGCCCCTCCTCCCTATTCGTAGGTGAGATTATTGTTTTCTGTTTGTTTTTATCAGGGTTTAACTCACCGTCCGAAGCGGCAATGTTTTTATTGTAATTGGGCCACGCGGCTTAAGCACAGGGGGGTGTTTCTTTGAAATCTCAGTAAAGAATGATCAGAAAGCTAAAACCATGATTGCTGTGATGTTACATGGAAAACATTGCACCTGGCATTGAAAACACGTTGTGCTTATCGCCGCCACCGCCTAATCACAGCTTGTTATCTTTGTTTCATTTGGCATTTCGCCTGTCACTGACTCAAGTAATCTCAAGCAGGCCTGTTAACAAATCGGCGACATCGAACTACAAATAACCGAATTTGTTGATAAGCATCGTTCATTTTGCTGACATCGAAGTGCAACAGTTTGTGATTGATACGTCACAGAGGCTGTTCTGACACCACAATTCCATAGTTTTTTGCACACAATTAAAATCACATGACATTCTGAATGAGTCAACGAGGTGTTGCGTTTTGTAGCTTCGAACAGACAGTTTTAAACAGCCGTAAGCTACAAATAATCGATGTTTTCAACTTTTAGAACAGTGGTCTTCAACCTTTTTAACAAGCGACCCCAATTTAAATAAAACGAAATCAGAATTTACATTGCGACCTCCCTTTTTTCAGTTAGAAAATATTATGCTGGAACTGCATAACACAGGCGAATATGCATAAATATACGCAATTCCAGAGAACGTGGCTACCCACGTGGAAAAAAAGATTGTCTGGTTAACATAATGATAAATTTGAATTTAACACATGAATTTAACGAGTGAAATGCACCCGCTGTTATTTCAGCAAATTCTTTCGCAACATGGCGAATCTATGACAGAAAAAAAGATCTATTATCCAGTCTTGTTCGTTGGACGGCGTCAGGCTGTCGCCATAGTAATGCTCAATTTTTTTCTGAGTTGCTGAAGGTGTCCAAGTATGTAATTTTGGAAACATGTCAAACTTTGCCACAAGTTTTTTAGTAAAAAGCAGTAATTTTGGCAATGTGATTAGTAATTGTAAAGCTTGAATCTTACATAGATTTATCGCAGTTCATAAACTCGCTCGAGTACTCAATCATGTAATAACCAACACATTTCTGTGTGTTATAACAGTCCTGCCCATGTGACAACACTTATCTCATCACACAAACAAGAAAATAATGCAATGCGTCCATTTCGTATTTGGTGCTTGTCCTGAACTCTTTTTACCACTCCCGACTTAATACCAGTATACATGCTGCAGCATCATCGGTACAAACCAAATAGAATTACCAGCTGACAAGCAAACTAAACAGCCGTTTGCTGTGCTGCACCTCATTGTCACAAAAATATGATTTTTGATTATTGTACCACAATCTGTTGTGGGAAGTTCGCAATAAATTTACCTTAACTTGAGTAAATTAATAATGTAAAGCCTACTCCTCATATCTGCAAACAACGTTGTCCGAGTTTAGTGACAAAAAGTTGTATTAAAAAAACAACCCCTTGAAATATGTCGCAACTCGCAAGTCAACAATTTGTGAAAGTGTGACTTTCGTTGCGCTAAATCAAGCTAAAAACATCGATTTTATGTAGAAGAAACGAAAGCTTGTCTCCGCTATGCATACATTGTAAAGAAAACGAAAATACATAAATATTACTAAAACAGTATAAATATGATGAGTTATGGCGACCCCACAAAATATTGAGGCGACTCCACTTGGGGTCGCGACCCATAGGTTGGAGACCACTGGTCTAGAATACACGAAACATAAAAAATTTTCGGGCTCTGCCGGTACCTGCTAGGACTAGGTGTTCATGCCTTCAGGGCTTATAAACTGTCCGAAGCGGCAATGTTTTTAATGTAATTAGGTCACACATCATAAGCTAATGCCAAACCAAAATGCTGTTTCTTGTCTTTTGTTTGGTCGACTGTAATCGCAGGATATTTATTTTCTTTCGTTATTTGTTCAGGTTGGATTTGCAAGTGCGCATTCGACAATTGACAATGCCAAGACAAACATTCCTTTTTTTTCTTGATAAAACAAAACTTTGTTATGGAGTTTACTTACATGATGCATCCTAAAGACCATATGTCAACCTCATAACTATGACCCTTTTTGCCAAGAACCTCAGGTGCAATGTAGTTTGGAGTACCACAAAGGGTCTTTTTTCTTTCACCGTCATATCCAACTCGTGTAGCCAAGCCCAAATCTCCAATTTTGATCTCCATTTCATCAGTTAGGAACAGGTTTCCAAGCTATCATAAAAATAAATCAGGAGTTTAGATAAAATATTATATAGATTTATAAAAGTAATTTATAGCACTGATTGAACAATTACAGCTTAATTGAGTCCAATGTTTTCAAAAAGGAATTCTTTAAGACTTTAAAAATCAAATAGAAGAGCAAGATCAATGTTGACCGAACATATTTTATTAAAAGGATACTGGATTCAAAGCACAAGATTTATGTAAGTAGAGCAGTGCTTCTATTTTTTGCAATGACCTTGCAAATTTAACCTCTTTGACTAATCTATAATTGCTACATGTCTTTGCAAACCCTTCAATTGGCACTGGGAAACCAAAAATTTCACTTTCGAAGTTGCCAGTCCACTGCATAGATTTTCTGCAACCAAAAGATGTTACAAGCTTTGCACCTTCAAAATGCTATTATGAAGAATGCTTAAACCACCTAATTTTGTGGAATTGCTTTGCTCTGTCTGGAAAAAAGTTTGCTTAGTCAGGAAAAAATTCAAGATAAGAGATAAAATCATTTTTTTGCACCAGAAGTGATTCCTGTCGATGAAAGTAGGAACAAAGTTTTCTGTCTAGACCAGTGGTCTTCAACCTTTTTCATACAGCGACCCATTTTAACAACCCAATTCAACTAACGACCCCTTTAAAAAATTCTGATTCAGGCATATGTAATACATTTGTGTATGCGCAATAGCACAAAAAATATAATTAAAAATAGCAAAAATGAAAACAAAAAAAAAATACTCATTTATTGAATTCATGCACAAGGCAGCAATCAGTGAGTTGGCTGGTGTGGACCTTGGCGACCAATAAGCTTGTCTATGCATGGCACTGTTTTTGCCAGAGCACACCTAAGAGCTGGCTCTACTTGTGACATCATAACCATATCCAAATATTTCTCATGATAATAATCGTTATTGTTATGTAATAACTAGTTTTTGTCACAACAGTTAATATTTTTTTTGCACTACAGTAAACACTTGTTTAGCTTGGGATTTCTCTTTAATAAGTCTATATATATAATTGCAACCTAACAGGTTATAGTTTTTACTTGGTTGTTTGACAAATTGCGAGCACTGCATGGTGTGTGTACTGTTCCAAAAAGATTTAAAAGCCCTGCCGTAGGCTACCTATGATTGATATCGGGAACTCAACTTTCTACACATTCAACTGTTTAAACATTCACTAATACAATCACAGATTTTTTTTATGGTAATTAATTGGCATTCTCGTAATGGTGATTGGTATTTAATTGTCGTGTTCGTGACCCCCAGAAAAAAGGCAAACGACCCACCCGGGGGTCGCAACCCCCAGGTTGAAAACCACTGGTCTAGACAAACTAAAGCTCAAGATTTACAATGTATGGAAAATAACCTCCAGAGACAGTATGTTACAAATTGAAATGATAAATGAAGGACAGGCAGGTACCTCAGCAAAACAAGCAGATTACATAATCTCATACAGAAAACTCACCAAAAGAAATGAAATACAAGGTAATTAGTGCCAAAACAAAGCGATAAACCGGAAAAAATAACTTATTTGTGTGCGACCGGTATAACTGATTTGTGTGCGACCAGCAAAGTAAAACATCAAAAACATGTGGTTGACGACGCCAAGACAATGCCCTAGTCATGAGGCAGGCCAGCAAAAAGGTCGACTCCATAAAGCACAGGCGTTTATCAATGCATGAGTGACTTTTGATAAAAATAGAAGAAAAAAGAAATAAAAGCCTTTAAGAAAGCAAAACAACAGCAAGTAGCTGAAATATCATCAGAGTGAATTGCCAGAAACCCAACTGTACCAGAGCGTAACAATTGCAATTAACAGAAGAGGACAGGAAAATATTTTGCAGTATTTTAGCTTTGTCCAAAGACGTACTTATGGGGAAGAGTGGCGAAGATTTTTTGTAATAACAAGGAAAAATAGTGCAACTTCAAGTCAAATAAATTTTCGTCATTACAATGAGAAAAAAGCGACTATTCTAGGTTGTTTTGTGACTGATCAACTAAACCAGACACAGATATTGTTGATGTAAAATGTTGAATTTGGGGGCCAGAAATACCACTTAACCTGTGACAACAGTGAAATAGCAATTTCAATTTACCTGCAATAAGAATAAAAAAAAAAAAAACATTTTTTAACTGATGTGTTTGGTACAATAAAGCTCTTATTTGTGCTTTTTTGGCTTTGTGAACGTATCTTTAGTGTGTGTATTTAAATTAAAGCCAAACTTGCAAGCATAAATTGTTATAAATGGACCTAATGTGCACTTCTTTTAATATAAACAATGTCTGTCGCTTACTTGTCTGCCTAACTTTTGTTTTTAGCAACAGAAGTGTAACATTTCTCACTAATTGAGTTGATGGTTCTACCTTTCCAATCACATAAAAGATTTCTAATTTTATTATGACATAATTTTGTTTTGTCCAGACATTGTTTGTTTTGTAGCTTTATCAGGGTAAAAAAACATCAGATTTTATTAAATATTTTTTTAACTAAAAATAAAATTTAAAATCCTTTTAGAAAGGTAGTCGTATCAGCAAAATAAGAACTAAAACTAAACTTCTGTCCCTAAAAATAAAAATTGAGGACCAAAGTAAGCAAAAAAAATTCCACTTGACTATTTTAAATTAATACACTTAAAATCTATTATGCAGATACATTATTCTAGGTTTGTAACCCACTATTATGCAATACATCGGGGTGTTCATCTTGATCCTAATTAACAACAAAAACACTAGACTGGATACCAAAAGCTAAGATTTTAAATTGAAGATTGTAGCCTAATTATACGAAAAAAAAAATTAAGTTTCTGTTTTTTCTAGCCAGATAATTTTATAAAATCTATGTTGGCAAGGGATTGCCATATAACTATATAAAGCAACATACTACCTTTAAGTCTCTGTGAATGATTTTGTTTTCATGAAGATATTGAACACCAGTGATGATTTGTTTCATGTAATATCTTGTTTCAGGTTCTGTTACTGCTTTGCGCCGCTTATGAAGCTCCATCAATGACTACATTAAAAATCAAAATCTTAAAGGTTGTAAATGTGCATAATTCACTTAACCAATCATTGTGAAGAGTTCAAGATTTGCATGGATTAAACTTCACTGTTTTTTTTTTCTTTATGCATGATAAGTAGCCCTGTGGATCCACCCGATTTGGCACACTTTATTACATGAAAGCTCCTGTAGAAAATCCTTATTGTAAACATTGCATGCAACTTATGTGTTATTATTGTCAAAATATTGAATAACGTTGTGTGAAAACAACTGACATGGAAAAAGGTCAATTTTTAGAATCAGCAATCCAAAACGAACTTTAAAGCTTTTCATTTTTAATCAGCAAAATGGATGCAGACTCGTGTAATTAGCAAACAAAGGTATTTTTTTGTTTACATCAAAGCTATGAAACAACACAGAATGAAGACCATTGCCAAAAACTAAGTTGAATTACACAAATGTTTCTAATGGTCTTGCAAGACTTTTTAAGATACAAATTTAACAACTGTTAAACCAGCATAACATTACTCAGAGACAAAAATGTAGATGGTTGATGGCCAGGGACGTATCAAATCCAAAATAGGGGGTCCCGAATGGTCAGAAAATTCCCTGTTTTTCCGTCTGACATCATAAAATAGTAACGGATACGACGGTATAAAATAGCGATTGTAAAGACGTCATAAGTAATAAAAAATCATCAGAAACAGCGAATTAACAAAAAGAAGATCGTTTTCCCCGGGTGTTATTTGATTAGCGCTATATCTGGCTGGGCTGTGTACCAAGTCAGCTAAAATACAAGCACATCTTAAACCAAGGGTCGGCAACCTTTTTCTAGTTAAGGGGCCAAATCAAACTCAGAAAGGTATTTGCGGGCCGCACAAAGTGTTAACTAAGAATTGTGTTATTGAAATGTTGAAACAACTGTGAATCAGGCGGGCCTCTGATATATTTTGCACCTAAAACGTTTAATTACAAGGAAGCATGAAAAGTGTTGGTGCAAATGTTAATCTAGTTTAATGTTTGTTAACATTTTAAGTCGGGCACACCTGGAGAGTGCAGCAAACCTGATTTTTTTTGGTATAATGGCATTTTGTTTAAATTTATTGCAAGTTTTTGTTACATTGCCAAAAATAAAAAAAATGTTAAAGAATATATGTCCAATATTTTTGAATACATATTGTTTTATCTGGACGCACTTGGCAGCCTTCCATGGTAAAGAAGTGCTGATTTTGTTTAAAGGACAGCATCAAAACGTAAACAAGCCGGACATAGAAAAATCACTCGCGCGAAGCTCGAAAATTCTTTTGCATTACATAGTTATAAGCCAAAAAAGTATTTGAAATGGACTTGTGTGTAGTTTGTCAAAGAGGTGACTGGCCAATCCGGCCCCTCTGATATTAACGCGGACAGCAGACAGTGACCATCCACGCTTTGTTTTAAAACAACCATGGAAATATCCCTGCAGTAGCTGTTAACAGTTAATTACTAGTTTGTAATGCCAAAGTAATGTGACCTGTTAACAAAATAAAACTACAAAAATGTGTTTTGGTAGCTGTTGCGGAAAAGGTACAAGTTGTGTGGATTGCCCTGAGGCTGCAATTTTTTGTTCTTGAAATCAGGGGCGTAGTGTGGGGGGGAGAGTCTTGACACCCCCTTTGAAATATCAGTAAACAATTATCACAACACTAAAACCGCTTAATCACTACTCTTTATCGTTGTTTCATTTAGTAGTTCGCCTATCTCCAACTCAATAGTCTTAAAAAGGCCTGACAACGAAAAAATATTTTATTGTTGAAATGGACATTCTCAACAACATAGATAACAGGCGTCAGGCGTGTAAGCTACAGCAAATGTCTTCACCGAAGGTTGCTCTATTGCAGGGGTTGGCACCCTTTTTCGAGTCGCGGGCCAAAACCAAACTCAGAAAGGTCTCTGCGGGCCGCACAACATATGTTAACTGGGATTTTGTGTCATTAAATTTTTTAAACAACTGTGAATCAGGTGAGCCTAAAAAAAACCTGTTTAATTTTATTAAGGCAGTAAAGTGGTAGCGCAAAAACCGAAAATAAAGCATTTGCTTGGTTTAAAATTGGAGTTTACATGTCTCCATGCATATTACCAATGAAAGGTGTAATAAAACTACTTTGAGGAAACACGATAATTTAGTTAATGAAGTTCAGTGGTTGTTAACCTTAAGTTTGGGCAGACTTGGCGAGCGAAGCAAGCGCGATTTTTTCGGTATACCGACAGTTCTTTTAAATTTCTAGCGCGAGAATTTATAGCATTTAAAGAGTTAAAATAGTCAAAAAGTATTTGAAATGGACTCGTGTCTAGTTTGTCAAAGAGGCGTCGGGCCGGATGAATTACATTGGCGGGACGGATGCGGCCCACGGGCCGTAGGTTGCCGACCCCTGCTCTATTGAATGTTTTTATTAGCGCCAATCTCGAAAAGGAGCTTGTATTTTTCTTGCATAGTTTCAGCCGAATAATTTACTAATTGTACAGAATTTAAAAACGGGCGATTTTGAAGCCTCGCTTCATACCATCGGCGAAATTACACTACAAATACCACCAAATTTGTTGATAAGCATCGTTTGCTGACAACGAAGTGCAACAATTGGGAATTGATACGCCACAGAGGCTGAGGCTGTGACACCGCAATTTCATAGTGCTTCGCTGGCAAATCAAATAGACGACTTTAAACACAATTTCCTAATATAGTAGGGGCGCTATCTGCACTGGCATGCATACGATAGGTAGACGTGAGATTTTTGGCACAGATGTTCATTTTGATTTTTGCACGGACCCAACTTGATTTTGGTGTACTTCCCCCCCGCTTAACCCCCTAAATTTTAGCTTGAGCAAAATTAGCCGTGATTGGTCTCAAACGAACCAGAATGAAAAATTATTTCTAAAAATGTATTTTTTTTAAATTTTATGACGTATAATTTTAAAGTTATAGCTATTTAATGTTCTGATGACGTCATCGGTAAAAGTCGTAAATACGTCAAATTTGTTTCTTAACCTCCATTTCAGCTTATTATAATCACTTTTTACAATTTAAATTAGCATTTTTGTTTTTCAGAATTAGAAAAATATTCCACTCAAGCCATGACGTCACAATTTTTTCGTATTTTTCGTATTTAGGAAAAAATGAAATTCATTAAACTTTAGACATCCTAATATAGAAAGTAAAATGCAATAAAATGCAGTATAATTACCGTTATGAGGTCACAAATCAATCAATTACGAAACAATTAAAAATGCATTTGACAGTCAAGGTTAAAATTAAATTGCAAAAAAAGAGGTGTCATTTTAGGAAAGTTTTAGTACAGGTAAGGTTGTTGCTAATAACAGGTTAAAGTGAAGATTATATTTTTACCATTAGACAAGGTCAACTTACTCTGCAGTCAAAAAGGATTTACATTTAACGATCTCTTTTAACGTTTAACTAGAAAGTAAGATCTTAAATATAAAACAAATATGTCTGCCGCAACAGAAGACAATAATACATTGTGGAATCTTTGTTGTATATGTCAGGTAAGAACAATAATATAGCGATAAAGCAATTTAATTAAATTGTAGTTTACTTCGATAGGCAGTGTTGTAATTCAGAAAGGAAAGTCATAGATGAGATGTAAATTATAAGATAACATAGTTTAAACTGGTTTTATTCATATTAAAATTTATAAGATTAACTAAAGTGCCCTTTTCTTAACACAGACTTGGAGCAGAGAATCATTGCGACAGTCTATAGCGGGGTACGAGCACCTTGCAAAATCTATTGCAAGTCTTAACGCTGTGCTGAAGTCGAGTTCAAACAAAAGATTAAACACCTGAATAATGGAAGTAACTTACTCGACACTCTAATTAAATGTTGTCCTGCTACCGGAAGTTTAGTAAAAAATTCCAGACTTACAGGATTTCATTTCCAATGCCAACATTCGTTTTGTTATTTTAAAATCCTCCACCCATAGTCCTTGTCCACGTGATTCGACCAATTCCAAAGAAATCCAACAGTTAATACAAGTATCTCAGTTCTTAAGAAAGGCTATTTTTTTCATGAAGTACCATTTTGAGGGACGACTTTCTTACAATTGTCAAGAAGACTCAGTACCATCCGAGCTTAAATTATTTTTATCCCACTTGCTCGAAGATTATAAAGTATCTGTTCAAGATTCCCCTATTTCAATATGTCAGTTTTTCTGCGGCTAGATGGCAGTCGTTAGGTACAGAGAGCTAAAACGCAATATTTCAGGTTTTTGTCCCTCAATTGGAGGTGCCTAGGGGTGCAGCTTCATAAACCTCTACATAGCACCTTCATACCACTCTACGCCATGTCTGAAAATTTGAAAGTTCTACGATGTACACTTTTTCTATAATGCTCTGGACAAAAATCTGTCCGAAACATGCCATAGCAAACCATATGAAACTAGACGGGGGTGCGGTTGTTGTATATTTTGTCAGGGGATATATTTTCAGGGCTTAGTGTTTATTTTCAATTTTTACTTTATATTAATTTTTTTTTTTTTTAATTTTTTTTTTAATATTTTGTTTTGTGTACTTTATATTATATATTTTGTTTTTCATTTTCCTTAACTTGTTTCTGCAAGCAAAAACAGATATGGGCCGAAAACTTCCCCACTTAAAATATGCCTTTGATGCGAAAGGGGTTCAAATATGGCGTAGAATTTGGGGAATGATCGAAACATATATTTGATAAATAGAATTTACTTAGATAATGCATATGGCTATTTTATTAAATTTTGACCAGCTTACGTGTTTGAAAATCAAATATTATCATTCTCTTAAAGACTAAAAATGGTTTAACGCCTATGGTTTGCTATACTTTTGCAAACTTTCACTAGGTAATTTTTACCATAGCTTGGTCCGAGCAATCACTGTTAAAACAGGCTTTAAATCTGTCGTTTCAAACAATATGAAAAACACTATTACGTGCCTAATACGCAAACTATTAAATCGAAAGTTTTGCTAGATAAGTTTAGGCCTGATGTTGGTATGCTGGTTGGAGCAAGATGCACAACAGGTGCTAACAGAGAGACGTAGACTGCCTTAAGATTTCGCATTTAAACTTGCGGCGGTAAATACACCCTATTGACACTTAATTATTAGGCGAAGCTTATCGCGAAGTAATTGGTCGCCCCAAAAAATGCTGACGCCGCATTTAAAGCAAGCACTATAAATGTGTCGCCGATATTCTGCTTTGAACATCTCTACTCGCAATGCTTCCCTCCGTTAATTGTACGCTGGGTGAAACTTTATTCACGGCCTTACTTCTTTGTGTATTACCGCGACAATACGATGAAATACGATTTGGAGAATATTGGAAACATCGTATTTGGAGAATATTTGCTATTTGCACCTGTTCTGTATGTTACTCCAATCCAACATATCTACACACAATTATAAGTTGTGTATAATAATATAATAAATTATGGCTTTGAAGCGAAGGGGGTTCAAATATGGCGTAGATTTTGGCAAATGATCGAAACATACATTTGATCAATAAAAATTTACGTAGATAATGCTTACGGCCATGTTATTACATTTTGGTCAGCTAGCATGTTTAAAAAGTCAATATTTTCATTCTCTCTAAATGATTTAACGTCTATGGTTTGCTATACTTTTTCCAACTTTTACTGTGTAAATTTTTACCATGCCTTGGTCTGAGCAATCACTGTTGAAACAGAGTTTAAATCTGTAGTTTTGAGCAATATGCAAACACGTTTATGTGCCTAATAAGCCACGTTTTATATTGAAAGTTTTGCCAATTTAAATCCAATAAACGCAAGATTTATTTATTTATGACGCCATGTTATGACGTAGCTTTGTAACGTCGTCGTTAAGAATGCGTTAAATTAAGCTTTTTGTTGTTGCGGCCCTTGTATAATTATATTTGCTTAGACCTGGTGTTGATATGTTTGAATGGTGCAACAATTACAACATGTGCTAACAGAGATGTGTACACTGCCTGTAGGATTCGCATTTAAATTTGCGGTGGTAAAATATTTTGTGTTGTAAGAGCAATAGTTTTTTTTACTTAGAGAGGCCTCTTTATGAAAGGCAAGTCGCATGTGCATAGTTTTACTAGGCAAGCCACTTCCAACACAAATGTTGCACGCGCGGGACAATAGGGCGCAGCAGGGATGCCAGCAGCCGCCTCGTCGCGACGCGAGCTGGACAAAGCAAGCGAATATGAACGAATTCTGTATGAAAGTTTTTCTGCTGCTAGATGGCTGTCGTTAGCTACAAAGTGCTAAAACGCAATATTTTAGGTTTTTACCCCCCAAGCAAAGGCCCCTGGGAGTGCAGCCTCATAAACTTTTAAAAAGCACCTACATACCACTCTACGCCATGTCTGAAAATTTGAAGGTTCTACGATGTCTACTTTTTCTATAAAGCTTCGGACAAAAGTCGGTCTGAAACAAACCATAGGAAACCAAAAAAGAATAACGGCAAAAACAAGATATGTCCCGAAAATAAATTTTCGGCCCATATAATGAAACCAAAAAAGACTAGACGGGGGTGCGGTTGTTGTATATTTTATCAGGGGGTATATTTTCAGGGCTTAGTGTCTATTTTCAATTTTTAGTTTATTTTAATTTTTTTTATTGATTTTATTTTTTTTCAATTTTTTTTTTTCATTTTTTCTTTTATTTATTTTTTATTTTTTTTATTTTATACTTTTTATTTTTTAATATTTTGTATTGTGTTTTTTATATTATATATTTTGTTTTTCATTTTCCTTAACTTGTTTCTGCAAGCAAAAACAGATATGGGCCGAAAACTTCCCCACTTAACTTATGCCTTTGATGCGAAAGGGGTTCAAATATGGCGTATATTTTGGGTAATGATCAAAACATATATTTGATCAATAGAAATTACGTAGATAATGCGTATGGCCATTTTATTACATTTTGACCAGCTTACGTGTTTGGAAAGCAAATATTATCATTCTCTTAAAAGACTTAAAATGGTTTAACGCCTATGGGTTGCTACACTTTTGTAAACTGTTACTCTGTAAATTTTTACCATGGCTTGGGTCGAGCAATCACTGTTAAAACAGGCTTTAAATCTATAGTTTCAAACAATATGAAAAACACTATTATGTGCCTAATACGCAAACTATTAAATCGAAAGTTATGCTAGTTGTTTAGGCCTGATGTTGGTATGTTGGTTGGAGCAACTTTCACAACAAGTGCTAACAGAGAGGCGTACACTGTCTCAAGATTTCGCATTTAAATTTGCTGCGGTAAATACACCCTATTGAAACTTGATTAGAAGGCAAAGCTTACCGCGAAGTAATTGGTCGCCCGAAAACCGATATTCTGCCTTGAACATTCCTACTCGCAATGCTTTCCTGCGTTAATTGTACGGTGGGTGAAAGTTTATTCACGGCCTTACCTCTTGCTGTATTACCGCGACAGTACAATGAAATACGATTTGGTTGAAAATACGAATGTTTGAAAAAATCGTAACACACAATTATAAGTTGTGTATAATAATATAATAACTTATGGCATTGCAGCGAAAGGGGAGAGGCCTCTTTATGAAAGGCAAGTCG
The DNA here is from genome assembly GCF_963924565.1 of Ascidiella aspersa. Classification (NCBI taxonomy): domain Eukaryota; kingdom Metazoa; phylum Chordata; class Ascidiacea; order Phlebobranchia; family Ascidiidae; genus Ascidiella; species Ascidiella aspersa. Next base: position 17,661,746 of record NC_139453.1, read on the forward strand.
CATGCGCCTGGTTTTACTAGGCAAGCCACTTCGAACAAAAACGTTGCACGCGCAGGACAATAAGGCACAGTAGGGATGCCAGCAGCCGCCTCGTCGCGACGCGAGCTGAAAAAGCAAGTGAATGAAAGCATTCTGTATTGAAATTTTTCTGCCGCTAGATAGTAGTAGATAGCTGTTATGAACTAAAACGATGACGTAACACTTTTGTTTTTTGTCCCCCAATTGGTGGTGTCTAGGGGTGCAGCCTCACAAACCTCTACATAGCACCTTCATACCACTCTACGCCATGTCTGAAAATTTGAAAGTTCTACGATGTTAAGTTTTTCTATAATGCTCTGGACAAAAATCGGTCTGAAACATGCCATAGCAAACCATATGAAACCCAAAAAAAACAACGGCAAAAACAAGATATGTCCCGAAAATAAATTTTCGGCCCATATAATTACACATTTTCTATTAACTAAATGTTGTTTTTGAGATAAATAATATATCGTTTTTAGTGCAATTTCTTGTTTACTATTTTCTAATTTTATTTACTGACTTTAACATAAATGTTTTGTTCTTTATTTATATATCGTTTCAATGGTATTTTGCCCGGCATGCTGTTAATTCATCGCTAATTGATATCTTATTTGCTTTAACATAAATCTATTGTTCTTTACTTACCAATAGACATATATCGTTACAATTGTAGCCTATTTTACCCGGCATGTTGTTGATTCATCGCTAATTGATATCTTATTTACACATTTTTTTCATCTTTTGATTATTAAATTATACGAAATTGAGAGACCTTTGATGTATCATATAGTTGCTTTAGTTACAGCCTACAAGTGACTACAAGGCAAATTCACTTGGGTGAATTTTAAATACTATAGTCTGTATTTAATGAATGTATATATTTGTCTATGTTTAAACCATAAAACGAAAAATTTGACGTCTGCTGTGAAGTAATTTTGAAAAATATGTGCAATTTTGACAACCGATGACGTCATATTTCGACGTGAGATGTAAAAATAATATATAAAACAAACACGCGAAATAAAATCTATAAAAGTTATAAAAATGAGGATATATATTGATTAAGAAAACGAAATTCCCATTCTAGCGATGACGTCATCAAAATTTGAAATAGCCTTAACTTTAAAATTATACGTTATAAAATTTAAAAAAATATATTTTTAGAAATATTTTTTCATTCTGGTTTGTTTGAGACCAATTACGGCTATTTTTGCTCAAGCTAACATTTAGGGGTTTAGGGGGTCATACGGGGGTGAAGTACATCGAAATCGAGTTGGGTCCGGGCAAAAATCAAGATAAAACACCAAAATAAACATCTGTGCAAAAAATCTGACGTCTACCTATCGTTTGCATGCCAGAGGGTTTTTTTGACACATAGCTCCCACTAATAATCGCCGTTTTTAGTGACTAGAATACACGAAACGTAAAAATTTTCGGGCTTTGCCCGGACTGGCTTGCGGTAGTTTCAAGGTGATTTGAATTGATGATCATGTGACAAAGTAGGGTATCCAGGTGGGCTGGGGTCGGTGAGTCCCGTTTTTGTGAGTGATGTTATTGTCTTTTGGTTTGTTTTGGTCAGGGCTTAGCAAACTGCCCAAAGTGGCAGTGTTTTCAATGTAATTGGGTCATGCGTCTTAAGCTAATGCACAACTCCGTTTTTGTCTTTTTGTGGTTGACCGTAAATCGCAGTATATAATCACTTGGGGTAAAATAAATTTTGCTAAAGTTGGGGTAAAAAAAAAACAATGTCATCACACCTAAAGTATATATAATTTTTTTTTAATTTCTTTTTCAGGTAAAAAATACATTCTTGGCATTACCAATAAGCCCTCAACCATTTTAATTTTTTTTCTAAAGTTATGCTGATTTAAACAACAGTTGTTAAATTTGTATCTTAAAAAGGTTTGTAAGACCATTAGAAACGTTTGTGTAATTCCTATACAACCAAGTTTGTGGCAATGGCCTTTATTAAACACAGTGTTTTTTATGACCTCTATGTAATTTTTTTTACCCCAAAATTTTTTTTGGTAATTTTTAGTTTTGAAAAGTAAACTAAATATGCCTAGCCAATATGTACCGATACCAAAGCTACATAATAAGGCTTATTTGTAGACCATGGGCTAAAAACACTAAGGTAGAAAACTAACAGGCTGTATTTTGGGTAAAATAACCAAACTTTTTAGTTTTATTTAGAAAATATAAAGCTATACACCAAAATGAATGAATACCAGGTAATATTAGTGCCAAAAGAAAGTGAAACATTTGAAGAAATTAATCAGTCATGAATATGGACTTGAAATTTTATTCTGATACCGATACCCGATATTTTCAACAAAGTGTATCGCGATCCAAATCAATACCACATGAATGTAATATTATGCTCAAACAGGCAAAATAGATTAAATTGAAACTTTTAGGGTTATTCTCTTCAGGTTAATTGATCAAAATTTGCCTTAACAGTAGGAAAGTAATTAGCTTGAGATGATAAACTTCTATAAATTTACTTAGTAGAAAAAGTTGAAAATTTATTTTTAGTAAACATAACAAGTGTCCCAGAACCTAAACAAGTGCCGATAACAGAGGTAGACTTGAGCAATTATTTTAGACTTGTCCCATAACATAGGGGAAAGATATGAATGTTTTTTGTAATGATAACAATGAAATAAAGGCAACTTAGCAATTTTCTTCATAAAATATAAGAAAAAGCTAATAATTCCAGGTTGTCCTCGGACTGGCCAACAAATCTAAAAACTCATGTTGTTGAGGTAATTTACTTCTTCTGGGACCCATCACTGATGAACAGTGCTAACTATTGAAAGGCACAGTTTTAATTTACCAGGAAAAAAATAGTTGCTAAAAATATTTTAAATAGGTGCAAATTCGGGGTACCATAATGTAATCATAAAAAATGTTTTTTCTCACTCAAATTCTCTTTCCATTAAAGGTATTCATGAAATTTGTGTGTTGTTGTGGCTTTGAAAGAGCATTTTTAGTCTATTTACTTCAAATAAAGTCAAACCTGCTTCTATAGATTATTATAAATGGTCCCAAATGTACGCTTGTTTTTTTTTACCCCGGGATTGTTTTTTTGCCCTTTCATCAGGGTAAAAAAACAACAACAGATTTTGTAAAATATTTTTTTTATTTCATAATAAAATTAAAAAACCTTTGTGTGGTTGGAAAAGTAGACCCATCAGCTCAATAAGAATGAAAAATTACACTTCTGTTGCGAAAAACAAAAGTTAGGCAGACAACTTAGCTAAAATTGTTTTTTTTGACCCCGCTTGACTATGTTTTTTCTTTTGTTATTTGTTCAGGTTGGCTGACTATCAAGTGTGAATTCGACAATTAACAACGCTAAGTCAAACCGTCTTTCTTTTTTTTCGCCAAAACGTTGAAGTCAGGGGCAGCTAATGTTCCTCGCTGTTCGCTGTCTGCTCTAATATTTAATATTGGTTAACAACGGATTTTTTTGTTAACTGAAGCAGATTTGGCAAGTACTCCTATATTGAGTTGAATTCCCGTATTCTGAGCTGGATTCCCCATTCCTGTTAAATGTACAGGTATATATTACATTCGCATTGGCATATTAAGGATGTACCAGGCTATGCTTCTCCACCTAAGGCCTAATATATATTTTTGGTTGTTTTAATTACGCAAACGCAAAAAATTTTCGCGCTCCGCGCAAACTTTGGCCTGGTGTTACTAGGTTCATGTGTCTTTGTTTTCAACAAATCCCAAAGCTATGTGCCATGTTGTGCTGTGACGGTGACAATTTATATTCAATTTTATTATAAATATCGTTATTTCAAGCAATATAAATTGGAAATTTATCCTATTTTTTTCGTCTTTTCAATCTGGTTTGGAGCTGCATGTTTTCACACAAGTTCTCCTGAAAACATCTTATTTATAAGAGTTTTAGAGTAATAAAGCAGACATGTGCACCCCCGGACCCCAAGTACCTTCACATGCCCCATATGTAGTTGTTAATGACTTAATGTTACAAAAAATTTTTTTTTAACGTTCTGTTCTCTAATTTACTTACTAATAGCCTTGGTTATCGCCAAAACATGGCGAGGTTCATACATTCTTTAGGCGAACACATCATTTGAATTTATGGACGCAACCAAAAACCGAAGAATTTTGTTGTGCTTTTCAATCTTGTTTCGAGCTGCATGTTTTCACACAAGTTCGCCTACAAACATCTTATTTATAACAGTTTTAGAGTAAGAAAGCAGACATGTGCACCCCCAGACCTCAAGTTGTACCTTCACATGCCCCGTATGTATTTGTTAATGACTTAATGTTACAAAATTTTTTGCGTCTTCCGCGCAACGTTCTGTTCTCTAATTTACTTAAAATTTTTGGGATTTAACGGGAAATTTTGGGAATTAACGGGAATTTTCGGAAACTATTAAATAAATCTTAGTTTGATATTGAAACAGGAAAATATTGCCATTAAACTGTTTAGATTAAAAGTACTATGTATAACTAAAATACTTAAGAACATACAAACACATGGTTTAGTTTATTAACTGCAAAAATGAATCAAAACCAATCTGTTTTTTTACAAACAACGCTGGTCGGTCTGGGCCAAAATATCCCCAGCTTAAGGTAGCTAAATGTTTAACAATTGAAGTTTTGTGAGTTACAAAGTCGTTGTACTAGTTCATGGGTCGGCAACCTACGGCTCGCAGGCCGGATCCGGCCCATCAAAGTAATTCATCCGGCCCGCCGCCTATTTGACAAAATAGACAAGAGTCCATTTCACATACTTTTTGACTATTTTAACTATGTAAGTGCAAAACCTTTCCCGCTACGCGCGAATGATCTGTATATATCCGGTTGATTACATTTTGTAATGTCTTTTCAAATTAGTGCTTCTTTACCGTTGCGGCATGGAAAGCTGACAAGTGCGTCACGGACAAAGGAAAACAAATTTAAATTTGTTGACCTTCTTTAACATTTTATCATTTTCGGCAGTGTAATAAAAACTTGAAAGAAATTTAAAAGAAATACAGGTATATTAAAAAAAACGCGCTCACTTCGCTCGTCAGGTACGCCCAAACTTAAAAACCTAGCAAATATTGAATTAGATTAACCAATAAAGTTATCGAGTTTCTTCAAAGTAGTTTCATTACACTTTTCATTAGTAGTATGGATGACGACGTGTGGACTCGAATTTTACACCAAACAAACGCTTTTTTCGGGCTTTGTGCTAACACTTGACTGCCTCATTAAATGTAATTAAACACGTCTTTAAGTGCAAAAAAATGATACCCGCCTGATATACAGTTTTTCTAACATTTCAATAACACAATTCTTAGTTAACTTATTGTGCGGCCCCAGAGACCTTTCTTAGTTTGGTTTAGGCCCGCAACTAGAAAAAGGTTGCCGACCCCTGTACTAGTTGCTGCTGGTTAGCATCTCGTCCTGCTCGTCTAGAAATGCTCAAGATAGGTTTTCAATATTTTTTCTGGTTGATGAAATATTAAACAAATGTTTTAAACATAATAAATGCTGAATTTGAAAATTCCCAATATTCCCGGGGCCTTCAAAATTCCGGGAAACTTTCCACCCCTTTACAACCATACTTACTAATAGCCTTGTTTATCGCCAAAACATGACAAGGTTCATACATTCTTTAGGCGAACACATCATTTAAGTTTAGGGGCGCGACCAAAAACCGAAGAATTTTGGACCAAAATGCTTGTCACCAGAAGGCTGGCAAGATTCTGCCAGCCTGGTTGTGCTTATCGAATAACACCTGGAAAAACGATCTTCATTTAGTATTGCAGGTGGTGAGAGACGTGCTTGCAATTTAGCGCACTTTCGTACATCGATCTACCAAAATCAATCACACACATTTCACGGTCTTGGTTTAGTTTCTCACCTAATGTTAACGATTGCATACAACGTGGTTTTGCAGCTGGCGCCAGGCAGAATTTGTTGACGACGTGTTTGCTTGACGTTAATGGATGGTTTCAGATTAGTTAATTTATTCATTTATGACATAATTACAATCACTATTTTATGACATCATACCCGTCACTATTTTAGGACGTCATTACTGTCCGGAAAATCGGGGAATTCCCTAAGTTGAAAATTTGTAACCCCCCACTTCGAGAAACTATCTTATGCCCACCGAGTTTGGGCTTTTTCCCAGTGTTCAAATTATTATTAAATCAACGCACATTGGAGTTGAGGTGCTAGTCACCGCTTTGGTTCAGGTGGGTTAGGCATTATTAATTCTATTTCACATTTTTTTTTATCTTTTGTGAATTTTCAGCAAATATCCCAATTTATTTATGCTGGGAGTTAACCTTAAGGTCCCATTAGTGCATTGCCGCTACCTCAAGGTCTAAAAGTCAGACTATCCTGTCCTTTCATGCCCTAATTGTCGTAGACCTTTTGGCTTAGAACTGCACTAATTTATGACGGATTGGGTAAAGCTACACATGCATGTCATTTCAAAGTAAAGTATGACATTGAATACAGGCAGAAACCACACCAGACATAAAATGTAACCATAAAAATTATTGCACAAAATATAAAATATTTATAGCAGTACTTGCAACGTCCTGATAATTTGCCGGCGCTGTATTTAGGGAGGAGCGCCTCCAGTCCCCTCCACTAGTTAAGAAACACTTTTTTTGTGTGTATATCTCAAATAAAACTAATTTGGGCACTTTGAGTTCCGTACATAGCTCGAATAAAACTAATTTGGGCACTTTTTGTTTTGTACGTAGCTTGGATAAAACAAATTTGGGCAGTTTTTTGTCTGTACGTATAGCTCGAATAAAACTAATTTGGGCACTTTTTTGGTCGTCCGTAGCTCAAATAAAACTAATTTGGGGACTTTTTGTTTCGTACGTAGCTCAAACAAAACTATTTAGGTACTTTTTGGGTCATACGTAGCTCGAATAAAACTAATTTGGGCACTTTTTTGGTTGTCCGTAGCTCAAATAAAACTAATTTGGGTACTTTTTGTTTCATACAGAGCTCGAGAATTTGGACACTTTTTGTTCTGTACGTAGCTCGGATAAAACTAATTTGGGTACGTTTTTGGTCGTCCGTAGCTCGAATAAAACTAATTTTGAAACTTTTTATTTCGTGCGTAGCTTGGATAAAATTAATTTGGGCACTTTTTCAAAATTTTCTTAAAGTAAAAATAAGGTACCTAAGGTATTATATGTAATCATTAGGGCCCGCAGAAGTCAATAAAGTTAAAATTTTTTAAGGACCTTGCCTGTCCATGAATCAAAGAATAAAGTTGTTTTCAGCACCTAGGGGACTGTTTTCTAAGAAGATTATAGGTCAAAATAAAGTTAAAATTTAAAATCGTCGTAAAATTTTGTAAAATCGTAATGGAAGCATTGTAAATCAGGAACTGCGACACAATTAAACCATCGACAAGATATTATGTTTGGGTAACCGATATCAATTCAAGGAAGAACTGTGGCCTTTACAAATAAGCAATTTCGTTAAGTTGAAATTTGATAAAAATAAAGTTAAAAAATTTTTTTTAGGTTAAAATAAAAATGGCCCTAGTAATCATCTTTGCAAAATAGTGATAATCTGGGCTTCAGGAGACGACTGGAGGTTGGATTTTAGTAAAAAAAACAACTTTTTTTTTTTTGATTGCGCACTTCCGTGAATAAAAGTCCAAGTGCCAAAAATTTTGCCCAAATGCGCAAAAAAAATGTGCAAACACTGCACATACCTAGGTAGTTGTACAACAACTGTAACCTATCCCTTCAGAAGTCATTCTTCGATCAACAATAATAGCTTACAGATCAAACTCAGTTTGTCTGTACTGAAGGCTCCCAATTGATAACATTGGAGATTTTAAAAAATTGTTAAAACCTTTTTGTTTAGAACAGGGGTCGGCAACCTACGGTCCGCCACCTCTTTGACAAACATTCCCTACGTTGATGCGAAAAATTTTCGCGCGAATGATCTTTCTACGTCCGGTTCATTTACGTTTCGAGGCTGTCTTTTGAAATCGATCAGCTCTTCTATGCCGTTGCACATTGGAAGGCTGTCAAGTGCGTCGCAGACAAACGGAACATTTATTCAAATATATTGGACATATAATATTTTAATATTTTTTTGGGGGGCATTGTAATAAAAATTTGCAAGAAATTTCAAAGAAATGGCGGTATACCAATAAAAAATTGAGCTCGTTTTGCTCACAAGGTGCGCCCGGACAGAAAAAGGTAAATAACATTGAACTACATTAACTATTAAGGTTATCTCATTTCTTCAAGGTAGTTTTATTACACTTTTCATTAGTAGTATGGATGACAATGTGTGAACTCGAATTTCTTACCAAACAAACGGCATTTTCGCGAACAGTTTACTGCCTCCTTAAATGTAATTAAACACGTTTTTAAGTGCAAAAAAACGATGCTATGCCCACCTGATTAAAAGTTGTTCTAACACTAAATAACATAATTCTTAGTTGCCATTTTGGGCGGCCCGCAGAGACCTTTCTGAGCTTGGTTTTGGCCCGCGACTACAAAAAGATTTCCGTGGCCTGGCTTAGAAAATATTATTTTGACTGCAGGCATTATTATATAAATAAAATAACTTACTCGTCGTCTACAGATTTCCAAAACAACATACACAAAATCCTTGTCTTCAAAAAATCCATGAAAACCAACAACATTATCATGGGATATACTTCGATGTAAGCTAATCTCTTGAGACATTTTGTCTTTCTGGTGAGGCTTCACAAGTAACAGCTAAAATAAACATATATATTTATTAATACATAATGTTCTTCAGCGAGATAATGTTTCATTTTTAATTTCAGTCAGAGCTTGTTTATCCCACTCTCTCTATATATAAAGTTTTTAATTTTAAGGAAAATATTTAAATATTTTACAAAATTAAAATTGACAGAAATCTAAATCCAAACTCACAATTAATAATCTGAATCCAAAGTATTTTTAAGGTTTTTCTTCATACCATAGCCACACACACATATGTATATACCGATCACAGATATATATATATGTATATATATACACAGTTTAGCCATGTTTATACAATAACAATATTTAGGGTTCGACCGCTATCACTTTTTTGGACCGATACCTGATACCGCTACTAGGGATGCTCAAAGTAGAATATCGAATCCAATTCTGCCGTTTATTTCGGGTAATTAGAACCAATATAATTTAATGTTTTACCGCCGATTGTTTGCGCCTAATTGTACAAACGCGTGCGGTAAGTTGGCATGTCGCTGCGGCGACCAATTTATAGTGCTTGCTTTAATGTAACCTGGTAGTGCAGTGTCAGTGTTTTTTCGAGCCACCAATTACTTCGCGTCTGGCGATAACGTACGTCTAATAATTAAGTGTCAATCAAGCGTTATTGGGCGAGCGACTAACGTGTAATGTCAGGAGCGGAGTTCGCAATTTCCTTTAAAAACTGTACCGAATTGCTAAAGAGTTCTGTGTGCAGTGTTGCATTGTACTCACTATTGGCAAAAATATAAGTTTTGGCAACAACCTGAACAGTGGACATGTATTACAGTTTACACAACTGCTTTAAATGACAGTTGTTAAGAATGTAAAAGATTTTTTATTATAATGTACACATGTTAGCAAATTGTTTGGTCGATTTGTTGCTGTGATTGTGGGCCATGTAGGGTAGAAAAAGATTAATCCATTCCCCAAACAAAATCGAGGTTAAATAATTTAATAAAAATATACTAGGATTCGCTATTCTGGATTCGTTATGCTAGATTCGAAACCTATTATTCTAGAATACCTTGGGATTCTACTTTGAACATCCCTAACCGCTACCAGTTTTTTTACATACCTACAGATGTTCAAACTAAATAAAATCCAAATAACGTTTTAGTTTATATACCATTATCAATAATTAAACTATTATTTTGCATATTAACTTGGCGTGATGCTAAAACCCAAATTTGTTGTATAGGAAAAATATATCGGTCTATCTCTAACAATATTATTCTCTAAAAAAATGTCCACTTACCTTAGGAACAATTTTTCCGGCAAACACCTGCTTGGTGTCAAGATCTGTAATTTCATAGCATTTTGCAAATCCACCTTTTCCCAAAAATCTTCCCTTTTGATATCGTTTACCTGAATCACAGTCATGAAGAATATCTGGAATTTCTTTCATTGGTACATCTTTTCTAGCCATATTTACTTATTTTGAAATCTATATATGTCTGTAATTAAACAACATTTGCTTCCTAATAAAAAGGAGGAATTCATAATCATAATGTCACACTCGTACATTAACAGAACTACAAATGTTTTAATATGATAAATTTTGAAAGAAAGAAAATGGTTAATTTATAATTAAAATGTAACCAGTTACATTCTAAACAAACCAATACTTTTCTATGTGTGTTAGAGATGCTGGACTATTTGTTACTTAAGTGAAATCACTTGTTTTATCACAGTTTGTTAGCATGTGATCAAGCAACTTATGAGAGGCTTAGCAAGATACTAGTTTTGTAGGCTTATTTGTTTTAAAAAAGTTTGCACCATTTTTTTGTAATTGGCGAAGGCTGTATTTTTTAGTTGTGCCAGCCTCCTGTGGAACAAGCATTTTAGCCAGAATTCTTCTGTGTTTTGGTATTGTCCCTAAAGATAAATGCTGCACTCATCTAACGAATGTATAAACCTTGCCATGTTTGGACGATAAACTAAAAAAATATGTGCATGCGAAAGAACAACCTGCAATGTTACGCAGATAAGCTGTTTTTTTTACAAATTCTTGTGCAAACATGCAGTTCAAAACAGGTTTAAATGAGCAAATTTACCTATGGCTTTGCAGAAGCCAAAGAACTTTTGACGGACATATACACATCCCAAAACTTTTCCTTGACTTGTTTCTGCAAGCAAAAACAATATGGGCCGGAAATTTTCTACCTTTATTTATGACGTAGATGCAAATATTTTTCAACAAAAAAACGATTATTGTTTTAACCCCCCTTTCCCCCTCCAACCGAATAAAAAGAACAATTTATTTCCCCCCTATTGATAAAAAACCTACAATCTATTGAAAAAAAATATATATATGTTTAATTCCCCCGAAACCATAAATAAACGATAAACAAAAAAAACATTCTCCACCCGGGAGTAAATATTTCATTAACAAAACAATATTTTTAATTTTTTATTTCAAATCCCTGTCAAAAAAATGCACCCCCAACCCTTGGGCCCAAACAACAAAAATCTACAACCCTCTTGATCATTTTTTCTTATCTGAATTTGAATTAAGTACAACCAACAGTTTTCTTATAAATCAACTTTTTGAATTAATTTGCCATAAAACCACCCGAATGCAGGGTTGTTAACCCCTGAAAAACAAACAAGGGATTCGTAGTATCATATTTATGGTTTTACTAGCGATTTTGATTTACGGCGAAAACTACAAAAGGGAGATATATTGCTAGATATTACTGTCGCCATAGGTAGGCAGAGAACTTCAAATAACCTAACGTTACACTAATTTATAGCGAAAAATCCTAGTATATTTTTATTAAATTATTTATCCTCGATTTTGTTTGGGGAAGGGATTAATTTTAATCTACCCTACAGGGCCCACAATCACAGCAATAAATCGCCCAAACAATTTGCTAACACGTGTACATTATAAAAATAATCTCCCATATGTTTAGCATTCTTAACAACTGTCATCTGAAGCCGTTCTGTAAACTGTAATATGTCAACTGTCCAGGTTGTGTCCAAAACTTATATTTTTGCCAATAGTGAGAAAATGCAACACTGCACAAAGAAGTCTTAAGCAATTCGGTCCTGTTTTTGAAAGCATTGTTGAGTCTTAGTGCTTCTTTTGAATAACATGATCTGTTATGCAGTCAAATGATGTACTGCAAAGAATACAAAGTTATTATTGACATAACGAATTCTTGACAATTACGTTGTGCATAACTGCATAACTTCACTGAATATTGGCCTAAATTTGACCTTAAGTAACCCCATAGCGCATTTTGTGGACGGCCAGCACGTTTTGCAACGCTATGTTACTTTTGCAACTTAACGCATTTAGGGAATTTGCGAACTCCACACCCGACATTACACGTTAGCCGCTCGCCCAATAACGCTTGATTGACACTTAATTATTAGACGAACGTTATCGCGAGATGCAGTAATTGGTCGCCCGAAAAAACGCTGACACTGCACTACGAGGTTACATTTAAAGCAAGCACTATAAATTGGTCGCCGCGGCGACAGGCCAACTTACCACACGCGTTTGTGCAATTAGGCGCGACAATCGGCGGTAAAACATTAAATTATATCGGTTCCAATTACCCGAAATAAACGGCAGAATTGGATTCGAATCCCAACTGGATTCGAATCCAAGGATTCGATATTCTACTTTGAGCATCCTTAACAGCGACCCATTTTAACAACCCAATGTAACTAACAACCCCTTTCAAAAATTTTGATTCAGACCTATGTAATACACTTATGTATGCGCAATAGCACAAAACACATAATTAAAATAACATAAATTATAATACCACTCTGTTAAATTTATTAAATTCATCACCAACATTAGTGATATGGCTGGTGTTGCATCTTGGCGACAAGCTTGTCTATGCATGGCGCTGTTGTTGCCAGAGGACACCTTAGGATCTGGCTTTACTTGTGACATCATACCCATATATTTATCTTGATAATATGGGTTAAACGACTGGGTTAAACCTTTAAAAATGAACAATGTTCAAGTTAAACAATAAACCTTATAACTTTTTGCCACTGCAGCAATGAAGTCTTTGTTTGTTTGCCGATAAACGATTGTTTTTTAATGGGACAAAAAATCTATATTACGAGCTTCGAATGTGTTTTCGATTCACTTTATTATTTGTGTAGTGTTGAATATATTTGCGTGTTAGTGTTTAGGGAAATAACTGGCGCTAAGTAATATTTCGCTTAGTAGTGGTGCTTAACACAAGTTGTGCTACACCAACTAATTAAATTTCTCGCCGAAGCCACTCGCGAGTCAGGCGAGTGGGTGTCAATCAGCACTCGCCCGGAGCAATTTGCAATTGGCGAGTGCTTAAGCCCAAACCTGTCTTAGCAATTTGCAATTGGCGAGTGCTTAAGCCCAACCCTGTCTTAGCAAATGATTTGGGGTGTAGAAAGTAACGCAAAAAAACAGTCTACAAATGCCGCATACCGCAACACACATTATCTGGGTAAGGGTGCGGGCCAGGTTGGAAAGTAAGGCCTGTAACTAAACAAATAACTAAATTGATATTGCATAAATAAATAAATATGGAATAACAAATATATTAATATTACTCAACCTACCAAAACCAATACCCAAATAATGTTAGCAATATAAACTCCCAGGTGATAATGTGGTTGGATTCTTATAGACCAGTGCCTAATTTAAATCCATTTTTCATTACCCTAAATGCTTCTTGATATAAATAAATAAAAGTTAATAAAATTTATATTGGTCTGTGCACCTAGCAAACTCTTACACAGGCAGTGTTTTTTTAAGGTGTTTTGGGGGACCGAAACGGAATTTCTCCAGCGGTTTCCCAAATTTTGGACTTGCAACTTTTTGGTATTTAAATGAAACACCTGCGGTCTCTTAAAACTACTTAGCGGTCACCCAAACCAAACCTTAAAAAAAACCCTGTACGCAGGTATCACAACAAAAATGTTTGAGAATCACTGGTCTAGTACAGTCATCTGCAAACTTTTTTGTTGCGGCCCACCATGAAAAGAGGGGGGGTCCAAGATATTTGTTTTGAGTTTGGAACACTAAAATGAGGTTTTAAAATTATTCAATAATTCAATGGGGCGCTGGTCTACAATCCTACCACAGTTGGGTCACATGACGCAAGAAACCAGGAAATGTCGCCTTTGTGCTGAATAGTATTAAGTAGAACTGATAAAAGTACATAAAAATTCTTATTCTTACATTTGACGTCACAAGTATCGTCATATTTCAAGTAATTTAAGAAACGTGTTGTTTTCATGTAAAACATAGTATAAAACGAAGAAAATACGAAAATTTTTGCGTTTGAATAGTTAAAGTAGGCGAAAAATATAGTTTGACAGGTACTCTCATGGTAACAATTGGCACGAGGGCATGATCATGAACCACGCCGAGACACTTTAATTCTTAACCACATCAACTTTTCAAATAAAGTGCCATAAATGTACGGCCAACACGCGGCCCACAACTACATGACACTAAACTATTCAAAAATGGATCGCGGCCCACAGTTTGCCGACCAGCGACCACTGGTCTGGTACAAAAAACTGAAAAGCCAAGCTGATTTTTCAAAGTTGTTAGAAAAGTAAAAATTTGAAAATTGACCAGCAACACACTACAATCTCATTGGATAATTTTTTATGACGTCATCATGTGATAGATTGAAAACTGAAATTCAGGGTGCGGCCATCGAGACACTCAAGATCTATTTAAATTTTTGCAGCAAGAGTTGAGATCGTATTCCATGTTCTGTACAAATGAACCCGACTCAGTTTAAGGTTTGTACAGCGACAATCCGTAAATTATCAACAAACAAATAATTGACGAGCCGTTTTTTTAACTCTATTTTCATGTAATATTTTCAATTACCTGCTAAAAACTAAGCTTAAATGTTTAGCATAAAGGCAGGTTCACACTAGACGCGTCTAGCTTTTAAAAAACGCTTTCGGTTGCGGAAAAGTTGAAATATTTCAACTTTGACGCTTTCGGTTAGAAGCGACGTAAACGCAACAGTCGACCCCCTTGTTTGTTTAAAACTGATAAATTTGGTCTAAAAAAGGTTGTTTCAAAAATGCATCCGGCGGGCTGCATATATGTCTTCCTTTAAACAAACGCGTAATATTTTAATTGGTTGCACCTGAGGCGCAAAAAACGTTTGAAGATTAAAAATACTGTCTTAACTTGGCGGATTGTTAGATTTTCAAGACTATTTTCTTTCAGTAATGATTTTTGAGGCCTTTCAGCGCAAAAAACTGTCGTTATATTTGCAATGCTTTCCGAATTCGTACGAAAAAATATAGAACATATATTTTTTATCTTTTCATACTTTACTTTCGGGTTAGCTCATTGGGCATACAGTATTTTAAAGATTATTCAACTTGAAGTGATATGTAATTAAAAATCTCAAGAAATTCAATGCCCAAGAATTTTTTTTTCGCCAGATGGACTCCAGCCGTAAGACCGAAATAAGAACAACATCAACGTCGGAACAAAACACACTTAGAGGAATAAGACCTAAATGGGACTAATAGACTACCTAATAGACGTAATATCTACATCGGATTAAGTCCCGCTGGAATAAGACCTACATGGCCATATTCAGACCTATGCAAATTTTTACCTAACCCCCAAATCCCCGCCATAAGTAGGGTAAATCACTTGCTCCCCTGGTAACTTTAACCTTAACCCATTTTCAAACTCACTCCATTATACCCACCAGCAAACACAAACATGGCCAAAAACAGGTAACAGAGACGCCTAAACGCCGACACCAAAACGGCCGATGCCAGACCCATTGCCTCCGATCGCCCGATACTCTTTTCGCCATTTAGGCCTTATTCCGAATTACAACTGAATTTATGACTAATTCAGACGATTTAGATCTTATTCTGACGTGGATACTGTGTAGGACTATTTCACTTTATTATGTCGCTTGTTATAAAACTATGGTTTTATATATTTTTAGGTATATCGTTGTTTGTTAGATCTTATTGTGTGTTCCCCGCCAGGTCCGCCTCAACATTTTTAGACGTCTCCAGGTGCACCAAATCGTCATAAAAGTTACGAAACAACACTGCCCCTCTTTTTCAGATAAAAACAAAATAAACACCCGATCCGTCAGAAATTGGTGCAGTTCTAATCAAAAAGGTCTACGACAATTAGCGCTTTAAATTGATCAAAAAGCCTGACTTCATAGACTTTGAGGTCATGGACAATGCGCTAATTTGGCTTAGCAAATGTGCATAAGATTAATTTTAATAATACTTGACCCAACCAAACCCAAACGCTAACCAGCACCTTAACCCAAATAATGTGTGTTGATTTAATAATTACATAAACGCTTTAGGTCTCAATACCTCAAATTGTGACGTAACAATCCTACACACCGTGGACGAGAAACTATCTTGATGCCCTCCGAGTTTGGGCTCTTTCCCCAGCGTTCAAATAACTATTAAAATAAAGCACATTATTTGGGTTAGGATTCGGGTTAGCGTTTGGGTTCAAGTGAGTCAAGTGTTATTAACTCTACCTCACATTTTTTGTTATCTTTTGTGAATAATATTTTTAGTTTATCTACGCCAGGAGTATACCTAAAGGTCCAAGTTAGTGCATTGCCACGACTTCAAGGTCTTAAAAGTACGGTAGGATTTTTTTGCCTTTGGACGCCCTAATTGGCGTAGACATTTTTGCTTAGAAATGCGCTAACTTCTGACGGATAGGGTGAATAAAATATATTGAATACAAAATGGTGTTTGTTTCTTAGTTCTGTTAGTGCGGCCCTCGGTAAGACTTGAGTTGGACACCCCTGCTGCACCGGTACCTTATATTCAGATATATTTTCGGTTGATTGTGTAGCATCTTGCTCCATATTATCGAGTCATCAAATCTCGGTCATTCAATTGAAACAGTCTGGTGGATTGTGTTGTCGTCACGCCAGACTGTTGTGTGTTCTATCAACTTGACAGCATATTGCTGATCGCGTTTCGTCGATTGTCCAGTATTTCCTGCTTGGTTCTTTCTTTGTGTTGATTACGTAATGCCACAAATATTTAATTACCGCCAGCTTAAACGCGTTATTTAAGTGATGGCATTTAAAGCCAAATTAGCAGTCTTATAAACTGTTCACTGAGTGGAGTCCTGATAGCGTACGTTACGGAGTTAAATTATTGTCGTAAGTTCCGTTTCTCGTTTGTTTTACGCAATAAATATTTTTTATTGTGATTCGCACCCACAAATTCAAATGTCTCAATAAGATGCGCCTTTTGCAAGGAGTGAAATGATATTTTTGCATCATTGCATAAAATAAAATACTTTTCTTGATTTCTATGGTAATAAGAATGCCCTGGCAACAAACTGCTTTGATTAAAATAATCTAGAATGGCAACGATGTTTGACACGAAAAACGGTCTATAAATACCCAACGCACATTATTTGAGTTAGGGTCTGGGTGGGTCAAGTATTATTATATTTATTAATAAAAATAATGACCCACCTAAACCCAAACGCTGATCCGCACCCTAACTCAAATAATGCGTGTTGTGGTATTTGTAGAGCGTTTTTTTGCGTTACTTTCTAGATAGCAAATCGATGGAGCGCCTTTTTTTAATGTGATTTCTGCTGCTGCGTCTCCGAAGCAATTCTTGAAATGCGTGGTTGTGTTTTCAATAACGCTAGACACATGTTATCTGTCCTAACGATAGCGTATACCAAAATTCAGTACATACTAAATGTGAACTGAAATAATACTGCCTTCCATTTTACAATCTATTTATGTGACATAACAGTGGAAGTGATAGGTCACACTCAACGCGATGTTACAATGTTAATTTATCACTTGCTAAGATTGTTATTAAGCATGTTTACCAGCGTTAATTTATTTAATATAGGTATATTAAAGGAAGTTTTATGGACCCCCTGAAAACGTTTTGCGGACCCACGGTTGAGACCACTGATCTAGATGTTAGATGTTTTTTAGATTATTGTAAAAAAAATATTATATAATCTAAATTAGTGACAGATTCGTTATCCAGGCATTATGACGTAACACGAACGGCTACTCGTAAACAAAACAACAGGTTTAGCGCATAAGGAAAGAATATTTACATACACTTGAGCATTTTGCTAAAAATACATAAAGCTTGTAGTGCGCTCAAAGATTGTTTTCAATAACCAAACTAACTACAAAAAGGAAAGTCTTTGGCGCAGCTCTACAATCCTACCATCTTCCGGGGGGTTATGTTGCTAACATTATTTGGGTTATGGTGCGAGTTACATTTGGGTTTGGGTGGGTCAAGTATTACTATTATATTTATTCGGCGCTGGTCTAGAATCCTACCACAATTATGAAATCAACGCACAATATTTGGGTTAGGGCGCAAGTTAGCGTGTGGGTGTGGGTGGGTCAAGTATTATTATATTCATTATTTAATAATAATACTTGACCCACCCTCACCTAAAACCCTAACCCAAATAATGTGAGTTGTGGTAGGATTCTAGACTAGCGCCATTTATTCTCCCATATTAATCTATTCCTTGCAATTTAAATTAAAAAAAACTTGTTTTGTTACTGTAAAAAGGTGGTAGGATTCTAGACCAGCGCAAAGTATTTTCCTTATTTGCTCCAAAACTTTATGTAGCAGACTGCAAAAGATCCACAAATACTTTTGAGCGCGACCCAAAATTACTAGTCGCAAATACTTTGTTAGTTGTAGTTTAGTTAGGGGTTCTGAAACATTTTTTGCCCCGATTTTTATATCTGTCATCATTCACTGTGGAAAGTATGGCAAGTGCACCTGCAAGTGTTTTTTTAACCTAAAGTGCACCCCTAAAAAAATCTAAACTGAACCCCGAAAATGTAAAACGCTTGTGTACCCTTATTCAGTATGGCAGAATGCTGGCGACTTGGCGACTATGTCGGCCGAAGAATCATCCAGAAAACCGAAGAAATTGGTGCCAAAAAAATTGAGTAAAAAAAATAAATTTGAAAATAAAAAAAAAATTTTTTTCTTTTTTTTTTGAAAAAATTTTTTTTACAAGTTTTTTTCCAACATCCAATTTACAAAATACCTTGTGGTTGTTTCCACACATATTTAATCACATCTATATTTGAACAGCAGAAATATGTAATAACATTACACACTACAATTGGCAGAAATTAATTTTGTTACATGTGTCATTTTGAAGAAAGTTACGGTAGTGTGAAGTACGTTGTTTAGTGAGAAAAAGCCAGTGTAAGGCATATAGACTGTTTATTATTTTAAAAAGTACACACTTTTGATCATACAATTGTTACGTGTTGGCAGTTTTACTTTGAATTGGCAAGTACTTCTATATTGAGTTGATTTCCTGAATATTGAGTTGAATACCCCATTCCTGTTAAATGTACAGGTGTAACATTCGCATCAGCAAATTAAAATGTTCCAGGCTATGCTTCTCCACCTAACGCCTAAAGTATATTTTTGGTTGTTTAATTACGCAAATGCAAAAAATTTTCGCACTACGCGCGAACTTTAGCCTGGTTTTGCTAGGTTTATGTGTCTTTGTTTTTAACAAATCTATCCCAAATGTAATATGCATACTATGGGGCATGTTGCACTGTGACTGTGACAATTTTATTATAAATATCATTATTTCGATTTTTTTGTGCTTTTCCATCTGGTTTTGAGCAGCACGTTTTCACACAAGTTTGCCTGAAAACAGCTATCTATATAGCACTTTTAAAGCAAGAAAAGCAGACATGTACGTACACCCCCAGGCCCCAGGTTGTACTTTCACATGTCCCTTATGTATTTGTTAATGACTTAATGTCACAAAAATTTTTGCGCCTTCGGCGCTACGTTTTGTTGTCTAATTTACTTATTAATAGCCTTGTTTATCGCCAAAACATGGCAAGGTTCATACATTCCTTAGGCGAACACATCATTTAAGTTTAGGGGCGCGATCAAGAACCGAAGAATTTTAACCAAAAATGCTTGTCACCAGAAGGCTGGCAAGATTCTGCCAGCCTGCCCTTATTTATTGCATTTGCACATGATTACAGTGCAATGTATCACCCGAGGTGCACTTATTTGACCTTTGTTGCACCCAGTTTCCCGGATTGTTTTTCGGCCATGTAATTACCACTCACGAGATCTGCCATACTTTCCTGGAACTTTTTTAGCAGTTCACTCGCTGTAGTTTTTAGAGGGGAACCAAAAGGAAGCACACAGTTAAAAAATACTCCAGTTATCAAGTTGTACATTACAGTCACAAGTATATATAACACTTGTGTCTTGTGAGGTAACAACAGTTAAAAACACAATTACAAATACATTTTAATTTTTTTTTCATTTGTAATTTTTGCGTTTTTGTCCAAATTTGACACAGAATTTCTATCAGAAAACATTGAGAACCATGAATTAATTTTGCATGGTAGACTTGTCATATCTTAGTAAATATGTGGACAAAATTTCAGTGCAAATGTCATGGGTAACCGGTATATTAAAATGACCCCACTTTTTTTTTTTTTTTTCATTTCAACCCATGTTTCACAATAAATATCTCCCAACCCCTTTAATATTTTGTACTGAAATTTTCGCAGTTCAGAGAGAATCCTATAAACAACATTTCAACTCATTTTTAGCCAAATCCAATCAAAAATGGGGTCTTGGCGAGGTTTCAAAATTAGGGAAAATTTTAGCCGAGTGCTCGGAAAGGCCAACTTTGGATGTCTATGACCTTTGACCTTTTAGAGTGACAATTTTGGTAGAAGTACAATCACCTGTAAAAAATTGGGTTGTTACCTTATTTAGTTAGCAGTAATAGGGCGTCAAACAAGGTCCAAAATAGAAAAATTGCGCCCCCTCGGCAGACCCCCCCAAACTAAAAGCTTCATAACTCTGGCGTTTGTTGACAAATTACGCTCAAATTTTACAGGTGTTCATTATATAGGATAGTGAAAAGGTGTGTAAAATTTAAGGAAAATCGGAGAGGTTGAATTTCTTGACTGTGCGAATTGACACGGAACGGCCCTGGAGTATTATTATTTGTTCAAAAATCCATGAACTGCAAAAAAAGTAAAGGCAATCCAAATAATCTAAATTATTATCATTCAAACTAATGGGGAAATTATTATGCTGAAAGCTGTTTTCATAGTTGTGTGTTGACCGCAAACGTTGGTTAAATGCTTGCATCAATTTGGCATAAATCAGCACCACATAGCATCAGGCAACTATTCCATTAAGCACTTTTTTAATGTTTATGAATTTTGGAATAAATATTAATACCCCACTCCAAAAACTGGCAGCCAAGTCATTGCTCTTTTGAGTCAACCTTGATTGCTTGATTTTTAGGTTGATTATCAGTTTCTTACTAAATATTAGTATTCATAGTTATTTTTTGATGTAAGTGAATGCTGGTTAAGTTAGTATACTTTCAGTAAAGTGTGAAAATCTTGAAACAATATGTATTTTTTACTTCTGGAGATATTAAAGCTGCTTGCTTACCTTTGGTATTCCAACAACCTCGCATGTTCGTAAACATTTTGATTGTAAATCTGGAAAAATGGCACTTCACTGAATAAAAAGTTGCATAAAATAGAAACTCCTGTGAACTACTTTGATTTCATCTGCCATATAACCAGGTTACCATCTATTAAGACCAAAATTCATGCGCACAAATATATAAGCATATTAGTATCTTGACATTCCACTAAAAAACAAGCACAAATCTCAGAAATAAGCACAGTGTGGTAACTCCAGGTTGACAGAATTGCCTCTAAAAGTTAAATGCTGTGTTCACCTAATGAATGTATAAACAAGGCAAAACAAGGAAAATAGTGAGGCAAGAGTTGTGCATAGGCTCAAGATTTGTGACATTAAGCATTACATAGGGGGGATGCTAATTCCAGCCATGGGTGCTAATGTCTGCTTTTCTTACTCAGTGTTTTCATAGATAAGCTGTTTTTAGGCAAACTTTTGTTCAAACATGCATTTCAAAACCAATTTAAAGGTGCAACAAGTACAAAAAATAGCATTTATTGGGTTAAATCATTTGGCAGACATTTTTAAATGACATATTATAACATAGATTTGCATATTGTCCCAAATAAAGTCCTCGATAGTTCAATTTAGTTAACATTGTTTGCCAAGGTAAGGAGTCACACAGCGCAACATGCTGTAGTATGTACCAGGCTTTTGTGCTAATTAGATCTGTGCAACACAGAGACGGAAACTTAAAAAAACAACAACAAAAAACATTTTTTTGGCAAAAACAGATAATAAATATAGTTGGAGTGGAGAAGCATGGCCCAGTACCTCATGGTTCTGCGTGTGCAAATGGTATATACCTGTCTATTTAACCGGAATTAGAACTATGATTGCTTTTTTAGGTCAATATAGGAGTACTTGAGCGCTGCCAGTCAAGGTAAAACTACAAACGCACAACAATTCTATAATCGAAATTGGGATAGATTTAAAATAATAAACTATCGGTCTAGCACTGCCTTTTTCACCACTAAACAATGTGCTTATTTCTTTTTTTAGAATGGCACAAAACCAATTCCCATCAACTGTAGTGCGGAGTGTTCCTTCCTATTCAGGCCTAACAAAGTATATTATGTTGGATATTGGATAGGTGTAAAAACAACAAGTTTTTTTGTGAAACGTTAATTCCACAAACAAAATTAAAGAAAAAAAATTAAAAATGTAGATATATTTTTTAAATGAATATATTTTTCGAAACCAAATTTATTCCATTTTCTGGTTGATTCTTCGGCCGACCCAGCATCATGCCATACTGGGTAACCCTATATATCAGTGGTTCTCAACTGCCGGTCCGCCAAATATATTACAATTTTGTATCTCAATTGTAAATGCAAGATGTTGAAGATCAAATTTAGAACTTCGCCAGCTACGTAATTTGTAGCTTTGTGACGTAACATAGAGATAAGCTTTACTCTGGACTTTATCGTACAGTATTGTGCCCAACAGTTTAAAACAGGGGTCGGCAACCTACGGCCCGCGGACCGGATCGGCCCGCCGCCTCTTTGTCAAACTAGCCACGAGTCTATTTCACATACTTTTTGACTATTTTAACTACGTAATAGGGAAAAATTTTCGCGCTTTGCGCGAATGTTCCCTTTACGTCCAGTTTGTTTACGTTTTGATGCTGCCTTTTCAACTAGATCAGCGATTCTTTACCGTTGCGCCGTGGAAAAAAAGTAATTAAAAGAAATACCGGCTTACCGAAAACTATCGCACTCGTTTCGCTCGCCAGGTGCGCCTTGACTTGAAACACTTAGTAAACACTGAGCTAGATTAACTTAAAATGTTATCGCGTTCCCTCAAAGTAATTTTATTACACTTTCACTCGCTTTGCATTAACACTTTACTGCCTCTGCTGGTTTTATTTCGCCTAGCCTAACTAGTTGTTAGAAAACATTTTAAGTTATTGTAGATATGGTAGTTTAAATGAATCCATGACAAATGCATTTCTTTTAACGCATGTCAAGTCTGTTGCTAGTTAGGCTAGGCGAAATAAAACCAGGCAGTTAAAACAGGGCGTCAAACAATTTGCCTTTCTTGGCCAGGTTTGAGTTCAAGGATATTTTAGAAGTTCATTTTTTTTTTGACGCCCTGTTTTAACTGCCTGGTTTTATTTCGCCTAGCCTAACTAGCAACACACTTGACATGCGTTAAAAGAAATGCATTTGTCATGGATTCATTTAAACTACCATATCTACAATAACTTAAATGCTTTCTAACAACTTTAAGTTTAATTGGTTGGTTTAATTAATCTTGGTTGTTAGTCATATTTCTCTTATTCACAATAATGTACAAGTGTTACCATTGACAAATCGTATTCGAGTGACAGACTTGAGTTGTTAGAAAGCATTTAAGTTATTGTAGATATGGTAGTTTAAGCCATGACAAATGCATTTCTTTTAACGCATGTCAAGTCTGTTGCTAGTTAGGCTAGGCGAAATAAAACCAGGCAGTTAAAACAGGGCGTCAAACAATTTGCCTTTCTTGGCCAGGTTTGAGTTCAAGGATATTTTGGAAGTTCATTTTCAGATGAAATATTTACGTTAAACCTAAAAATGTATACTTGAATTGTAATGTGTAGTTGATCTAAGTTTGTGACATATAAAAAACAAGCAGCTTAAAAAAATAAAAAACAAAAGTTAATTTAATCAATTTTTTTAAATAAATTTAAAAAATGGCATTGCTAAACTCATACAAGTTGTGACATCATGCTCAAATGAACTGCTTTTTTGACAGGGTCAAGTTCGGATCAGGTTCTTTCAAAATATTCGGTTTAGCTCCGGTCTAGCTCCTGAAAATTTTGCAAAAATAGGTTGAGCCAAAACTGGCCCAAAATCAGTTAACATATTTCTGGTTTGGGTTCAGTTTGACTCCCTGGTTTAAAATAAATAAAAATAGATGATTACTGGATTATCAAGGTGATGTGGTTGCAGAAAGCTCACTTTTTAGCTATCATATTATTTTTTTGTAACTTTCATAATTCTTCCGAACTTGGCAAATGTTCCAAAAGTATTGTAGCGATTGAGCATCAGCATTTCTATTAGTTATTATAATGTGTTTGTTTTGCATGTGTACTTATAAAGTCTATTAATAAACTCACTAGCATATTTCCTTTTCTCATATACATACTGCCTAATGAGGTCCTTAAGTAACCAGTCAATCCCTAAAGCATTCACTTTTCCCGCTATGTTAGTTCACTGCGAACTAGACACAACGATATGATGCCTTTCTTGCGATGCGTGTTTTACTGCACTGTAAGTTGTTTTAATAAAAGCGAAGCTATACTGATTTTTTTAGAATGTAAAAGAAATCTATAGGCGACGCGACAATATGTACTTTGAAATGCAATTGCAATATGATTAGTTTTGATTTAGTGAAGAATGGTGGCCATGTCCCCTTATTGAAATATACAGTATCATGCCATAATTAATAATTAGAACTTTTTTATTCCATTTTTAGTCCAAAAATAGTCTAAAATAGGACATTATTATGACCTCAGCAATGGTTGAGTGTATTATTGATGAGCCAAAACCCAAATCTATGATGAGAGCAAAACGGTGGAATGACGATGTTGAAAATGCTTTTCGTTTTCAAGCTGCTGGGTACCGAGATGAAGTTGAATATAAAAGAATCACACAAGTTGAAGCAGAAAGATGGCCGAAGCATCCAAGTTATGTAAAAAAACTCAGACGAAGAGATGGAACATTTTACTACTTCAATCAAGCCCGTGAATGCCAAGATAAAGAAGTTCACAAAATAAAACTTTATCAATACTAACCGAATGTTTTATAATAAAGGATGGAAACTGGTATTTTTATTGATGGTAAATCATTTCATAGCGCCATTTAGGGTATGAAACACCTATTGTTGATAAGGTTTGGGTGATTTGGATTTTCTATAGTCTTTGACATTTTCTATAATTTGCTGCTTTATTTTTTATATATATTATTTTTTAATACAGCATTTCTACGCGAAAAAAAGTATTCCACCTCCTTTATTTATAATGACTTTGGTGTACCCTGCTCACAGAAAATATGAAAAACCTACAGGAAACGAGTGGACAATTTAAAAATATATATGTAAAACTACAGTAGACTCATCTGTGGCAAAAGCCAAGACTTGTTACAAAATTTAGATGTGCTAACCGTTTCAATAAAGTTAAGTTGTTTCAACTTATAACGTAGGTAATGATTTTCGACCTATTTAAAAATTCCTGCATCAATGTATATTTCTTTTGGCTGTAACTGTGAAGAAACAATAGACTTATATTTATGGTCCTAATTAACTGTTTACAGTACAAATCATTGAGGGTAAGTAAGCTTTTTATTGCCCATAACCTATCAAAAACTTCTTTTTCAGCCATTTTTCCCCACTGGACCAAATTTACTCCCTAAATTAAAAAAATCCCTTCTAAGGGATCCAAGTGGCACTCTGCAGCTCCCTTTAAGTGGTGTGCACTGCCTCTAGATTTCGCATTTAAATATGCGGCGTCAAAATATGTTGTGTTGTAAGAGCAATAAGTTATTATACGAAGAGAAGCCTCTTTCCAAAAGGCAAGTCGCACACGCGGCTTATTTCTCAAGTGACAATAAAACACGCAGCATGGACCAAGTGGCTTCGTCGCTTCGCGAGTTTAACTAAGCAAGCGAATATGGACTTCTGTATCACCCCATCCGTCAGAAATCAGTGCAGTTCTAAGCAAAAAGGTCTACGACAATCAGTGCATTCAAAGGATCAAAAAGTCCGACTTTTAGACTTTGAGGTCTTGGACAATGCACTAATTTACATTAACAAATGTGCATAAGAAGATTAAGTTTAACAATACTTGACCCAACCAAACCCAAACGCTAACCAGCGCCCTAACCCAAATAATGTGCGATAATTTAATAATTATAACGCTTCAGGCCCCAATACCTCAATTTGTGACGTAATAATCTTAAATACAATGGACGAGAAACCATCTTATGACCATCCGAGTTTGGGCCTTTTTCCCCAGAAATTTAAAGAATTATTAAAATAACGTACATTATTTGGGTTAGGATTCGGGTTAGCGTTAGGGTTTAGGTGGGTCAATTGTTATCAATCCTATCTCATATTTTTAGTTATCTTTTCTGAACTTTTAATAAATATTTTTAATTTATCTTCGCCGGGAGTTTACCTAAAGGTCCAAATACAGATATGGGCTGAAAACTATCCGCCTTTTATGTCTTAGATGCGAAAGGGATAGTTGCCAGGGTTTCAGTTTCTTACACGTTAAGGCTACCATATTTTCAGAACCCCAAAACAAATGCGATTTTGGCCAAAACGGTAACTTTGTCATTTCTTTACTAATTTTGATGCCGTTTCGGCTATAGACTCACGTGCAACATCTGAGAACTTCTACCGTAGGAAATCGTCGATTTCGCTCAAATAAAGATTTGACGCTTAACCGAAAATCGAGTATTTTCGCTAAAAAAAAATTTTGGCCAAAACGGTAACTTTGTCATTTATTTACTAATTTTGATGCCGTTTCGGCTATAGGACTCACGTTGAACATCTGAGCACTTCTACCGTAGGAAATCGTCGATTTCGCTTAAACAAAGATTTGACGCTAAACCGAAAATCGAGTTTTTTCGCTAAAATGCGATTTTGGCCAAAACGGTAACTTTGTCATTTCTTAACGAATTTTGATGCCGTTTCGGCTATGGACTCACGTGCAACATCTGAGCACTTCTACCGTAGGAAATCGTCGATTTCGCTCAAATAAAGATTTGACGCTTAACCGAAAATCGAGTTTTTTCGCTAAAATGCGATTTTGGCCAAAACTGTAACTTTGTCATTTCTTAACGAATTTTGATGCCGTTTCGGCTATAGACTCACGTGCAACATCTGAGCACTTCTACTGCAGGAAATCATCGATTTCGCTCAAATAAAGATTTGACGCTTAACTGAAAATCGAGTTTTTTCGCTAAAATGAAATTTTGGCCAAAACGGTAACTTTGTCATTTATTTACTAATTTGGATGCCGTTTCGGCTATAGACTCACGTGCAACATCTGAGCACTTCTAACGTAGGAAATCGTCGATTTCGCTCAAATAAAGATTTGACGCTTAACCGAAAATCGAGTTTTTTCGTTAAATGCGATTTTGGCCAAAACTGTAACTTTGTCACTTCTTAACGAATTTTGATGCCGTTTCGGCTATGGACTCACGTGCAACATCTGAGCATTTCTACCGTAGGAAATCGTCGATTTCGCTCAAATAAAGATTTGACGCTTAACCGAAAATCGAGTTTTTTCGCTAAAATGCGAATTTGGCCAAAACTGTAACTTTGTCATTTCTTAACGAATTTTGATGCCGTTTCGGCTATAGACTCACGTGCAACATCTGAGCACTTCTACCGTAGGAAATCGTCGATTTCGCTCAAATAAAGTTTGACAATTAACCGAAATTCGAGTGTTTTCGCTAAAATGCGATTTTGGCCAAAACGGTAACTTTGTCATTTCTTAACGAATTTTGATGCCGTTTCGGCTATGGACTCACGTGCAACATCTGAGCACTTCTACCGTAGGAAATCTTCGATTTCGCTCAAATAAAGGTTTGACACTTAACCGAAATTCGAGTGTTTTCGCTAAAATGCGATTTTGGCAAAACGGTAACTTTGTCATTTCTTAACGAATTTTGATGCCGTTTCGGCTGTAGACTCACGTGCAACATCTGAGCACTTCAACCGTAGGAAATCATCGATTTCGCTCAAATAAAGATTTGACGCTTAACCGAAAATCGAGTTTTTTTCGCTAAAATGCGAATTTGGCCAAAACGGTAACTTTGTCATTTTTTGACGAATTTTGATGCCGTTTCGGCCATAGACTCACGTGCAACATCTGAGCACTTCTACCGTAGGAAATCGTCGATTTCGCTCAAATAAAGATTTGACGCTTAACCGAAAATCGAGTTTTTTTCGCTAAAATGCGAATTTGGCCAAAACGGTAACTTTGTCATTTCTTAACGAATTTTGATGCCGTTTCGGCTATAGACTCACGTGCAACATCTCAGCACTTCTACCGTAGGAAATCGTCGATTTCGCTTAAATAAAGATTTGACGCTTAACCGAAAATCGAGTTTTTTCGCTAAAATGCGATTTTGTCCAAACGGTAACTTTGTCATTTCTTAACGAATTTTGAGGCCGTTTCGGCTATAGACACACGTGCACAATCTGAGCACTTCTACTGTAAGAAATCGTCGATTTCGCTCAAATAAAGATTTGACGCTTAACCGAAAATCGATTTTTTTTCGCTAAAATGCGAATTTGGCCAAAACGGGAACTTTGTCATTTCTTAACGAATTTTGATGCCGTTTCGGCTATAGACTTACGTGCAACATCTGAGCACTTCTACCGTAGGAAATCGTCGATTTCGCTCAAATAAAGATTTGACGCTTAACTGAAAATCGAGTTTTTTGGCTAAAATGCGATTTTGGCCAAAACGGTAACTTTGTCATTTCTTAACGAATTTTGATGCCGTTTCGGCTATAGACTCACGTGCAACATCTGAGCACTTCTACCGTAGGAAATCGTCGATTTCGCTCAAATAAAGATTTGACGCTTAACTGAAAATCGAGTTTTTTCGCTAAAATGAAATTTTGGCCAAAACGGTAACTTTGTCATTTATTTACTAATTTTGATGCCGTTTCGGCTATAGACTCACGTGCAACATATGAGCTCTTCTACCGTAGGAAATCGTCGATTTCGCTCAAATAAAGAATTGACGCTTAACCGAAAATCGAGTTTTTTCGCTAAAATGCGATTTTGGCCAAAACGGTAACTTTGTCACTTCTTAACGAATTTTGATGCCGTTTCGGCTGAAGACTCACGTGCAACATCTGAGCACTTCAACCGTAGGAAATCGTCGATTTCGCTCAAATAAAGGTTTGACACTTAACCGAAATTCGAGTGTTTTCGCTAAAATGCGATTTTGGCCAAAACGGTAACTTTGTCATTTCTGAACGAATTTTGATGCCGTTTCGGCTATAGACTCACGTGCAACATCTGAGCACTTCAACCGTAGGAAATCGTCGATTTCGCTCAAATAAAGATTTGACGCTTAACCGAAATTCGAGTTTTTTCGCTAAAATGCGATTTTGGCCAAAACGGTAACTTTGTCATTTCTTTACGAATTTTGATGCCGTTTCGGCTATAGACTCACGTGCAACATCTGAGCATTTCTACTGTATGAAATCGTCGATTTCGCTCAAATAAAGATTTGACGCTTAACCGAAAATCGAGTTTTTTCGCAAAAATGCGATTTTGGCCAAAACGGTAACTTTGTCATTTATTTACTAATTTTGATGCCGTTTCGGCTATAGACTCACGTGCAACATCTGGGCACTTCTACCGTAGGAAATCGTCGATTTCGCTCAAATAAAGATTTGACGCTTAACCGAAAATCGAGTTTTTTCGCTGAAATGCGATTTTGGCCAAAACGGTAACTTTGTCATTTTTTAATGAATTTTGATGCCGTTTCGGCTATTAGACTCACGTGCAACATCTGAGCACTTCTACCGTAGGAAATCGTCGATTTCGCTCAAATACAGATTTGACGCTTAACCGAAAATCGACTTTTTTCGCTCAAATGCGATTTTGGCCAAAACGGTAACTTTGTCATTTCTTTACGAATTTTGATGCCGTTTCGGCTATAGACTCACGTGCAACATCTGAGCACTTCTACCGTAGGAAATCGTCGATTTCGCTTAAATAAAGATTTCACGCTTAACCGAAAATCGAGTTTTTTCGCTAAAATGCGATTTTGTCCAAAACGGTAACTTTGTCATTTCTTAATGAATTTTGATGCCGTTTCGGCTATAGACTCACGTGCAATATCTGAGCACTTCTACCGTAAGAAATCGTCGATTTCGCTCAAATAAAGATTTGACGCTTAACCGAAAATCGAGTTTTTTTCGCTAAAATGCGAATTTGGCCAAAACGGGAACTTTGTCATTTCTTTTCTAATTTTGATGCCGTTTCGGCTATAGACTTACGTGCAACATCTAAGCACTTCTACCGTAGGAAATCGTCGATTTCGCTCAAATAAAGATTTGACGCTAAACCGAAAATCGAGTTTTTTGGCTAAAATGCGATTTTGGCCAAAACTGTAACTTTGTCATTTCTTAACGAATTTTAATGCCGTTTCGGCTGAAGACTCACGTGCAACATCTGAGCACTTCTACCGTAGGAAATCGTCGATTTCGCTCAAATAAAGGTTTGACACTTAACCGAAATTCGAGTGTTTTCGCTAAAATGCAATTTTGGCCAAAACGGTAACTTTGTCATTTCTTAACGAATTTTGATGCCGTTTCGGCTATGGACTCACGTGCAACATCTGAGCACTTATACCGTAGGAAATCGTCGATTTCGCTCAAATACAGGTTTGACACTTAACCGAAATTCGAGTGTTTTCGCTATCATGCGATTTTGGCCAAAACGGTAACTTTGTCATTTCTTAACGAATTTTGATGCCGTTTCGGCTATAGACTCATGTGCAACATCTGAGCACTTCTACCGTAGGAAATCGTCGATTTCGCTCAAATAAAGATTTGACGCTTAACCGAAATTCGAGTTTTTTCGCTAAAATGCGATTTTGGCCAAAACGGTTACTTTGTCATTTCTTTACGAATTTTGGTGCCGTTTCGGCTATAGACTCACGTGCAGCATCTGAGCACTTCTACCGTATGAAATCGTCGATTTCGCTCAAATAAAGATTTGACGCTTAACCGAAAATCGAGTTTTTTCGCAAAAATGCGATTTTGGCCAAAACGGTAACTTTGTCATTTCTTTACTAATTTTGATGCCGTTTCGGCTATAGACTCACGTGCAACATCTCGGCACTTCTACCGTAGGAAATCGTCGATTTCGCTCAAATAAAGATTTGACGCTTAACCGAAAATCGAGTTTTTTCGCTAAAATGCGATTTTGGCCAAAACGGTAACTTTGTCATTTCTTAACGAATTTTGATGCCGTTTCGGCTATAGACTCACGTGCAACATCTGAGCACTTCTACCGTAGGAAATTGTCGATTTCGCTCAAATAAAGATTTGACGCACCGAAAATCGAGTTTTTTCGCTAAAATGCGATTTTGGCCAAAACGGTAACTTTGTCATTTCTTAACGAATTTTGATGCCGTTTCGGCTATAGACTCAATTGCAACATCTGAGCACTTCTACCGTAGGAAATCGTCGATTTCGCTCAAATAAAGATTTGACGCATAACGGAAAATCGAGTTTTTTCGCTAAAATGCGATTTTGGTCGAAACGGTAACTTTGTCATTTCTTAACGAATTTTGACGCCGTTTCGGCTATAGACTCAATTGCAACATCTGAGCACTTCTACCGTAGGAAATCGTCGATTTCGCTCAAATAAAGATTTGACGCATAACGGAAAATCGAGTTTTTTCGCTAAAATGCGATTTTGGTCGAAACAGTAACTTTGTCATTTCTTAACGAATTTTGATGCCGTTTCGGCTATAGACTCACGTGCAACATCTGACCATTTCTACCGTAGGAAATCGTCGATTTCGCTCAAATAAAGATTTGACGCTTAACCGAAAATTGAGTTTTTTCGCTAAAATGCGATTTTGGCCAAAACGGTAACTTTGTCATTTCTTAACGAATTTTGATGCCGTTTCGGCTATAGACTCACGTGCAACATCTGAGCACTTCTACCGTAGGAAATCGTCGATTTCGCTCAAATAAAGATTTGACGCACCGAAAATCGAGTTTTTTCGCTAAAATGCGATTTTGGCCAAAACGGTAACTTTGTCATTTCTTAACGAATTTTGATGCCGTTTCGGCTATAGACTCAATTGCAACATCTGAGCACTTCTACCGTAGGAAATCGTCGATTTCGCTCAAATAAAGATTTGACGCTAAACCGAGAATCATGTTTTTTAGCTAAAATGCGATTTTGGTCGAAACGGTAACTTTGTCATTTCTTAACGAATTTTGATGCCGTTTCGGCTATAGACTCACGTGCAACATCTGAGCACTTCTACCGTAGGAAATCGTCGATTTCGCTCAAATAAAGATTTGACGCATAACGGAAAATCGAGTTTTTCGCTAAAATGCGATTTTGGTCGAAACGGTAACTTTGTCATTTCTTAAACGATATTTGATGCCGTTTCGGTTATAGACTCACGTGCAACATCTGAGCACTTCTACCGTAGGAAATCGTCGATTTCGCTCAAATAAAGATTTGACGCTTAACCGAAAATCAAGTTTTTTCGCTAAAATGCGATTTGGGCCAAAACGGTAACTTTGTCATTTCTTAACGAATTTTGATGCCGTTTCGGCTATAGACTCACGTGCAACATCTGAGCACTTCTACCGTAGGAAATCGTCGATTTCGCTCAAATAAAGATTTGACGCACCGAAAATCAAGTTTTTTCGCTAAAATGCGATTTTGGCCAAAACGGTAACTTTGTCATTTCTTAACGAATTTTGATGCTGTTTCGGCTATAGACTCACGTGCAACATCTGAGCACTTCTACCGAAGGAAATCGTCGATTTCGCTCAAATAAAGATTTGACGCTTAACCGAATATTGAGTTTTTTCGCTAAAATGCGATTTTGGCCAAAACGGTAACTTTGTCATTTCTTAACGAATTTTGATGCCGTTTCGGCTATAGACTCACGTGCAACATCTGAGCACTTCTACCGTAGGAAATCGTCGATTTCGCTCAAATAAAGATTTGACGCATAACGGAAAATCGAGTTTTTTCGCTAAAATGCGATTTTGGTCGAAACGGTAACTTTGTCATTTCTTAACGAATTTTGACGCCGTTTCGGCTATAGACTCAATTGCAACATCTGAGCACTTCTACCGTAGGAAATCGTCGATTTCGCTCAAATAAAGATTTGACGCATAACGGAAAATCGAGTTTTTTCGCTAAAATGCGATTTTGGTCGAAACAGTAACTTTGTCATTTCTTAACGAATTTTGATGCCGTTTCGGCTATAGACTCACGTGCAACATCTGACCATTTCTACCGTAGGAAATCGTCGATTTCGCTCAAATAAAGATTTGACGCTTAACCGAAAATTGAGTTTTTTCGCTAAAATGTCATTTTGGCCAAAACGGTAACTTTGTCATTTCTTAACGAATTTTGATGCCGTTTCGGCTATAGACTCACGTGCAACATCTGAGCACTTCTACCGTAGGAAATCGTCGATTTCGCTCAAATAAAGATTTGACGCACCGAAAATCAAGTTTTTTCGCTAAAATGCGATTTTGGCCAAAACGGTAACTTTGTCATTTCTTAACGAATTTTGATGCCGTTTCGGCTATAGACTCACGTGCAACATCTGAGCACTTCTACCGTAGGAAATCGTCGATTTCGCTCAAATAAAGATTTGACGCACCGAAAATTGAGTTTTTTCGCTAAAATGCGATTTTGGCCAAAACGGTAACTTTGTCATTTCTTAACGAATTTTGATGCCGTTTCGGCTATAGACTCACGTGCAACATCTGAGCACTTCTACCGTAGGAAATCGTCGATTTCGCTCAAATAAAGATTTGACGCTTAACCGAAAATTGAGTTTTTTCGCTAAAATGCGATTTTGGCCAAAACGGTAACTTTGTCATTTCTTAACGAATTTTGATGCCGTTTCGGCTATAGACTCACGTGCAACATCTGAGCACTTCTACCGTAGGAAATCGTCGATTTCGCTCAAATAAAGATTTGACGCTTAACCGAAAATTGAGTTTTTTCGCTAAAATGCGATTTTGGCCAAAACGGTAACTTTGTCATTTCTTAACGAATTTTGATGCCGTTTCGGCTATAGACTCACGTGCAACATCTGAGCACTTCTACCGTAGGAAATCGTCGATTTCGCTCAAATAAAGATTTGACGCTTAACCGAAAATTGAGTTTTTTCGCTAAAATGCGATTTTGGCCAAAACGGTAACTTTGTCATTTCTTAACGAATTTTGATGCCGTTTCGGCTATAGACTCACGTGCAACATCTGAGCACTTCTACCGTAGGAAATCGTCGATTTCGCTCAAATAAAGATTTGACGCTTAACCGAAAATTGAGTTTTTTCGCTAAAATGCGATTTTGGCCAAAACGGTAACTTTGTCATTTCTTAACGAATTTTGATGCCGTTTCGGCTATAGACTCACGTGCAACATCTGAGCACTTCTACCGTAGGAAATCGTCGATTTCGCTCAAATAAAGATTTGACGCTTAACCGAAAATCGAGTTTTTTCGCTAAAATGCGATTTTGGCCAAAACGGTAACTTTGTCATTTCTTAACGAATTTTGATGCCGTTTCGGCTATAGACTCACGTGCAACATCTGAGCACTTCTACCGTAGGAAATCGTCGATTTCGCTCAAAT
Source organism: Ascidiella aspersa (assembly GCF_963924565.1). Taxonomy (NCBI): domain Eukaryota; kingdom Metazoa; phylum Chordata; class Ascidiacea; order Phlebobranchia; family Ascidiidae; genus Ascidiella; species Ascidiella aspersa. Next base: position 17,696,402 of record NC_139453.1, read on the forward strand.
AAAGATTTGACGCTTAACCGAAAATTGAGTTTTTTCGCTAAAATGCGATTTTGGCCAAAACGGTAACTTTGTCATTTCTTAACGAATTTTGATGCCGTTTCGGCTATAGACTCACGTGCAACATCTGAGCACTTCTACCGTAGGAAATCGTCGATTTCGCTCAAATAAAGATTTGACGCTTAACCGAAAATCGAGTTTTTTCGCTAAAATGCGATTTTGGCCAAAACGGTAACTTTGTCATTTCTTAACGAATTTTGATGCCGTTTCGGCTATAGACTCACGTGCAACATCTGAGCACTTCTACCGTAGGAAATCGTCGATTTCGCTCAAATAAAGATTTGACGCACCGAAAATTGAGTTTTTTCGCTAAAATGCGATTTTGGCCAAAACGGTAACTTTGTCATTTCTTAACGAATTTTGATGCCGTTTCGGCTATAGACTCACGTGCAACATCTGAGCACTTCTACCGTAGGAAATCGTCGATTTCGCTCAAATAAAGATTTGACGCTTAACCGAAAATTGAGTTTTTTCGCTAAAATGCGATTTTGGCCAAAACGGTAACTTTGTCATTTCTTAACGAATTTTGATGCCGTTTCGGCTATAGACTCACGTGCAACATCTGAGCACTTCTACCGTAGGAAATCGTCGATTTCGCTCAAATAAAGATTTGACGCTTAACCGAAAATTGAGTTTTTTCGCTAAAATGCGATTTTGGCCAAAACGGTAACTTTGTCATTTCTTAACGAATTTTGATGCCGTTTCGGCTATAGACTCACGTGCAACATCTGAGCACTTCTACCGTAGGAAATCGTCGATTTCGCTCAAATAAAGATTTGACGCTTAACCGAAAATTGAGTTTTTTCGCTAAAATGCGATTTTGGCCAAAACGGTAACTTTGTCATTTCTTAACGAATTTTGATGCCGTTTCGGCTATAGACTCACGTGCAACATCTGAGCACTTCTACCGTAGGAAATCGTCGATTTCGCTCAAATAAAGATTTGACGCTTAACCGAAAATTGAGTTTTTTCGCTAAAATGCGATTTTGGCCAAAACGGTAACTTTGTCATTTCTTAACGAATTTTGATGCCGTTTCGGCTATAGACTCACGTGCAACATCTGAGCACTTCTACCGTAGGAAATCGTCGATTTCGCTCAAATAAAGATTTGACGCTTAACCGAAAATTCGAGTTTTTTCGCTAAAATGCGATTTTGGCCAAAACGGTAACTTTGTCATTTCTTAACGAATTTTGATGCCGTTTCGGCTATAGACTCACGTGCAACATCTGAGCACTTCTACCGTAGGAAATCGTCGATTTCGCTCAAATAAAGATTTGACGCTTAACCGAAAATTGAGTTTTTTCGCTAAAATGCGATTTTGGCCAAAACGGTAACTTTGTCATTTCTTAACGAATTTTGATGCCGTTTCGGCTATAGACTCACGTGCAACATCTGAGCACTTCTACCGTAGGAAATCGTCGATTTCGCTCAAATAAAGATTTGACGCTTAACCGAAAATTGAGTTTTTTCGCTAAAATGCGATTTTGGCCAAAACGGTAACTTTGTCATTTCTTAACGAATTTTGATGCCGTTTCGGCTATAGACTCACGTGCAACATCTGAGCACTTCTACCGTAGGAAATCGTCGATTTCGCTCAAATAAAGATTTGACGCTTAACCGAAAATTGAGTTTTTTCGCTAAAATGCGATTTTGGCCAAAACGGTAACTTTGTCATTTCTTAACGAATTTTGATGCCGTTTCGGCTATAGACTCACGTGCAACATCTGAGCACTTCTACCGTAGGAAATCGTCGATTTCGCTCAAATAAAGATTTGACGCTTAACCGAAAATTGAGTTTTTTCGCTAAAATGCGATTTTGGCCAAAACGGTAACTTTGTCATTTCTTAACGAATTTTGATGCCGTTTCGGCTATAGACTCACGTGCAACATCTGAGCACTTCTACCGTAGGAAATCGTCGATTTCGCTCAAATAAAGATTTGACGCTTAACCGAAAATTGAGTTTTTTCGCTAAAATGCGATTTTGGCCAAAACGGTAACTTTGTCATTTCTTAACGAATTTTGATGCCGTTTCGGCTATAGACTCACGTGCAACATCTGAGCACTTCTACCGTAGGAAATCGTCGATTTCGCTCAAATAAAGATTTGACGCTTAACCGAAAATTGAGTTTTTCGCTAAAATGCGATTTTGGCCAAAACGGTAACTTTGTCATTTCTTAACGAATTTTGATGCCGTTTCGGCTATAGACTCACGTGCAACATCTGAGCACTTCTACCGTAGGAAATCGTCGATTTCGCTCAAATAAAGATTTGACGCTTAACCGAAAATTGAGTTTTTTCGCTAAAATGCGATTTTGGCCAAAACGGTAACTTTGTCATTTCTTAACGAATTTTGATGCCGTTTCGGCTATAGACTCACGTGCAACATCTGAGCACTTCTACCGTAGGAAATCGTCGATTTCGCTCAAATAAAGATTTGACGCTTAACCGAAAATTGAGTTTTTTCGCTAAAATGCGATTTTGGCCAAAACGGTAACTTTGTCATTTCTTAACGAATTTTGATGCCGTTTCGGCTATAGACTCACGTGCAACATCTGAGCACTTCTACCGTAGGAAATCGTCGATTTCGCTCAAATAAAGATTTGACGCTTAACCGAAAATTGAGTTTTTTCGCTAAAATGCGATTTTGGCCAAAACGGTAACTTTGTCATTTCTTAACGAATTTTGATGCCGTTTCGGCTATAGACTCACGTGCAACATCTGAGCACTTCTACCGTAGGAAATCGTCGATTTCGCTCAAATAAAGATTTGACGCTTAACCGAAAATTGAGTTTTTTCGCTAAAATGCGATTTTGGCCAAAACGGTAACTTTGTCATTTCTTAACGAATTTTGATGCCGTTTCGGCTATAGACTCACGTGCAACATCTGAGCACTTCTACCGTAGGAAATCGTCGATTTCGCTCAAATAAAGATTTGACGCTTAACCGAAAATCGAGTTTTTTCGCTAAAATGCGATTTTGGCCAAAACGGTAACTTTGTCATTTCTTAACGAATTTTGATGCCGTTTCGGCTATAGACTCACGTGCAACATCTGAGCACTTCTACCGTAGGAAATCGTCGATTTCGCTCAAATAAAGATTTGACGCTTAACCGAAAATTGAGTTTTTTCGCTAAAATGCGATTTTGGCCAAAACGGTAACTTTGTCATTTCTTAACGAATTTTGATGCCGTTTCGGCTATAGACTCACGTGCAACATCTGAGCACTTCTACCGTAGGAAATCGTCGATTTCGCTCAAATAAAGATTTGACGCTTAACCGAAAATTGAGTTTTTTCGCTAAAATGCGATTTTGGCCAAAACGGTAACTTTGTCATTTCTTAACGAATTTTGATGCCGTTTCGGCTATAGACTCACGTGCAACATCTGAGCACTTCTACCGTAGGAAATCGTCGATTTCGCTCAAATAAAGATTTGACGCTTAACCGAAAATCGAGTTTTTTCGCTAAAATGCGATTTTGGCCAAAACGGTAACTTTGTCATTTCTTAACGAATTTTGATGCCGTTTCGGCTATAGACTCACGTGCAACATCTGAGCACTTCTACCGTAGGAAATCGTCGATTTCGCTCAAATAAAGATTTGACGCTTAACCGAAAATTGAGTTTTTTCGCTAAAATGCGATTTTGGCCAAAACGGTAACTTTGTCATTTCTTAACGAATTTTGATGCCGTTTCGGCTATAGACTCACGTGCAACATCTGAGCACTTCTACCGTAGGAAATCGTCGATTTCGCTCAAATAAAGATTTGACGCTTAACCGAAAATTGAGTTTTTTCGCTAAAATGCGATTTTGGCCAAAACGGTAACTTTGTCATTTCTTAACGAATTTTGATGCCGTTTCGGCTATAGACTCACGTGCAACATCTGAGCACTTCTACCGTAGGAAATCGTCGATTTCGCTCAAATAAAGATTTGACGCTTAACCGAAAATCGAGTTTTTTCGCTAAAATGCGATTTTGGCCAAAACGGTAACTTTGTCATTTCTTAACGAATTTTGATGCCGTTTCGGCTATAGACTCACGTGCAACATCTGAGCACTTCTACCGTAGGAAATCGTCGATTTCGCTCAAATAAAGATTTGACGCTTAACCGAAAATCGAGTTTTTTCGCTAAAATGCGATTTTGGCCAAAACGGTAACTTTGTCATTTCTTAACGAATTTTGATGCCGTTTCGGCTATAGACTCACGTGCAACATCTGAGCACTTCTACCGTAGGAAATCGTCGATTTCGCTCAAATAAAGATTTGACGCACCGAAAATCGAGTTTTTTCGCTAAAATGCGATTTTGGCCAAAACGGTAACTTTGTCATTTCTTAACGAATTTTGATGCCGTTTCGGCTATAGACTCACGTGCAACATCTGAGCACTTCTACCGTAGGAAATCGTCGATTTCGCTCAAATAAAGATTTGACGCTTAACCGAAAATTGAGTTTTTTCGCTAAAATGCGATTTTGGCCAAAACGGTAACTTTGTCATTTCTTAACGAATTTTGATGCCGTTTCGGCTATAGACTCACGTGCAACATCTGAGCACTTCTACCGTAGGAAATCGTCGATTTCGCTCAAATAAAGATTTGACGCTTAACCGAAAATTGAGTTTTTTCGCTAAAATGCGATTTTGGCCAAAACGGTAACTTTGTCATTTCTTAACGAATTTTGATGCCGTTTCGGCTATAGACTCACGTGCAACATCTGAGCACTTCTACCGTAGGAAATCGTCGATTTCGCTCAAATAAAGATTTGACGCACCGAAAATCAAGTTTTTTCGCTAAAATGCGATTTTGGCCAAAACGGTAACTTTGTCATTTCTTAACGAATTTTGATGCCGTTTCGGCTATAGACTCACGTGCAACATCTGAGCATTTCTACCGTAGGAAATCGTCGATTTCGCTCAAATAAAGATTTGACGCTTAACCGAAAATCAAGTTTTTTCGCTAAAATGCGATTTTGGCCAAAACGGTAACTTTGTCATTTCTTAACGAATTTTGATGCCGTTTCGGCTATAGACTCACGTGCAACATCTGAGCACTTCTACCGTAGGAAATCGTCGATTTCGCTCAAATAAAGATTTGACGCTTAACCGAAAATCAAGTTTTTTCGCTAAAATGCGATTTTGGCCAAAACGGTAACTTTGTCATTTCTTAACGAATTTTGATGCCGTTTCGGCTATAGACTCACGTGCAACATCTGAGCACTTCTACCGTAGGAAATCGTCGATTTCGCTCAAATAAAGATTTGACGCAACGAAAATCAAGTTTTTTCGCTAAAATGCGATTTTGGCCAAAACGGTAACTTTGTCATTTCTTAACGAATTTTGATGCCGTTTCGGCTATAGACTCACGTGCAACATCTGAGCACTTCTACCGTAGGAAATCGTCGATTTCGCTCAAATAAAGATTTGACGCTTAACCGAAAATTGAGTTTTTTCGCTAAAATGTCATTTTGGCCAAAACGGTAACTTTGTCATTTCTTAACGAATTTTGATGCCGTTTCGGCTATAGACTCACGTGCAACATCTGAGCACTTCTACCGTAGGAAATCGTCGATTTCGCTCAAATAAAGATTTGACGCTTAACCGAAAATTGAGTTTTTTCGCTAAAATGCGATTTTGGCCAAAACGGTAACTTTGTCATTTCTTAACGAATTTTGATGCCGTTTCGGCTATAGACTCACGTGCAACATCTGAGCACTTCTACCGTAGGAAATCGTCGATTTCGCTCAAATAAAGATTTGACGCACCGAAAATCAAGTTTTTTCGCTAAAATGCGATTTTGGCCAAAACGGTAACTTTGTCATTTCTTAACGAATTTTGATGCCGTTTCGGCTATAGACTCACGTGCAACATCTGAGCATTTCTACCGTAGGAAATCGTCGATTTCGCTCAAATAAAGATTTGACGCTTAACCGAAAATCAAGTTTTTTCGCTAAAATGCGATTTTGGCCAAAACGGTAACTTTGTCATTTCTTAACGAATTTTGATGCCGTTTCGGCTATAGACTCACGTGCAACATCTGAGCACTTCTACCGTAGGAAATCGTCGATTTCGCTCAAATAAAGATTTGACGCTTAACCGAAAATTGAGTTTTTTCGCTAAAATGTCATTTTGGCCAAAACGGTAACTTTGTCATTTCTTAACGAATTTTGATGCCGTTTCGGCTATAGACTCACGTGCAACATCTGAGCACTTCTACCGTAGGAAATCGTCGATTTCGCTCAAATAAAGATTTGACGCACCGAAAATCAAGTTTTTTCGCTAAAATGCGATTTTGGCCAAAACGGTAACTTTGTCATTTCTTAACGAATTTTGATGCCGTTTCGGCTATAGAATCACGTGCAACATCTGAGCACTTCTACCGTAGGAAATCGT